>NC_086105.1:76116136-76423834 GCF_963921235.1 Mobula hypostoma | reverse complement strand
TATTTCATTTGCTGCTACTTTGCCCATTCCTCTAAACTATCCAAGTCTCTGCAGGCTCTCTCTGTTTCCTCAAAACTACCCACTCCTCCACCTATCTTTGTATCATCGACAAATTTAGACACAAATTAATTCATCCCATAACCCAAATCATTGACATACATCGTAAAAAGCAGCGGTCCCAAAACCGACCCCTGTGGAATTCCACTGGTAACCGACAGCCAGCCAGAATAGGATCCCTTTATTCCTACACTCTATTTTCTGCCGATCACCTAGTGTTCCACCCATTCTAGTAACTTCCTTGTAATTCCATGGGCTTTTATCTTACTAAGCAGCCTCATTCAAAAGCTTTCTGAAAATCCAGGTACACCACATCCACTGTATCTCCTTTGATTACCCTGCTTGTACTTTCCTCAAAAAATTGCAGTAGGTTAGTCAGGCAGTATTTTCCTTTCAGGAAACCATGTTGGCTTTGGCCTATCGTGTCATGTGCTTCCAGATACTCCATAATCTTATCCCTAACAATTGATTCCAACAACTTCCCAACCCCTGATGTCAAGCTAACTGGTCGATAGTTTCCTTTCTGCTGCCTCCCACCCTTCTTAATTAGCGGAGTAACATTTGCAATTTTCCAGTCATCCAGTACAATGCCAGAGTTTCTCGATTCTTGAAAGATCATTGTTAATGCCTCCTCATTCTCTCCAGCTACTTCCTTCAGAACCTGAGGGTAAATTTCATCAGGTCCAGGAGATTTATCCACCCTCAGACCATTAAGCTTCCTGAGCACCTTCTCAGTCTTAATTTTTACTGTATATATTTCACTTCCCTGACACTCTTGTATGTCCGGTATGCTGCAGCTATCTTCCACTGTGAGGACTGATGCAAAATACGCATTCAGTTCCTCTGCCATCTCTTCATCGCTCATTACAATATCTCCAGTGTCATTTTCTATTGGTCCTCAGACTACTCTCGACTTTTTTTTACATTTTATATACTTAAGAAAGTTTTTAATATCTTCTTTGATATTAGTCACCAGCTTCCTTTCATAATTCATATTTTCTTTCCTAATGACGACCTTAGTTTCCTTATGCAAGTTTTTAAAAACTTCCCAATCCTCTTATCTTCCCACTAGCTTTGGCTTCCTTGTATGCCCTCTCTTTTGCTTTGACTTTGGCTCTGACTTCACTTGTCAGCCACAGTAGTGTCTTTCTTCCATTCGAAAATTTCCTCTTTGGAATATATCTGCCTTGCACTTCCCTCATTTTTTTGCAGAAACTCCAGCCATTGCTGCTCTGCTGTCCTTCTTGTGAGTGTCCCTTTCCAGTCAACTTTGGCCAGTTCCCCTCTCATGCCATTGTGATTTCCTTTATTCCACTGAAATACTGACACATTGGAATTTAGTTTCTCCTTCTCAAATTTCAAAGTGAACTGGATCATATTGTGATCACTGTTCCCTAAGGGGTCCTTAACCTTAAGCTCTCTTATTGCCTCCGGATCATTGCACAACACCCAATCCAGCACAGCCAGTCCCCTAGTGGGCTCAGCAACAAGCTGTTCTAAAAAGCCATTCCTTAGACATTCTACAAATTCTCTCGAGTTCCAGTACTGGCCTTGTTTTTCCCAATTCACTTTCATGTTAAAATCCTCAATGATTATCATGACATTGCCCTTCTGACACGCCTTTTCTCTCTCCTGCTGTAATTTGTAATCCACCCTAACCTTGAGGTGAGAGGGGTAAAATTAAATGTAGATGTACCGGGCAATTTTGTTTTTCAAATAGTGTTGGATGCTTGAAATGCGCTGCCTTAGGTGCTGATGTGCAATAGAGGTGATACATATACATAGATGCATATGGTGTAGGCAGAAGCAGTTAGTTGGTAGGCTTGGAGAGGTTTAAAACTAATTTGGCGAGGGGGTGGGAATCAGGATGGGCTGCTGGTGTACAGTATTTGCAGCATGCAGAGACACTGAGCAAGGAACAAGAAGGTGGGGAGTGGCATTGCCAATCAGTGATAGTATGACAGGTGCAGAAAGGGAGCACATTGTGGAGACCTTGTCTATTGAGTCAGAAACAGGAAGGGAGAAATTATTCTATTGGGATTATTCAATAGACCCTACAATAGCAACAGAGACATTGAGGAACAGATTGGGAGGCAGATTTTGGAAAGGTGTAATAATAAGAGGATTGTCATGGGTGACTGCAATTTCCCTAATACTGATTGACACCTTTTTAGTGCAAAAGGTTTAGATGGGGTGGAATTTGTTTGGTGTGTCTGGATCTGACTCAATATGTAAACAAGCTGAAGAGAGGAGAGGCCTTACTGGATCCGGTGCAAGGCAATGAACCAGGTATCATATCAGATCTCTCAGTGGGAGAGCGTTTCAGAAACAGTGACCGCAACTCCCTGATCTTTGCCGTAGCCTTAGAAAGGGACAGGAACAGACAGTATGAGTAAGTTTTTAATTGGGGGAGAGAGAAATTATGCTACTAGGCAGGAACTTGGGAGCATAAATTAGGAAGTACTTGTGGAAATGCACAATGGAAATATGGTGGTTGTTTACGGAGCACTGTATGGGGTTCTGGATAGGTTTGCCCTATTGAGGCAGGGGAAGGATGGTAGAGTGAATGAACCATGATTGACAGTAGACAATAGGTGCAGGAGTAGGCCATTCGGCCCTTCAAGCCAGCACCGCCATTCACTGTGATCATGGCTGATCATCCACATTCAGTACCCGTTCCTGCCTTCTCCCCGTATCCCTTGACTCCGCTATCATTAAGAGCTCTATCTCACTCTTTCTTGAAAGCATCCAGAGAATTGGCCTCCACTGCCTTCTGAGGCAGTGCATTCCACAGATCCACAACTCTCTGGGTGAAAAAGTTTTTCCTTAACTCCATTCTAAATGGCCTACCCCTTATTCTCACATTGTGGCCTCTGGTTCTGGACTCCCCCAACATCAGGAGCATGTTTTCTGCCTCTAGCGTGTCCAATCCCTTAATAATCTTATATGTTTCAATCAGATCCCCTCTCATCCTTCTAAATTCCAGTGTATACAAGCCCAGTCGCTCCAATCTTTCAATAATATGACAGTCCCACCATCCCGGGAATTAACCTCGTGAACCTACGCTGCACTCCCTCAATAGTTAGAATGTCCTTCCTCAAATATGGAGACCAAAACTGTACACAATACTCCAGGTGTGGTCTCACCAGGGCCCTGTGGAACATCTAGTCAAGAGGAAGAAAGAAACTCAAGGTTTAGGAAACAAGGATCAGACCGAACTCTAGAGAGTTACAAAATAGCTAGGAAGGCATTGAAAAACAGACTTAGTAGAGCTAGAAGGTGCATGAGAAGACCTGGGTGAGTTGGATTAAAGAAATATCCAAGGTGCTCTATATGTATGTGAAGAACAGGAGAATGATTAGAGTGAGGGAAGAACTGATCAGGGATAGAGGAGGAAATAAATCCCTGCAGTCAGAGGAGATGGGGGGTCCTTAATGATTGCTTTGTTTCAGTATTCCTCAGTGAGAGGAACCTTGCCATAAAACAGGCTAATACGCTGAACCATATCTATGTTAAGAAAGAGGATATGCTGAAATTTTTTCGAAAGATTAGGTTGGTTACATCCCTGAGACTGGACACGATATACCCAGCTTGCTGTGGGAAGCAAAGGAAGAGATTGATGTGCTTTGGTGGTTATCTTTGTGTCGTTACTGGCTACAGGAATAGTACCAGATGGCTGGAGGGTGGCAAGTATTATTCCTTTGTTCAAGAAAGGGAATAGGGATAACACTGGGATTTATAGACCAATGAGTCCTACTTCAGTGTTTGGCAAATTATTGGAGAAGATTCTTAGAGACAAGATAATTAGGGAGAGTCATCATGGCTTTGTTGAGGGGCAGATCATGCCTCACGAGCCTGATGGAGTTCTTTGAGAATGTGAAATTGATGAAGGTAGGTCCGTAGATGTGATTATATGGATCTTAGTATGGCTGTTGATCAAGTTCCTCATGGTAGACTCATCCAGAAAATCAGGAGGCATGGGATTCAGGGAAACTTAACTGGGTGGATACAGAGTAATGTTGCACCTCTATAAAATCCTGATTAGGCTACACCTGGAATATTGTGTTCAATTCTGGTCGCCATTATAGGAGTGATGTGGAAGTTTTACAGAAGGTGCAGAGGGAATTCACTAGGATGCTGCTTGTATTACAGAGCATGTCTCATGAGGATAGGTTGAGCAAACTAGAGATTTTCACTTTGGAGCAAAGGAGGATAAGTGGTGACTTTAAAGAGGTGTTACAAGAGGCAGATACCTTAGGGGCATTTGAGATTCTTAGATAGGCAAGTGGATGATAGATAAATAGAGGACTATATAGGAGGGGAGGCTTAGATTGATCAAAGTGGGTTAAAAGTGTTGACTATTCATCAACAGATCTAGGTTAGGCAACTCACTACGCAACTCTTAATTAATCAAAGCTCATACTCTATTGTCTCTGCACAGACAACAACATAGCTATGTTAACCCCAGGCTATCAACTTAAAGCATAAATTCTACTGCTCTCTCTGTACCAAAACTTACTCGGGCCACTTTTCCAATTTGTAGCACCAAAAACGAGATCTCCTATTGGCCAGATGATCAATCCTTTCTTCTTTCAACCCCTGGAAGGGGTTTCTTCCTTGCAATAGTTGGTCTCTAGAGTTCTTGCTCCTTTGCATTTGAAGCTCCTTACTTTTAAACACTTAGCAATTCAAAAGTTGTGCTTCAATCTTGTTGGCTTTAGGTTATCTGACTAAACTATGTCAGATTCCCATTGGATGTAGTCCAAGGGCTACATAACTTTGTGCCCTTAGGTGACTTCTTTTTTTTCTATTCAGCTCTGGTTCAAACCAGATAAACTGGGTCACCCAGACACTGGGCTGAGATTGCAAGATTATTTCTGTGTAAGGGTCTTTGTCCCACTGACCCCCCGTTGCCTAGGGTGAATAGCCGTCAACCTCGCCAACAGTGCAATTGCTTTGGTGCGGATAAGGTGTGAGTTGCCCAATGATCAGCCACGACACAAATATGAAACAATATACCAAGTGCGAGTAAATAATTATACGTTATAGCAAATTTTTGGTGTTGGGTTAGTAGAAACAACTACAAGAAAAGGCGCCACATGAGTAACTTATCAGTCTTGTGCACATAATATTTTAATACATTGGAGTTCATGCCTCTGCTTCCATCCACAACGTCCTTCCGAGACTCCGGCCACCTTCCGAAACCCCGAGGTTCGGTGTCCACCGCCCAGGAACCCCGTCCGTTCCTCACACGTCTGTCCTCTCCACTCACCTCCCGAAAAAGCCCGTGCTCCTCAACTCAGCACACATATACAAGATAACAGAACATGACTTCCATTGGCTAACAAATGAATACATTTTCCATTATCTCCCTGTATAACCCAAACATTGCAGTTACAGAGAACCCCTTATTCAGCAGTTAACATTACGAGAAGCCATTTTAATATAACACTTCAGACAAGCCATTTTGGTAATGAGCGATTAACAGTTTACCTAGTATACTGAGAGCCCTACATCTGCAAACCTGCTGTTGTGCACAATAAACAGCTTATCTGAGAATGATCTCAGGTTTAGCAGATCAGTAGTGCAAACTCCTTGTGTCCATGTTCAATTGCTCTGATTAAATTATCCCAGAGCAAGAATCAGTTCATCTAACAATTCTCAAAATGGAAGTTACAGAGCAGCTTCACAAAATGGCAGCCTTCATTCCTTCAAGCACACAGCAAGAACAAAGACAATTGGTTTGTCTACTTCCACAGTCCTTTAACCATTCGAGTTTGATGTTTTCTGCATTTTAATTCCTGCATGGCCAATGAAAAGTTAGCATAACATTGTGGGCCAAATGGTCTGTACTTTGCTGTGTTCAGTTTTCCTAAATGATGATTTATTTGATTATCGTCTAGAACATAGTTAAATAACATCACCTGTAGTTTCCTGCCTCCATTTTTGAAGAAGGTTTTACCTTGTCAGTGTTCTGGTACCTTTCTGGGTTTTAGCGAATTCTAAAAATTTTTTAGCAATGGATCTGTTATCTCTCTGGCCACTTCCTTTAAAACACTAGCGTGCAGTCCATCAAGTCCTGATGAGTTGTCTGCTTTTAGTCCACTAAATTTCTCGTTGGGGCTAGTGAGTTATGGGCATGGTATGTTGATGCCGGAAGTGTGGCGATATTTGTGGCTGCCCCCACCAGCACAATCTGGGAACTATGTTGCTTGATGATGCAAACAGTACATTTTACTGTTTCAATGTTTTTGATGTAAGTGTGACAAATAAAGCGGAATCTAATCTTAGAGGCTATTTCTGGGTGTTCGTGGACCATCTCCACCTGTCCTGTTACTTAAAATGAGTGGCATCGATTTACAATAAAGTGCTGTGAAACAGTTAATGACATGCAAAGTGAATATCGACAGGATAAAAATATATGCAAAGCCAACTCTAAACTTGATTTGGAAAAAATGAAAATATAAATTGAATTACTTGCAGGAAGATGATCGAAAAATGGCAAAGCAAGTTGAAGAGCTTGAATCTCTGGAAAACAAAAAACGGTTTTTGCAGAAGACCTCAAAGACCATGAAGGAAGAATTAGATGAAGCAGTTGGACAACTGAAAGCAGCTAAATACCGGTTTGTATGGGTTCATTTTTCATAATATTGGGACAGGTGGTTTAGTCAATAGAATCTATAATAAAAATGTAATTTCCATTTAAGATTTCAGTTCCTCAGTTTTCTGACTTTATTTGGGGTTATATAATTGATTAAGATTATAAGCTCAAAACTAGTTAGAACAGACTAGGAGCATTGGCCTGAGAATCCCTGCAGAAGTCCCCAAACAGAGTTCTGTTGCTGGAAGTGGTAAGATTCAAGCATGTGTTCAAAGCCGCCTTGATGAAATGCAACATTCCCACAGTTCCTTGGGAACCTCTGGCCCAGGAGTGCTGAAGGAAGAGATCCTTGGAAGCCATGCATTGGGAGCACACAGACGGCATGCTTGAGCAGCAGAAAGTGTGCACCCCTTCTGAGATTAATCAAGTGTAGTCCCATCAGCCACTATCTGCTCCATCTGTGGAGTCTGCAGTTCCCACACTGGCCTTGTATGCCACCCCTGAACCCACAATAGTGGAAGCAAGTTGTCCTTGAACCTGAGCTGCTGCCTAAAGAGGACTAAATGCAGCTTGATGCGTTGTCATTGACACCATCCATGGCTTTGCTAATTGGAAGTAGACCAATAGGGCTCTACTTATCTGGATAGGATTTGTCCTATTTATTGTGAGCTGGATGTACTGTGGTGTTTTTCTAATATTTTAAAATCTTATATACACTTGTATATCAATGTCATGAGATTTATAGTACACACAAAAACTTATGCAAAGCAATTTGTGGCACATCTTCCCCTCACTTGAATTTTCCAATTGTCTGTACAAGATTAAGGCTTTCTTCCAGTACGATCTTGCACAAGTCTTGACTGTCAGAGCTAAACCTTGCATTAGGGACTTAGCTCCCAACTCATCGGTACGGCACAGGGCATTCCCAAAGCATTTGTCCAGCAACAGAAGCATGAAAGGCATTAAAGCAGAGATTCCTTCTCTCCTCCCTGTTAGTTAAGTATCAAATATGTCATTTCATTTGAATATTTCTGAATTCAGTTACTCAGTAACCTTCAGTTTCTCAAGAACTGTATAAAAAAAATACAGTTGTCATTGAAAACATGCACACACACATTAATTAAATCAAAACTTTATGTTTAGTTTACCAATTCAGGAGGGGAAATTTGCAACGGTTAATGCTGCCCAATAGATTTCATGGGGAGTCTTGTGAATAATAATGATCAGCTTCGGGGTGGAAAACAGTAGCTGAATAGTTTGTAGGTATTTAAGTCTGATATAGGGTATGATATAAATGATATTTATGAAACTAGATCAGCATGGAATAGGAGAAATACTATAATCCTCAGAAATTTTAATGTATAATTGACCTCACAGATAAAATGGATTCTAACAATGTAGATAATGAATTGCTGGAATGTATCTGGGAATGATTTCTGCATCATTATGGTAAGGGATTAGCAGGCTTTTTCTTTACAAGTACTGGGCTAGAATTAGGAAGATCGTACAGTTTTACACATGGCTAAGGAGAGAAGGAGGATAGGCTTCAGATTTTTGGATGTTTGAGTTCTCTTCCAGGGAGGGTGGCTAATATGCTATTGGCAAGGTTTGCTAGAAGTGCGTGAGGGTGGGGGCGGGGAGGTTTAAACTAGAGTTGCAGGGAGATGTGAACTAGAGTGCCAGAACAGATAGTGGATGGATGTGGAGACATGTTGTTGAGACCTCAGACAAAGCCGGGAATCAAAAGGAGTTGAGATGTTATGTTTCTTTTTCTTTCTTTTCAAATCTTTTTATTATTATTATTATCCATGTTATTATTTCAAATCTTTTTATTATTATTATTATGTTATGTTGAAGTAGTTTGAAGTATTGTTGAGGCCTTATTAGGAGTACTATGTGCTCTTTTGGTCACTTACTTCCAGGAAAGATTGAAAGAGTACAGACAAAATTTGCAAAGATGTTGCCAGGACTCAGAGGATATCATTTTCAAGAAAAGAGTGAGTAGGTTAGTTTATTCCCTAGAATGTAGAAGATTAAGGTGAGTTTTGATAGAGGTATACAAAATTATGAGGGTAAATGCAAGCAAGCTTTGATAGTCTTCCTCATTGTCCACTACACCCCCAATCATGGATTCATCTGCAAATTTGCTGATCCAGTTAACCACATTAGCATCCAGATCTAGTCCTCTCAAAATGAATGCTAACATTGCATTTGCCTTCCTCAACACAGACTCAACCTGCAAGTAAAACCTTAGGGAATTTTGGGAATCCTGCACAAGGACTTCCAAGTGCCTTTGCAACTCAGATTTTAAAATTTTCTCCCCATTTAGAAAATAGCTTATGCTTTTATTCCTTCTACCAAACACTTCCTGGCTGTATTCCATCTGCCACTTCTTTGCACATTCTCTTAATAAGTCCTTCTGCAGAAACCCTACTTCCTCAACCACCTACAAAGCCTCTATTCCTTCATTAAAATTGTCAACATATCACGTGAGAAGAAGCAGTCCCAACACAGACCCCTAAAGGCAATGCTATGTCTATGCTAGTATCTTTCCTGTAATACCAAGGGCTCATAGCTTGATAAGTAGCCTCATGTTGGCACTTTGTCAAAGGCCTTTTGAAAATCCAAGTGCACAACATCCACCAATTTTCCTTCGTCAATCCTGCTTGTTATTTCCTCAAAAATAACAAGTGGGAGTTGAGAATATCATGAGATTAGTGTAAATGGGTAAGTGAAGTTCAGTACTGACTGGAAAGAGTGCAGAGGAAATTTACGAGGGTACTGCTGAGTTATAGAGAGGTTTAGCTGGTTGAGACTTTTCATTAAGGTGTTGGAGAATAAGCGGTGTATAAACTTGAGCGATATAGATAGGGTGAACGTAGCCAGTCTTTTTCCAACGTTTGGAGAATCAGGAACTAGAGGGTACAGGTTTCAAGTGATGGGAGTAATTCAATAGGAACCTGAGGGGCAAGTTTTCACCCAGAGTGGTCGGTAAATGGAATGAGCTACCAGAGTAAGTAATTGAGACAGGTACATTAAGAACATTTGAAAGGGACATTGACAAGTACATGGATAGGAAAGATTAAGAGTGATATGACTAAACACAGATATATGGGACTAATTTAGGTGGGAATCTTGATTGGCATGGGTCAAAGGTGCTTTTTTTGTGTATTACGACTGACTCAATAGCCTATGCTATATAAATCTGATTTTTTTTTTCTATAATCTTAGTTAACAATTTAAGACTAAATGGGAGCAGCTGAGTTTCCTTCTTTCAGATAATTCCCCTCCTCCCACAGGTGCCTCTTGATCCACTGAGTTCCCACAGTGTCTTATGTTTCTGCATTTGCAGTTTCTTTTGTCCTCCAACCTATCCAATCTCTTAAAAATGAAACGTACAGTCCAAGTAACAAATTGGCGAATCTGCTCTGCACTTTCTCCAGTGCAATCACAAACACCCATGTCAAGATGGTGTTTGTTGACTATAGTTCAGTGCTTAACACCATCGTTTCCACAACCCTGATTAATAAACTACAGAGCCTGGGCCTCTGTCCCTCCCTCTACAATTGGATACTCAACTTCTAATCAGAAGATCACAATCTGTGCAGATTGGTTATAATATCTCCACCTTGCTGATGATCAACACTGGCACACCTCAGGGATGTGAGCTAAGCCCACTGCTCTACTCTCTCTATAAAGATTTTTACTCCTCGAAGTAATAAAGTCAATTAAATTAGGAGTTTGAGAAGAGTTGGTTTGTCACCTAAAACACTCAGAAACTTACACAGATGTACTGTGGAGAGTATTCTGACAGGCTGCATCACTGTCTGGTATGGGGGATGGGGGGTGGGGGGTGGCTACTGCACAGGACCGAAAGAAGCTACAGAAATCAGTCAGCTCCGTCTTGAGTACTAGCCTCTGTAGTATCCAAGACATCTTCAAGGAGCAGTGCCTCAGATAGGATTTGTCCATGATTAAAGGACATTCATCACCCAGGACATGTTTTCTTCTCATTGGTATTGTCAGGCACGCAGTCAGTAATTCAGGAACAGCTTCTTCCCCTCTGCAATCTGATTTCTAAATGGACAATAAACCCAAGAACACTACCTCACTTTATTTTATAATATATATTACTTCTGTTTTGCACTATTTTTAATTTAACTTTAATATACATAAATATATTTGGTGTAATTGATTTACCAATTTTTTTCTATATTATCATCTACTGTACTATTGTACTGTTGCACTAAATTAACAAATTTCACAACATATGCCGGTATTAAACCTGATTTTGATTCTTATGATGTCTTGATCAGAGCTGTACATAGTACTCGAGGCTTGACCTAACCAATGTTACAAAGTTGGAATATGGCTTTGTCTTACTTTCTGTGACACTGCCGATGAAAGCACACATCCCCATATGCCTTGATCATTTTATCAATCTGTGCTGCCATTTTAAGGGATTTATGGACTTATACGTCAAGGTTCTTGTGTTCACTTGCTTCCTTGTTTCATCTTCTAATATTCATCTTCCTGATAATCATTATTATTCAATGGCTTAAGACAATCCTTGCTACCCCAGGACAGGATTTTTGTCTTCAATGATCTGGATGATAAAGTGGTAAATTGGATCAGCAAATTTGCTGATGATACAAAGATTGGAGGTGTAGTGGACAGTGAGGAAGGTTTTCAAAGTCTGCAGAGGGATTTGAACCAGCTAGAAAAATGGCAGATGGAGTTTAATACAGACAAGTGTGAGGTATTGCACTTTGGAAGGACAAACCAAGCTAGAACATATAAGGTAAATGGTAGGGCACTCATGAGTGCAGTAGAACAGAGGAATCTGGGAATACAGATACAAAATTCCCTAAAAGTGGCGTCACAGGTAGATAGGGTCATAAAGAGAGCTTTTGGTACATTGGCCTTTATAAATCAAAGTATTGAGTATAAGAGTTGGAATGTTTTGATGAGGTTGTATAAGGCATTGGTGAGGCCGAATTTGGAGTATTGTGTCCAGTTTTGGTCACCAAATTACAGGGAGGATATTAATAAGGTTGAAAGAGTGCAGAGAAGGTTTACAAGGATGTTGCTGGGACTTGAGAAACTGAGTTACAGAGAAAGGTTGAATAGGTTAGGACTTTATTCCCTGGAGCGTAGAAGAATGAGGGGAGATTTGATAGAAGTACAGGTGTCCCCCATTTTCCAAACGTTCGCTTTACGACACCTCACTGTTACAAAAGACCTACATTAGTTACTTGTTTTCGCTAACAGGTGTTTTCACTGTTACAAAAAAAGGCAGCGCGCACCCTGAGCAGCCAAGGTCCTCCCCCGGAACTGCATTCTAGCTGACATTGCTTAAACACGTGCTTTATCTCAATTTATTTTGTGCATCTGTTAGCAGGATGAGTTCTAAGGTATCAGAAAAGCCTAAAAGAGCTCGTAAGGGTGTTACACTTAGCGTAAAACTAGACATAATTGTTTCGATCGTGGTGAACGAAGTCAGAACACTGTCCGCATGTTGAACTTGCCTGCGTCCACCATCCGCACTATTTATACGCAGAGAGAAAGAATTTTGAAAGCTGCCGATGTTACTGTTGGCTCTGCTCTTAGCAAAGTGGTCTCTGTTAGTCGGCATCCAATAATGGATAAAGTGGAAAGTCTATTGCTTGAGTGGATTGATGGGTGTGCAAAGCATGGTGTTCCGTTAAGTTTTCTTGTACTTATGGAGAAATCAGTCAGTCTTTTTAATAAGCTGAAACAGAAAGCGCTGGACGATGATTATGAAAGTGTTGCAAAAGTGGAATTTAATGGTAGTCATGGGTGGTTTGATGGGTTTCTGAGGCGAGGGCAGCTTCATAGTTTAAGCAGTGGTCCCCAACCTTCGGGCAGCGGACTGATACATTGCCATGAAGAATGCAGCAGTAATCGGAATGCACCCAGCACATCTTTAAGAAAAAAGCTAAATAAACAAGCTAATTAATTAGGTGCCACTCGGCAGGTAGATGTTGGCCCAGATCAGAGGCGATTGCCAATTGCGTCAGGTAGTTATTCGTATAAGCAAGTGTTTAACTGTGACGAAACTGCAATTTATTGGAGTCGTACCGATTCCGGTAAGTGAAACTACACTGTACATATATTATTTCTACTTTATATCGGCTGTGTATTTTTGTGTTATTTGGTATGATTTGGCAGCTTCATAGCTTAAAGGTTACTGAAGAGAGTGTTTCTGCCAAGAGCGCTTCCGCGAGATTTTCGCTGCACTAGACAGTGCTGCAGAAAAGTATTTCTACTTTATATAGGCTGTGTATTCCTGCTTTTACTATATGTTACTGTTATTTTAGGTTTTATGTGTTATTTGGCATGATTTTGTAGGTTATTTTTTGGGTCTGGGAACGCTCAAAATCTTTCCCATATTAATAAATGGTAATTGCTTATTCACTTTACGACATTACAGTTTACGAACCATTTCATAGGAACTCTCTACCTTCGGATGGCGGGGGAAACCTGTATATAAAATTATGATGGATATCGATAGAGTGAATGCAAGCAGGCTTTTTCCACTGAAGCTAGGGGAGAAAAAAAACAAGAGGACATGGGTTAAGGGTGAAGGGGGAAAAGTTTAAAGGGAACATTAGGAGGGGCTTCTTCACACAGAGAGTGGTGGGAGTGTGGACTGGGCTGCCAGATGAAGTGGTAAATGCAGGCTCACTTTTAACATTTAAGAAAATCTCGGACAGATACATGGATGAGAGGTGTATGGAGGGATATGGTCCAGGTGCAGGTCAGTGGGACTAGGCAGAAAAGTGGTTTGGCACAGCCAAGAAGGGCCAAAAGGCCTGTTTCTGTGCTGTAATGTTCTATGGTTCTAACTTGTATTCCTACCTTCTACATTCATATCCAAACATCACAAACATCAAGGATGCCAGCACTGGTTCAGCATAAGAGACCCAAGAATTCTCTTGGATTCTTAATGTTATAAATGTTCTGCTCATGGGGAGTTGGGGGAATAAACTATTTCACTGCCAGATGCTGGGACAAAGTTACTTCTCTCTAAAAGGTTGTGCTACAATGATTTGCTTCCCAGGGCTGATGAAGTGGAGCTGAAGACCACAGAAGCAAAGAGAAAAGCGAAAAATGACTTGCACTTTGCCTTGGAAACAATGATCCAGCATGTTACCATTATAGAGGTGAGGATCTTAAAATCCATTTAGGTGGTAAGAAAAATGTGTATGAGAAAGGTCTGTAATTTATACCTCTAAACCAAGTCATGGCCTTTTCAATTATGTCAATTAATTTCAGCTGACTGGGCTGGAACCATTTGAGTGGCTGTGGGTGACCAGACTGGTATACAATATTATAGAAACTATAAACAGGGTAGGTGATAAGAATTTTTTTCCTTTGCTGCTAGTATTTAAAGCAAAGGGGAGACAGACACCATCGCGTGTTCCACAGAGATCTCAAAGAGTGTTGATTTCGGAAGACGGGTCTGTGACAAATTTTCTATACTAGTTTTTGAGAGGACAATGTCAGAGTATTTGTGCATTTGGTAAAAGACCATATAGGGACAGAGATTGGCGTGCATTTTAAAGGTCCTTTCCAAATTACAGATGTAAAAGGAGGGCTTAATCCCTTGTGCTTAACTTCTTACAGCATATTGTAATTCTAAGGCCTTCCCTGCAGGATGGATTATTTTATTTTTGTTTAGAGATGCTGCACAGTAACAGGTCCTTTCGGCCTGGCAAGCCCGTGCCAAACAATTAACCTTCTAACCCATGTGTTTTCGGGATGTGGGAGAAAACTGGAGCACCACAGGGAGAATGTACAAACTCTTTACCGACAGTGATGGGAATTGACCCCGGGTCACTGATGTGTACATATTTGTGGTGAATGTAAGAAAAGAGGATAGGTCAATTAAATGTGTAAATAGATGGTATGGGAGGGAGAGCTTTAGATTTTGGGATCTCTGAGATTGTTTCTGGGGAAGGTGGATGTGTACAAAAAATGCTGGACCTTGGACACAATGGATATGTAGATAATGGAGGAGCATGAATCAAGTGTGGGCAGAAGAGAATTCATTGGTTTAATTCTGCATTGTTTCAGTGAAGACACTGTGGGCTACAGGGCTTGTTTCTGTGCTGTATTGTTCAGTTCCGACACCTCATAAGGCTGTATTTGGGGTGCATTTAATAAACAGCTGTACCTGGAAGGGATGGTGTGAAATTGCTAGAATAAATAAAAGGACAATGATATTTTTAAAGTCTCTAGTTTTTGCGTACCCAGCAACAGAACTAAAGTGATAGTGATGTGCACTTCCTTCCAGTGCATGGCAATCCAGTCGTTTCATGGTTTTGTGAACTAATGACTAGTGTTATGCTCCATGTTTTTTTTTATCATGCGACATCTTTGATGGGACTGATTTTCTGTTCTCAATAGTGATTTCACATGATAGCCACTGAATAATATTGCCATAACTTGGGCTACTTATCCATCTACAGACATATTGCACATGCTATTCTGCTAGCCATTTTTCTACTGGGTTTAAGAACTTCCCAGCTTACGTGCAAGTCACTTGTGCTCACCAGTTAGCAGAGTCAGGGCACTCCACTGGTCAAACTTGATACTGCGATTAGAATCTGAAATGCATTGGGTGGGTGTTTGTCTACAGGTGACTTTGGTTTCCTATGGCTTTAAACTTTGGGCCATGACTGTTCCTGATTTAAAGGTGAGATATTCATTTGCAGTGCTTTCCTTTAAGGATTCACTTTTTAAAAAGTGTTTTGTTTCATTTAGAATTACCTTGAAGATTATCAAAGATGTGCTGCAAGAGACCATGAAGAACTCTTGAAAGAAGACTTTTTAAAGGATCTTCAGTGCATAACTGAATCATGTAAAGAGAAGAGTAATTCTCTGTGAGCTTTGCCAGTTAACATTGTACAGTTTGTATTAAGAAATAAATTCACATTGTTGCAGTTGTAGGTTGTCTTCTGGCTGGTCAAAGAATTGTTAGACGCAGTAGAAAGTACATACTAATCTAACTTCTAAATAAGAAATGTATTCCCAAGCTTATCAGCAAAATTATTCAAGTAAATCCTTAGGATATCCTGCAAAAAGAGCTTTGTAGCCTAGACTGTTTATTCTATTCAAGTTCCTATTGATCCATGAGGTGCAAGACAGGAATAAGCACACAGAATATGTTAAAAATTATTGTTGTAAAATTCATAATAAACTAGCATCAGATGAAATGCATTCAAAATTCTGTCTCTTGTTTACAGCTTATTTTAAGAACTTTTATCATTAAAATAGAATTAAATGCTGGAAACCCATTGGGCGACAACTGCGCAGAGAAAAATTTTCCATTTTAGTCAATCTGTCATCAGGACTAAAGTTACAAATCAAATCCATTCATAGAGAAGTGGCGAGAACAAAGGGAATGCTTTTGAATTTGGACTGTGCCCAATCAGTAAACGGGATTCATTAGAAAAAGTGAATAAAAATAAGGCAGGGGCAAGTGGAGTCACTGTTAAAGTGGAGAGGCTGTGGCTCATCAGGCTTGGGCAAGGTAAGTATCTGGTAAGTTTTAATTTTTTATTCATTCCTCTTCTGTTAGGGCACAGTGCAGTGAGAATGATCAGATCCATGGCATCCTAAAGGGGGAGGATGAGCAGCGAGAGGTTTAGGTACATATTGGCACCAATGACATAGGTAGGAAAGGTGAGGAGGTCTTGAAGAGAGATTTTAGGGAGCTAGGTAGAAAGCTGAAAAACTTCCAGGGTAATCACTGGATTGCTGCCTGTATCACATGCCAGTAAGGGTAAGAATAGGAGCATTTGGCAGGGGTCAGATTTCAGGATCATTGGAACCCCTTCTGGGAAAGGTACAACCTATACCAAAGGGATGGGTTACACCTGAACCCGAGGGGGACCAATGCCCTTGCAGGCACGTTTGCTAGAGCTGTTCCTGAGGATTTAAACTAATTTGGCAGGGGGATGGAAATCGGACATATAGTACCGAAGCTGGGGTAGTTGGTTTACAAACAGAGGCAGTGTGCTTTGAGATTGCTAGCAAGGACAGGCTGATGATGGGGTAAAATTGCAGTCGACAGGATGAATTACAATGGAAAAGGGGGACAAAATCAAGAAGGGTGATGAATACAGGACCGAAGTTATATTTGAATGTATGCAGTATACAGAATAAGTAGGTGAACTTGTAGCAGAGCTACAGATTGGCATGTATGACATCGTGGGCATCACTGAATTGTAACTGAAAGAAGATTTATAGCTGGGAGCTTAACATCTAAGAATACACATTGTATCTAAAGGACAGGCAGGTGGGGTGGCTCTTTTGGTAAAGAAAAATGAAATCAAATCCTTGGAAAGAGGTGACATGGGCTCGGAAGCTATAGAATCATGGGTAGGACTAAGAAACTGCAGGGGTAAAAAGACTGCTAGGATTTATATACAGGCCTCCAAACAGTAGCCAGGATATTGGCTACAAATTGCAATGAAAGATGGAAAAGGCAGGTAAAAAGGGCAATGTTATGATAGCCATGGGGTTTTCAATATGCAGGTAGATTGGAAAAATCAGGTTGGTACTGGATCCCAGGATTGGTAATTTGTGGAATGCCTACAAGATGGCTTTTTAGAGCAGCTTGTGGTTGAGCCCACTAAGAAATCAGCTATTCTGGGTTGGGAGTTGTGAAATAAGCTAGATTTGATAAAAGATCTTAAGTTAAAGGATTCTTTAGGAGGAAGTGATCGTAATTTGATAGAATTCACCCTGAAATTTGAGAGGGAGAGGCTTAAGTCAAAGGGAATTACAGAGGCTTTGGAGAATTGGTTGATGTGTACTTGGATTTTCAGAAAGTCTTTGACAAGGTGCCACACATGAGATTGCTTTACAATCTGTGAGCCCATGGTACTACAGGAAAAATTCTAGCATTGATAAAGTAGTGGCTGATTGGCAGGAGGCAAAGAGTAGGAATAAAGGGAGACTTTTCTAACTGGCTGCCGATGAGTAGTGGTGTTCCACAAGGGTCTGTGTTGGCGCCGGTTCTTTGTTATATGTCAGTGATTTGGATGATGGAGTTGATAGCTTTGTTGCAGAGTTTGTAGTTGATATGAAGATAGGTTGAGGGATAGGTAGTTTTGAGGAAGTAGAGAGGTTACAGAAGGATTTGCACAGGTTAGGAAAACGCGCAAAGAAATGACAGATGGAATACAGTGTCAGGAAGTGTATTGTTATGCACTTTGGTAGAAGAAATGAAAGGGTTGGCTATTTTCTAAATGGAGAGAAAATACAAAAAACCTGGAATTCAGGAGAATGAAGAGAGACATCGAATAGTGAAAGGGCTTGATTGGAGTTGATTTGGAGAGGATGTTTCTTATAGTGGGTGAGTCTTAAGACCAGAGGACACAGTCTCAGAATGGAGGGGCGGGGAGTCCTTATAGAATGGAGATGAGGAATTTCTTTAGCCAGAGGGTGGTTCTTTGCCACAGGCAGCTGTAGAGATCAAGTCTTTATGTACATTTAAGGCAGAGGTTGATAGATTCTTGACTGGTCAGGGCATGAAGGAATACAGGGAGAAGGCAGAAGACTGGGGCTGAGAGGAAAATTGGATCAGCCATGATAAGACCATAAGATATAGAAGCAGAATTTGGCCATTTTGTCCAAGTCTCCCCTGCCATTTCATTATGGCTGATTCAATTTTCCTCTCAACCTGCTCCCTTTACTACTCTACTCTACTTTAGTACCCTGGTCTACTAAACAGGTACAACAGCTCACTCATACTTCAAGAGGAAAGAATCAACTAAAAACATCACTAAAAGCACCTTTTCTGAGGTAAATTGTGTTAAATTATCACAGCAAACAGAGGGTGCGACCAATGGTAAGGGAAGTTTGGGGGACGAATTGGGCCAATGTATTGCAGAATCAATGCAAATGGAGTGAGCCATTCGGAGAGGAGAAGTTAGGGCAGAGGAGATTCAATGCCCGTACAACTGGACCAGTTGCAAGGTTGGGATCTCCCTGGGCACCAAGAGAAGGTGGGGCTGGGGCAGGGGAGTTCTGATGTCCATAGGACTGGGCCAGGTGTGAGGTTGGCTTGCTTTGGGTGCCAAGCTGATTTGAAGAGCTTAAGTGCAGCTTCAGGCTGAGCGGTGAATTTCTGGTCCTGGAGTGAGTCGCTGGGTGGTGTGGTCTAGGCCCTGAGGCCTTTGCAGCAGCTGGGTCCTAGTGCGAGGTACGATCTGCTGTTCAGATAATTTAAACACCATCCCAGATCAGAGGAGAGCTGATTTTGCTCACTGTGCATGATGTTCACTCCTCACTCCAGGGCACCTGAACCTTTCACTGTTGTGGTTCCCAGGTACAATGCAAGGTAAGATCTGTTGTCTGGTTAATTTAAACGCCAGCCCAGGTAGTCTGAAAAGACGAGGTGTCAGGATCCAAGGTGAGAACCAATTTCACTCACTCTTCATGATGGTCACTCCTCTTTCCATGGTGCTGACGCTATGGAGACTACTCTGGCTGCTGTGCTCTATGCCTGCTAATTTGATGAACTGATGAGCAAGGCTTGGGCCTATTCTGGGCTCTTCCAGGGTATGAATCTGAAGTCTCAATTTGGTTTGGAATGTTGCTTGCTTCAATTGTTTGCATGATTTGTTTTTATTTTGCCTTTCTCTTAAGCATTGTGTGTTGGTCTTTTATTTATTTACTTTTTTAAATTGGGTTCTTTCGGTTTCTTGTTTTGTGGCTACCTTTAAGCAAGCAAATCTCAAGGTTGTATAATTTATACATTCTTTGATAATAAACACACTTTGAATGCGAGAGGAACTGGCCAAAATTAATTGGAAGGGAACTCTAGCAGGGATGATGGCAGAGCAGTGATGGGTGGACTTTCCAGGAGCAATTCAGAAAGTGCAGGATAGATGCATCCCAAAGAAGTAGCATTCTTGTGATGGAACTGTGACTGACAAGGGAAGTCAAAACCAAAATATAAGCCAAAGAGGGGGCATATAATTGACTAAAAATTAGTGGGAAGTTAGAGGATTGGGAAGCTTTTAAAAACCAACAGAAGGCAACTAACCTCCAAGAGGACCACACCCTGTGGTTATGTTGGCTGGAGTAAAGGCCTTGTGCTTTGACTTTTGTTGGGGATATCCATGCCAACAGGTTGAAGGGTAGAGGCCAGATTAAGAGTGGTCCACCAGTCTTCCAGGTTCAGGGATTCAGCTGAGGGCTAACAACTCTAATGAAGAATCCTACATCTGTGTGTGATAGTATTCCTGAGTCTCCGCCCAGGACTGATAGTAGTGACAACAGAGAGAACGCTATTGGCACAATGAAGGAAGACCTGAACGCTGCCAAGATCAAGACCAAATTGTTTTTTTAAAATGTACAAGCCACATACACAACTGGCAAGCTTGCACAAATAACTAGAAATGTGTTGTTACAACCTTCCTGTACTGATCACCAATGAAAGCAGATGAACAGGTTCTGGGAGACTAAACGCAGCAGCTGGTGGAAACAGTTTTATACTCGGGAAGGGAAGGTGGTCAGCGACATGATGGCATTGCTGTCATTTTGAAGAAAGGCATTGAGAAATGCTTGCTGGAGTGGAAACCAATCAACAGTAGACTGAAGTTTCTGGCATTGAAATAGGCTGCGGTGGATAAGTTAAGATCAGAGGTGAGGACCGACAACAACCCACTCGCCTATATCCTGACCTCAGTGCAATTGGATGCTACAAGTCATTGCTAGTTGGCGACGTCTGCTTATGATTTCAGCCTTCAATATCAGCCGGGTAGTCAGAACACTGATGTGGATGCATTGTGCTGATGTCCATGTGAGATGCTGGATATGGCCGGAGAGTGGGAGAGCGTTCCTGCCTCTGATGTTAAAGCAATGTGTCACTTTTCCACACTGGGGAAATCAGAGGGAAAGTTATAGCCTGATAGAGTTGTGGATCATTTGGGAGCTAATAGTCATGCCATTGCACAAGCTTATTGAAACTTGACTGCTCTGGATATGAAGCAGTTGGTCACCTTGAGCCCTGTGGAATTTGCAGCAGCCCAGTGAGATGGCCCTTGTAAGTGCCATTTGGTCATCTTGTCAAAGAGGATATGGCCCAAGCTGAGCAAACAAAACCCCCTACCAGACCCCTAATGATGAAGGAAGGAAACAAACTAGAGTTGGGGGACAAGGTTTTATACTGTCTCCTCCAGACAGGTGTCAGTGTTCCCAGTTTATTTTGCCGGAAAATTGTACTAAAGTCACCAGCATGATTACTCTAGTTTTTTGGAGTTTGACAAGACCTACGGATTGGTCTGAATTTGATTCTGTTGGCCTCAAATAAAGCTTGGGGTTGAAAAGGACTGTCAGTCATGTATACAATGTATTTGGACGAAGACGCTGCCAATGAGAATTGGTCCATTATCTCATTTACAGAGCAGAGGACCACTTGAGTTAATGTGCAAACACAAGGAAATCTGCAGATGCTGGAATTTCAAGCAACACACATAAAAGTTGCTGGTGAACGCAGCAGGTCAGGCAGCATCTCTAGGAAGAGGTACAGTCGACGTTTCGGGCCGAGGCCCTTCATCAGGACTAACTTGAGTTAGTGTGCATGGATTTCCTCTCCACATGCCTGATTCCCAAAACGATGTGAATATCTTGTTCACAGATCACTACACCAGATATGCTCAAGCCCACCTGAAGGATCAGAGAGCATATCCAGTTGCCAAAGTGTTATGGGAGATGTATTTTGTTCATTATGTCCTCCTAAGAATGACCCACAATGATCAGGAAAGGGATTTTGAGCATCAGCTCATACATGAGTTACTGAACATACTTGGAGTCGAAGTCAAGGACCATGTCATATCACCCTCAGGATGATCCTCAGCCTGTAAAGGTTCAACCAGACAATGCTAGACATGCTTGGAACACTGGATGCCAACAAAAAGAACAAGTGGAGCCAGCATATTGGGCATGACACACTGCTACAGCTGTACACAGAATGAAGCTACCGGCTACTCACCATACTATTTGGTGTTTGGATGCAAAGCAAGATTACTGGTAGATCTGTTTTGAAACTGGTGGTGAAAACTTGCTACAGAAGGCATATAACCATTACAGCATGGAAGCAGGCCATCTCAGCCCTTCTAGTCCGTGCCGAACTCTTACTCTCACCTAGTCCCACCGACCTGCACTCAGCCCATAACCTCCATTCCTTTCCTGTCCATATAGCTGTCCAATTTAACTTCAAACGACCACATCAAACCTGCCTCAACCACTTCTGTTGGAAGCTCGTTCCACACTCTCTGAGTAAAGAAGTTCCCCCTCATGTTCCCCCTAAACTTTTGCCCTTTAACTCTCAACTCATTTCCTCTTGTTTGAATCTCCCCCATTCTCAATGGAAAAAGCCTATCCACGTCAACTCTATCAATCCCCCTCATAATTTTAAACACCTCTATCAAGTCCCCCCCTCAACCTTCTACGTTCCAGAGAATAAAGACCCAACTTGTTTAACCTTTCCCCGTAACTCAGGTAATGAAACCCAGGTAACATTCTAGTAAATCTCTGTACTCTCTCTATTTTGTTGACATCTTTCCTATAATTTGGTGACCAAAACTGTACACAATACTCCAAATTTGGCCTCACCAATGCCTTGTAACAATTTCAACATTACATCCCAACTCCTATACTCAATTGTCTGATTTATAAACGCCGGCATACCAAAAGCTTTCTTCACCACCAAGTATCTCAAGTATGTGGCCGACACGAGGAAAGATCTGCAGAAATCTGAGGTTGCAGCTGTTTCTGCTAACAATCAAAATCAAGGAAACAAGGGGATATGATCAAAAGATTCGGTTCTCTCAACTGATGCCTGGAGGTAGTTTTAATAAGAAATCTGGGGCTACCAGGGAAGCATAAGTTGGCTGACCATTGGGTTTCTGTGCCTTACATAGTGGAGATCCAGATGCCAAATTTGCCAGTTTGTGGTGAAGCCAGAGGATGGAAATGGCCCTGTCTAAATTCTCCATCAAAATCACATTTTACCCCTAGGACAGGAAGTGCATGTTGACCTAGAGCCTGACACAGACCCAGAACTCTGCACAGGAGGAGGACAAAAAGCCAACAAGCTGACAATAGTGTGATTTCGGTGAATACTGTAGAGTCAGGGGATGAGAAAATGAGTGTGTGGTATGCTTTACCTTATGCAAACTCCCCAAGAATTGATGAAGGGATGTTTGAATCTCTCAGCCCCGACTCGGATATAGTGGGAAAGACTACCACGGGACACAGCCTCAAGATTTGGGGGAGTAAATTTAGGATGGAGGTTATGAGGAACTGCTTTTCCCAAAGAATGGTGAATCTGTGCAATTCCCTGCCTAATGAAGATGTGGAGACCAGTTCAGTAAATATATTTAAGACAAGGTTAGATAGATTTTTGCGTAGTAGGAGAATTAAAGGTTATGGAGAAAAGGCAGGTAGGTGGAGATGAGTCCATGGCAGATCGACCATGCTCTTATTGAAAGGCAGAACAGGCTGCACAGGTCAGATGTCCTACTCCTGCTCCTATTTCTTATGTTCTTATGTCAGGCAGTGAGAGGAAACTGGGCTCCAATACAATTGGGGATAAAGCTGAGTTCAGTCAGGTGGCAGGGAGACCTGAATCACCAGAAGGTATGAGTGATAGACAGGTAAAGGCATCACCTAATATGCAGGAATGGTAACAAGGGGTGGCTGAAACTGAATAAGCTGACGATGACATAAGGAAACCCCCTGACAGTCTGGCATATGATGCACCGGGGAAACAAAGTATTACATCCATCCCAATAGTGAGATATGTTATCTTCTTTTTACAAATGGATTGGGGATCCTGAAATCACCAAGTACATTTGAACACTGTTATTAATAATAGTTTAATAAGTTCCAAGGTCATGAGGACATGACAGTTTTCGTGGAGGGAGAATGTAATACCCTGGGTAAGATTTCTACTGCTATGTTAGGATTTTTTTTTATTTTAGCAGTTTTCTGTAAAAGCAGTGTGTGCTAGTAAGAGTGTTTTGGCTTTGGCTAAAGATAAGGAGCCATGTTGACCAACTTTGGGTTAGAGTTAAATGAGGAAATCTGAAGATGCTGGAATTTAAAGTAACACACATAAAAATTGCTGGTGAATGCAGCAGGCCAGGCAGCATCTATAGGATGTACAGTCGACATTTCAGGCTGAGACCCTTCGTCAGGACTAACTCCCAGTTAGAAGGGTCTCGGCCCGAAATGTCGACTGTACCTCTTCCTATAGATGCTGCCTGGCCTGCTGCATTTACCAGCAATTTTTATATAGCGTTAGGATTAGGTTGAGATTATTCGGGCAGTGGGCGAATCAGTTCTCTTGTGCTTTTTGATCTCGTCACTTGAGATTCAGTGTCACGCAACCCTGCCAATTTGATCTGGCCCACGCCTTCAGTCCAACACTTGTCTTTCTTGGATCTTGCCCCTCCTGACACAGGTCATCGGGTTTGTGGGGGAGTGGCCAGGGTTAATCGGAGTGTGCCTGGGGTTAGTGGGGGTGTGCCCCCTTGGGCCTCAGGATTAGGTTTGAGGGTAGGGCTGGCAGATGTATATGTTGGGTTGGGAGAGATCAGGTTGTGGAGTTTTGTGGGTTGAGCATGTAGGGCTCTGGTGGAAAGGGTAGTGTAGTGGCTGCGGGTTTGTGGGAGTGTAGCCAGGGTTAATTGTGGTGAGCCTCAGCTTAGTGGGGGTGTGTGCCCCTTTGAGCCTTAGATTAAGGTTTCAGGGTAGGAATGGCGGATGTATGTGTGGGGATGGGAGAGGTAAGGTTGTGGAGATTTGTGTGGTGAGCGATGAGGTGCTATGGCATATAGGGTAGTGTAGTGGAGCCAGTTTAATCTGGTCCATGCCTTTCTGACGCCACTTGATTTAACAAACCAGGTGTGCACTGGGACACATCATCAGTAATGCAACGCCAGGTCATTGGGTGTTTCGGGTCTTTAATCGGCCTCCCTCTGCTAGAAATGGTTAAAACTAGTGTATGATGGGATACTTGCCCATTCTGGAGCAGCTAGGCTTAAGACTGCTGATGTGTGTCGAGAATAACCTTGGATGATAAGTTCAGTACCAGGAACTCCAATTAATAAGATACCAGGCACCTGGAAGCCTGCTAACAGGGAACAAAGAGGACTGTTAATCTCACGCTAAGAGAATAATTGACATGTTTTTTGAACGTTTGATCTTGTACTGACCATGGAATGCCAAACAAAGTTATGTGAAGTTGTTTGTCTTGCTGTATAAATATGAGTTCTGTATAATCTAGAACTCAGAGTTCTGGTGGCGATGGAGACTGCTGCAGACTCTCCATGATATCGTGTTAATAAACTCTTAAAACGAAACTTGAAGCCACTCTGGTGTTCTTAGTTAGTGTTTCCATGACAGAATATGGCGATGAGGATGGGATCTCCATTGAGCGAGATCCGAAGAAAGGCTAACTCAGGGGGTCAAGTTAAACAAGGGACTGCCCCAGGTGAAATGGGGGTAGATTCCGGATTAAAACAAGGGACTGCCCTAGCTGAAAGGGGGGTAGTGCCCAAATGGAACTGCTCTAGCTGAAAGGGGGTTGTTGCCAGAGACACCCCTGGGAGGAGGGAATGTAGTCGGTAGCCTAGCGTCCAGCCGGTGACTCAGAGTAAGCCAAGACGCCTGCACAGCTGAGGCTGGAAGAAGACCTAAGAAGGAAACAAAGCCAGGGCTGCGAGGAAAAAAAGAGAAGGAAAAGAAAAACGTAGCTACGGGGAAAAAAGTAAGAGGAGACTTCAAGGTTTGTAGATGAAGATTCAGTGAGCACTCATTGTGCACAGAGTGTGGATAAAGAAACTTTGTGCTGTCTTAACTGAAATTAAAATCCTAAACCGGAAAAATGGGAAATGCCAGCAGTTTTTGGCTAGCGCTGATCCTGCTAATAAACCGAAGAGTTCCAGAGGTAAGACGAAGGCTTTGAACACTCAACTGCAGGTAGGAAAAAGACCGCCAAAAAGATTAAGAAGATAAAACAGCACCACCAGCAAATAGGAGACCCCTTAGTTCTGCCTGGATCCCCGGCGGATATGGTGATCAGAGAGACCAGAGATGATCATTATGCAGTAACGTTCAGTAGTGATTTGTATGAGTGGTCACATGGGGTTGGCCGAATGGGGGAAGTTTTAATTTGAGACTAATCCAGCACTGGGAGGACACCACCCGAAATGGGGACGGCACCCAAATTGGGATGCTGATTACATGTAAAGACGTTTTAAACGATGTAAGAAGGTGGCTAAAAGACACCAGCCTCCAAAGAAAAAGGAGGTTAAGCAGCCTGAAACAGAGAAGGCTGGGGCTGAAACGAAACCTGACACAGGACTTTATCCCCAACTCCCCGTTGGCACACAATAGTAAAATAGACCATTTAATAATGACGACGACTGCCTTGGGACAACCCGCACCCACTCACAACCCCCATGCCAGAAGTTCAAGCACCTGACACCCCCGGGGGAGCAGACAGCACTGTAACGAGAGAAGGGTCCTAGGACAGAGGAATTGAAGCTGAGGGAGCTGAAGGAAGTGTCAGCAGTACTAAAGATAACTCAAAACAAAACACCCGTAAAGGCAGACAAAAAAAAGGGGGGGGAAAGAGAAAAAGAGAATGGAGGATAAGCTTTTATCAGACACATTCATTATATCTAAAACAGCCCTGCTTCCCCAGCTGGGTCCGCAAACCCTTTGTAAATTAGGGGCAACGCTGCACTGTAAAGCTGAAGGTCTTTTATCAGACACATTCATTATATCTAAAACAGCCCTGCTTCCCCAGCTGGGTCCGCAAACCCTTTGTAAATTAGGGGCAACGCTGCACTGTACAGCTGAAGGTATATACACGGAGCTTCCTCAAATTAGGGTCCTTCAAATGCTAAAATTAATGAATGGGCGAGAAAAGGACAGTTCAGAACCCATACTATACTGTTTGCAGCTGGATAGTAATCTCTGTGCTTGGCAAGTTCAGAAACTGTATGACACAGTGATAAAACGAGCCAACCTCTACACGCAAAATCTGCAATACTTGATTAATCGCAGCCGAGAAAAGAAGCAGCTCCATTGCGAGGTCTATTAAACTTTACAAACTGACCCGCACTATGATCAGGCTGTACACCTTATCTAAACGGTAAAGCTGAAGGCAACACCGTATGTGTATTTTGGTCCCGAGGGATTAGGGCTCCTGATAGACCTAGTGGAAGATCAGGAAAAACAATTCTGACTAGGGGTCTCCTCAATGCCTCATTTGACAGTGGTCATAAAACCACCAGTGAAGCCTAAAGATATCGGTATGATGATAAAACGATTGGTGAGAGAAACCAAGGCTGTTTATACTATAACTCTGCCGGTACTGGGACAAGAAGCCCGAATAGAATTTTTTAACGAAAAGGAGGGGAGAAATATGTTAAAGTCCGAGAGCTGGGAAACAACCTTCGAAAAGCAACAACCACCAGCAGAAGACCCTCTACTTCCCCCTGGAGCATTACAGCGGCTACCAGGGAACCTATGGGCCCAACATAACAATCATGTGGGAAAGGCCCAAATAGCTCCGGAGCGGAAAGTTACTCTAAAAAGGAATGTGCCACTGCCCTGTATTAAACAGTACCGTATAGCTACTGAAGCTGAAGAAGGTGTCGCTCCAGTAACTGACTCATTATTGCAGCAAGGGGTGCTGGTGAAGACACAAAGCCTGTGTAACGGGCCGGAGAAATGAGTGGCGTTTTGTGCAGGACATAAGAGATAGTTATCCCTATCACTCCGCTGGTGCTGGACACCAACATTATGCTTACTCCTACACCTGCGGGAGCTAGTACCTTTTCTGTAATCGATCGGTGCTCAGCATTTTTCTCCATACCTTTGCACGAGGATAGCCAGTATTTATTTGCCTTTACTTATAAGAATGAGCAATATACGTGTACACGTCTGCCCCAGGGATATACCAAAAGCCCCGCAGTTTATACTGCAGCACTTAAAAATGATTTGGCCGAATGCCAGCTGACCGAATATTCCACGCTGATTCAGTATGCAAACAACATCCTGATAGCTTCTGCTACAGGGCCACAATGTCTGACAGATTCTTTAACACTCCTTGAACGTTTGGCGAGAAGAGGGCACAGGGTGTCTGTGGAAAAAATGCAGTTTTGCCAAGAGACTGTCAATTACCTTGGATTCCAGCTCAGTAAAGGTTGGCGAAGTTTGGGAAGGGATCGAATAAAAGCAATAAAGAAGGCCCCAGTCTCCAAAACAAAAAATGACATTCTTTCTTTCCTGGGCGTGGTAGGGCACTGTCGACAGTAGATTCCTGAATACCGGGAGAGGGATGCAGTAATGCGTTCTGCTACATTGAAAATGGAACCCCTCGTCCAGGAATGGACACCTGAAAGGGAGAAAGCCTTCCATGGCCTAAATGTAATGGTAGAAAAATCTATTCCTATTGTATTGGATCACCCGTACTGTGATAGTACCCCATGCCGTATTGCTACTGTTGAATTCAGCTGCTACTCATCATTTTACTTCAGCCAGAAGGACCCGTTATGAGGTGATTTTTCTCTCTTGATCCAGCTCTACGTACAAAAGATCTCCAGCTATTAATCCAGCTACTTTTGTTCCGTTACCATCTGCACAGCATGGTGGGGATGACCACGACTCTCTGCTTGCAGTGGAAACCACTACTACTCCCCCACCAGATCTGAGAAGTGAGCCTATTGATACCCCCGATTTAATCATTTTCACAGTTGGTTCTTTGCACTGCCCAAGAGATGATCTGTTGCTGGCAGGGTACGCTATAGTAACTCCCCACGAGATAGTAGAAGTTTATGCCTTGACAATAGGAACAGCAGTGCAGGCGGCAGAACTCTGTGCCATTACCTGAGCCTACTTGCATTTTGGCCTAAGGAAAAGCTGCCAATATTTATTCCAACTCACGTTATGCGTTTGGGATAATACACCACTTTGGGCAATTGTGGAAAAATAGAGGATTTATCATCTCATCGGGGAAAGCGATTAAACATTCCTCCTTCATACTGAACCTTTTGGAAGCTATACAATCGCCAGGCACAGACTTTAGTAATATTTAAGTGCGAGGCACACACCTCAGCCGAGAATGAGGTCTCCAAGAGAAATTGGTTTGCAGACATGGTAGTAAAACAGGTGGCCCTTCAGCGACAACCTGTGCTATAGACCCCTCGGATTGAATCAGGAGGGAAGGAGCTCCCTGTGTGTATTTAAAAACGCAAACACGAGGAAATCTGCAGACAACGCATATCAAAGTTGCTGGTGAACGCAGCAGGCCAGGCAGCATCTCTAGGAAGAGGTACGTCGACTGTACCTCTTCTTATAGATGTTGCCTGGCCTGCTGCATTCCACCAGCATTTTGTGTGTATTCCCTGTGTGTATTGACGTCCAGCAGTTGCAGGAAGCCCAAATCTTGCCTCACAGCAAGAGAAATGTGCCTGGAGCAAATCTGCATGTTATCAGAATACCGGGCTATGGCGTCACCCAGACACAAGATCACAAGACAAAGGAGCAGAAGTAGGCCATTCGGCCCATCGAGTCTGATCCGCCGATCCACCATGAGCTCGACTATTCTCCCATCTAGTTCCAATTTCCGGCTCTTTCCCCCATATCCCTTGATACCCTGACTAATTAGATACCTGGTGATCTCCTCCTTAAACACCCTCAATGATTGGGCCTCCACAGCTGAATGTGGCAACGAATTTCATAAATCCACAACCCTCTGGCTTAAAAAATTTCTCCTCATCTCTGTTTTAAATGGGTACCCTCTAATTCTAAGACCGTGGCCTCTTGTCCTGGACTCACCCACCAAGGAAAACAGCCTTTCCACATCTACTCTGTCCAACCCTTTCAACATTTGAAATGTTTCTATGAGATCCCCTCTCATTCTTCTATACTCTAATGAATACAGTCCAAGAGCCGACAAACACTCCTCATATGTTAACCCTTCCATTCCAGGAATCATCCTCGTAAATCTTCTCTGAACTCTTTCCAACATCAGAACATCCCTTCTAAGATAGGGGGGTCAAAATGGCACACAGTATTCCAAATGAGGTCTCACTAATGCCCCACAGAGCCTCCTTACTCTTATACACTACTCCTCTTGAAATGAATGCAAACATAGCATTTGCTTTTCTTACTGCCGATCCAACCTGGTGGTTAACCTTTAGGGTATCCTGCACAAGGACCCCCAATTTTGCACTTTGCACTTCCGATTTTTGAATTTTCTCCCCATCTAAATAATAATCTGCCCGATTATTCCTTCTTCCAAAATGTACAACCATACATTTCTCAACATTGTATCTCATCTGCCATTTCTTTGCCCACTCTCCTAAACTGACCAAGTCTCTCTGCAACCTTTCCGTTTCTTCAACACTTCCTGCTCCTCCACCTATCTTGGTGTCATCCGCACACTTAGCCACAAAACCATTTAATCCATAATCTAAATCATCAATATACATCGTAAAAAGAAGCGGCCCCAACACCAACCCCTGCGGAACACCACTAGTAACCGGCAACCAATCAGAATAGGATCCCTTTATTCCCACCCTTTGCTTTCTGCCTATCAGCCAATGCTCCACCCATTCCAATATCTTTCCTATAATTCCATGGACTCTCATCTTATTAAGCAGCCTCATATGCGGCACCTTATCGGACGCCTTTTGAAAATCCAAATACGCAACATCCACAGCCTCTCCCTTGTCAACCTTATTTGAAATTACCTCAAAAAATTCCAATAGGTTGATGAGGCAGGATCTTCCCTTCATGAAACCATGCTGGCTTGGGCCTATCTTGTCATGCACCTCAACGTATTTCATAATCTCGTCCTTGAGGATTGACTCCAATAACTTTCCAACTACCGACGTCAGACTAATAGGTCTATAATTTTCTTTTTGCTGCCTCCCTCCTTTCTTAAACAGCGGAACTACATTTGCAACCTTCCAGTCCTCCAGAACCATGCCAGAGTCTATTGATGCCTGGAACATTATTTCCAATCCCTCCACAATCTCCAAAGCCACCTCCTTCAGAACCCATGAGTGCACCTCATCAGATCCGGGAGACTTATCTATTCTTAGTCCATTTAGTTTCCCAAGCAATTTCTCTCTCATAATCTTGACTGTACCTAATTCTATCCCCTGAGACCTCTGGCTATCAGGTATGTTGCTGATGTCTTCCACTGTGAAGACTAATGCAAAATACTCATTAGTTCCTCTGCCATCTCTTTGTTACCCATTATAATTTCTCCAGCATCATTTTCAGTCAGTCCTATATCTACCCGTGTCACTCTTTTACTCTTCATATATTTAAAAAAAACTCATAGTATCCTTTTTAATGTTAATCGCCAACTTCCTTTCATAATTCATCTTTTCTTTCCTAATGACTTTCTTAGTTTCCTTCTGTAAGTTTTTAAAAGTCGTCCAGTTCTCAGTTTTCCCACTAATTTTTGCTTCCTTGCACACCATCTCTTTTGCTTTTATTTTAGCCTTAACCTCTTTCGTTAGCCACCTTTGTGCCATTTTTCCATTCATGATTTTCTTTTTTCTTGGAATATATTTTTCCTGCACTTTCCTTATTTCTTGTAGGAATTTCATCCAATTCTGCTCTACCATCCCTCCATCTAGCTTACTTTTCCAACCTACTTGGGCCAGTTCCTCTCTCATACCACTGTAATTTCCTTTGTTCCACTGAAATATCGATACAGATATCTGCTTTTCAAATTTGAAACTGAACACAATCATATTATGATCACTACTTGCAAGGCCGAGTAGTGCGCCCGCTTAGTTTATTTTTGCCTCTGGCTCGCCTGGCACATGGCCAGTGTGAGGGCATCAGATCCCCTCATATATGGAAAAGCATGGACATATTTCAGATAGTCATCATGGCTTTGTATGTCAATGGACTCAGCTGTGCATAGTTCAATTGGAGATACAGGTGGGGAAATGGCAAGCAGAGTTTGATCCAGACAAGCGTGAAGTGGGCCGAAGGTAGGTTTTCTAAGTGTTGCACTTTGCAAGGTCAAAGTGTAAGTGGAAAGTAGACAGTAAGTGACAGACCCCTTTGGAGGTTTGATGTACAGAGGGATTTTGGGGAGGCTGCACCTGAAGATGAGATGGTAAAGAAAGCATACAGCATAATTCCCTTCGTCACTTGGGATGCTCGGCATAAAAGTTGGCAAGTCATGCTGCAGCTGTTGAAAACTTTGGTTTGAGGTGCCTGACTTGGTTGGAAAGGAATGCAGTTCTTTTGTGTCAGATGGTTTTGGTTCAGTGAATAAGGGGTTAACCTTGGTACCAGTGAAAATTGAGGATTTTCAGTCACTTGTATTAGACAGTGTTCCAAAAGTTAGCGATGAGATAAAAATTGATAAGGTAAGTGTTATTGGAAATAATGGGGAAAGTGTTGTTCCTGGACTTTTGAATAAGGTATTTGTAAAGGTTGGATTGGTTGCACGACCTTTGACCCTGCTAGCAGGACAAGGGCATGCTGAAGTATGTCCCCCACTGTTAAATTTTTTTGGACATTTGGAGGTAAACACCTGCAAGGTTATTCACGATGATGTTGTGGATAAGAAGGAAGTTTGTTATGGTTTTGAGATGCCATTGGTGGATGATGTTCTGGAAACGAGTTGGAATGAAGGTCGTAGAAATAGGGTACATGGATTATTTGGCCTCTTCCACAATGTACACATGATAGTTATAAGTCTGGTGATGGTGCGAAGTTTAGTAAACAACGTTGGGAGGTTGACATCTCTCCAAGATAAGGGTGATTTAACAATTCGACTAATGAGCCAAGCTGTTGCTAATGAACCACACAGAAAGACTGATATTTATCCCACATGCGCAGTTACTCGAAGCATGTTTAGGAAGTCTGCTGAGGCCCGTGATAGCAAAACCAGAGGTTTAAAGTATGATGATGTGTCACAGACTTCTCTACCTTCCATGTTACAACAGGATTTGGAGAGTAAGGTGTATGGGAAAGGTTTGTCCTTATCGAAGAAGGAATTTACAAAGGAACAGAATAAAGATTCTGAAATGGTAGCTTTAAAGGAGACAGCTCTCACAGAAGAGGAGGTTCAGAGAGAATCAGTAGGATATTATCTTAAAGATGGGGTGTTGATGAGGAAATGGAGACCAGCCACTGTGCCTGCAAATCAGGAAGTGGTTCCGAAAGTTTACAGGGCTGAAATTTTAAACATGGCTTACAGTATGCCTTTAGGTGGACATTATGGAGTGAGAAAGACAGTGAACAGAATTATGAAGGAATGCTATTGGCCTAATTTAAGGGAGGATGTTGTGAATTTTTGCAGGACTTGCCATACCTGCCAGGTTGAGGGGAAACTTAATCAGGTTATTCAAGTAACACCACTTAACCCGATATCTGCTTTTGGTGAACATTTTTCTGGGGTCATAGTGGATTGTGTAGGCCTATTGCTAAAGACTGCAGCAGTTTGAGGATAAAGGGGAAGCCTTTTAGGACCGAGATTAGGAAAAACTTCTTCAGACAGAGAGTGGTGAATCTGTGGAATTCTCTGCCACAGGAAACAGTTGAGGCCAGTTCATTGGCTATATTTAAGAGGGAGTTAGATATGGCCCTTGTGGCTATGGGAATCAGGGGGTATGGAGGGAAGGCTGGTGCAGGGTTCTGAGTTGGATGATCAGCCATGATCATAATAAATGGCGGTGCAGGCTTAAAGGGCCGAATGGCCTACTCCTGCACCTATCTTCTATGTTTCTATGTCATCAGTATCTGTTAACAATTATGTGTGCTATGTCTAGGCTCCCTGGAGCCGTGCCTTTTGGAAACATCAAAGTCAAGACTGTGGTAAAAGCACTCAGTAAGTTTTTCACACTGGTAGGTCTGCCCAAAGAAACTCAATTTGACCAGGGTAGTAACCTTACTTTGAGAACATTCCAGGGGATAGTTGGATAACTGGGAGCTAAACACATTGTGTCATCTGCATATCTCACAGAGTCGGAGGGAGCCTTGGAATGGTTCAACTCCACTCTTAAGACCATGATTAAAACATATTGTGTGAAAAATGGGGAAAGCTGAGATGAGGGGTTCCCCTACTCCTATTTGCTCTTGGAGATTCGATTCAAAAATCATTGGAGGGTAGTCTGTTTGAACCTGTGTTTGGTCACAGGCCAAAAGGACCTTTGACCCTACTCAGAGAACTGTGGTCTGATTTGGAAATATGGGTCAATATGCAGAAAAGATTTAATAAGGTTTGTGACCTTGCAAAGGATAGTTTGCAGAATGTTCAAATTAAAATAAAGCACTTGTTTGATAAGGTAGCACCTGTGGGTACTGTTATAAAAACAAATGAAGTCGTGGATTCTGATAATGGGGTGAAAAATCATTTTTACGCACTGAATCTAGTATCAACAAGATTTAAGAATTACATTGTTTTGAAAAATATTACTGATAAGGTCCATCAGTTGGAACCTACACCACAAAAACAAGTGAAGGAATTAATTAGCAAGCATAAAGATTTATTTCTTGACATTTTAAGATGGTGTACAGCTGAAGGGCATGACGTCATTGTAAATTCAGCCCAGCCCATCAGAGAGCATCCTTACAGAATGAACTTAGAGAAAAGTAAAATGGTTGAACAAGAAATTGGAAACAAGAAGGAACAAGGGAAGAGAGTGGATGACTGTATTGATAGAGTGGGGAAGGCTAAATACCTTATAAAGATTGACTTGTTAAAAGGATACTGGGGTGTTCCTTTGACAGAGGGGGCTAAAGAGATATCAGCATTTGTGACACCATCTGGACTGTATGAGTACAATGTTTTACCCTTCTGGATGAAAAATGCTCCAGGGACATTTCAAAGAATGATCAATTCTGTGATTAGAGGTATAGAAAACACAGGGGCTTATAACAATGATCTAGTAGTCTGGAATGACACATGGGAAGTTCATATTGCAACGGTAGAAAAACTGTTTGACAAACTTTCCAAGGCCAATCTTAATGTGAACCTCGCTAAAAGTGAGTTTGGCCATGCCACAGTTACATACCTGGGCTATGTGGTAGGCCAGGGCCAACTGGGTCTTGTACAGGCCAAGGTTCAAGCTATTGCTGAGGTTCCTGTTCCAACCGGCAAGAAAGCTTTGAGAAGATTTTTAGGAATGGTTGGGTATTATCCTAAGTTTTGTAAGAACTTTGCAGACATCGCTCTCCCCCTAACAAAACTTCTAAGGAAGATTGAAAGATTTGTATGGAGTGATCTTTGCCAGGAGGCATTTGAACGTCTGAAAACCATCCTGTAGTATCATTCTGTGCTCAAGGCACCTGATTTTTTTCCAAGCCATTTTCTATAGCAACAGACACCAGTGACAAAGCTGCTGGAGCAGTACTGTTACAGAAGGGAGTGGTAGACAGTGAACACCCAGTAGCTTATTTCTCAAAGAAATTTAATGGGCACCAGAAAAATTACTCCACTGTTGAAAAGGAATTGCTAGCACTTATTCTGGCTTTACAACATTTTGAAGTCTATGTTTGTCCTGCCCAGAAACCACTGGTGATTTACATGGATCACAATCCGTTGGCGCTTCTAACTAAGATGAAGGATAAGAATAGAAGGTTATTAAATTGGAGTCTGATATTGCAAGAATATGACTTAAAAATCAGACATGTGGAAGGTACTGACAACATTATAGCTGATTAGTTATCCAAATGTTAAGTTAGAAATTGTATACGTTTTGCTCTGTCATCTGATGAGACACAGATCGGTTTGTTTATATTTTCCCCAATGACATCACTTGCTTGTACATTCTTACAGACAGAGAAGGGAGGAGCAGTTTGAAGACAGTTGGTACTCAGTACGGGGAGATAAATAGAAGGTCAGATGATAGACCTGAGACACATGATTTTGGACACTGAATGAGCTTCATTGTGCCTACAGAAAAAGTGGGTTTTGGAGGATCGATTAGGTGGATCGATCAGTGGCTCTCGCAGTGTGAACAGGTCATGACCGGTGGGGAGTTGTTTGTGTGTCCAACCCTCACCTGGGTTGATAGCTCCACCACAGAAGAACGGTCCCTTTGTTGTGGTCACAGTCAGTGACTTTTAAAGGATTTCAGAGGACAACAGGAAGATCGACGGCGAATGCTCACTTGAAGACTCAGATCTCTCCCTCTCTCTCTCCATCACTACTCAACTCAGTACCACAAACGTAACTGAATTTTACTCATCTGAGTAAGACTATCTATTTACCCCTAGAATTGAAGGAGCTTGGTTTTCATGTATTTCCACACTTACTGATATACTTAGTTATATGTAACCATTGCTAATCTGTTTGATTTATCTGCATTTGTATTACTGTATTGCATAATTACTAATAAATACTATTAGTTAATAGCAATACTGGACTCCAAGGTGTTTCTCATTTCTGCTGGTTCTTTAACCTGTCACAGGGTACGTGACACCATCATGAAAGATGTTCTGATGTCGGTCTCTTAGATAGATCACAGGGTCACCGAACGCTGCAGGGATTTGCACAGATGTAGCTTTATTCTCCTTTCAAAGTGTGTATAATCAGCTTTGAGCTCACCTGGGAGAGAAGCACACAGCCATTCATAATGTTAGGCTTTGCTTTGAAAACCCTGACAGAGCTGACGTGCATCTGATTCCATCTCTAACCTCTACCAGAATTGTCTTTTCACCCTTGAAATAGCAAGTAGTGAGATCTAGTCATTAGCACACTATGAATCTCCTGGTTCATTCACGGCTTTTGGTTTGTGTATGTCTAGTATGTTCACTCATCCACAGGTCTTGATGAAATCATTGACAGCTGTAGTGTATTCATTCAAATTCGAAGATGAGTCCAGTCCACTGACTCAAAGCAGTTGTGTAGTCACTCTTCCACCTCCCTTGACCATCTTGGTCCTCACCACTTGAGCTGCTGTCTTTAGCCTTGGCCTATACACTGGGAGGAGAAGTACATCCAGGTGATTGGACTTTCCAAAGTGTGGGTGGAGGACAGCACAATAGGTATTCTTGATGATGGTATAACAGTGGTCAAGTATTTTGGGTCCTCTGGTTCCACAGGTTATATGTCAGTGTTAGTTCTTCAGAGACTTTTTCAAACTGGTCTGGTTAAAGTCCCCCACAAGGATAGAGAAGGCATTGCAGTGTGCTGTTTCTTGGCTGCCAGTTATGGTGCTGTTGCAAGGACGTGGCGGTGGAATGAACCCAAGAACTGAACACGGGCGCGGAGGCCGAGTCGGGAGGCGTTACAGTCATAGCGAGCACGGAATTGGTGTCCAAGAGAGTCTTTACCAGGAGTCATGGAACAAGGTTACTCATACACGAGTCAACCAACGAACTGGCAGCTCCTTGTTGTGATCACAGGGTCTTTATCCTGCAGTTCCTGATGGGAAGCAGGTGTGTGTTGTTAGTGGAAACTGGGAATGATTGGAAATTAAATGAGCTGTTTGAGCCCCAATTCCTGTGGTAAATAGCAAGGTGGGGATTGCTGGAAAGGACCATGACAGGTGCACAGCTCCTCCTCAGCCTACCTGGCAGAAACTCCCTAAGCAGATAAAATGCCAGTTAGATGTTCCTGGTAGGGTGAGGTGCACTGGCAAAACTGTGCACCGTGATGAGTTAACCTTAGAGCAGTCATTCCAATGGGGCGGTTACGCGATAGGGAAATAGATGTTGTCAGGAAGCATTCAAGATTCTTGGGTGGAGGTGCAGAAAGTGGCACCCTAACTTTAGGCACGAGACCTAACTGACGGTGAATAGAGCAGGCACTTCCAAAAAAAAAGATGAGGCACTGGAACACAGGAAGAACTATAGCTCTGCAGGTGGAGAGCACTCATGTCTGAAACTTGGCAATCTAATCTGACTTTACCAACCAAACAGGCATTATTGGGGATGCATATGTTAGCAGCCAGGGTGCCCAACAGTTCCCCTTGACTTGCACCATGGAAAGTGTTCATGCAATTTAACAGTTGGTCAGTCAAGTACATCCTCTCAACATCCCTACAGATCTACGGAAAACAAGTCACACAATGATACAGTGCTGGCCGCAATGAAACAGTGAAATAGAGCCAATCGGTGAACCACGAGGATTCTCCTTGAGATGTTCAAAGCAATCTCAGCTTCATATGCATGAACAACTCTGATCTTTGGGGATTATGAGACGTTACGGTGATTGGTCAATTGCGTGAACTACAACAGTATAAGGGCAGCTTGTACAGCTTGCGCTGTACTGACTAACATTCAGATTCCAATCTGAATCCTTGTCAACGTAACTTTCACTGTTGTGGCAGGCTTCATCTTTGCCTTGCTGTTCCTTAGCGTGCCACTACCATTGTTCCATCTGTATCAACTCGCTGCCATCATCAACATCTGATAGGCATTCCCAGTTTGTGTTAATTTTTTATTTTAATATAGCCCCGTTACTGACGGATAAATGTGTATCTGTATGAGTCTGAAGGTGGTGCAGCCTTGAATTCTAATCCTGCTAAATTCACATCAGATCAGCGATGCCCCATGTGTCTCATGTGTAATACTGTACTGTCCAATGAAGCCATAAAACCATCAAGTTTACAGGAACACTTCTGCAAAAGACACCCTGAAAAGGCTACTCAGTTCCAGAAGATGAAAGAAGCATTTGAAAAGTGTTGACACTTGAATCATTTGCCAAGAAAGCTAAAATTACCTTGATAGTGGTCTCATTGCTACTTATAACATTTCCAAAATGATAGAAAAGTGTGGAAAATGTCATACAATTGGTGGAAGTTTAATAATGCCTGCTTTATCAGAAGTGCTCACCCCAGTTCTCAAAGTGGATACTAGTATTTTAACTCAACGGAGAATCAATCTACGATGAACTCAAAATGTATATTGAGGATAAGAGTATTCTGATTAGACAGGTTGCCATGCTGGTTTAATGGCACTTATGAAAAAAAGAAATTCCAAGTCTGTTTGCAATCCATTGTGTAATTAATCCTCAACATCTCGACTTAAATGAGTCTGAAAAAAACTGAACATAAATGAGGTATAAGCAGTGAGGAAAAGGTCTTGTAAAATTCTCCAGAAAATCCATCTGAACCCGGAGCTTTCCTCAAACGTAATGAGCGCACAACCTCAACAATTTCCTCAAACGTAATGAGCGCACAGCCTCAGCAATTTCCTCAAAAGAAATAGGTTGTTCCAACAGCTTTCTGTTGTCGGTAGAAATTGTAGGAATGTTTAGTTGATCTAAAAATTGTTCATTATCGTGTTATCCTTAGAAGATCTAGAACTATGGAGTTTAGAGTAAAATTCTCAAAAAAATATCATTTATTTCTAAATAATCGGTTGTCCTATCACCATTAGCTTTGCATATTTCTTTAATCTGCTGTTTAGCTATGAAAGTTTTAGTTTGATCAGCCAATAATTTACCTGTTTTATCTCCATGAATATAAAATTGACTTTTATCTTTTAGCAGTTGGGTTTCAATTGGATAAGTTAAAAGGAGATCATATTTAGTTTAGTTTCAACACGTCTTTTATATAAGGCAGGTTCTGGAGCAAGGCATACTCTTGGTCTAACTGTTTCAGCTGATTAGTTAAATCATTTCTCTCTTTATTAGCTTTTTTCTTAATACTTGCAGTATAAGAAATAATTTATCCTCTATTATACGCCTTAAAGGCATCCCAAATGGTAAGATAGAAGTCTCCTCTAACGTATTCTCTTCAAAAAAAAAGTAATTTGTCTCTCCATAAACTTTAAAAAATCTTTGTCATATAACAAGGTTAGATTAAATCGCCAAAATCTATTTGTTTGAAGAGGACCAGGGAGATTTAAAGATAGAAACACAGGCGTGTGATGTGAAACAGCAATCTCTTTATATTCACAGGATTGAACTGATGGAATCATTTGGCTATCAATAAAAAAAATCAATCCTGGAACATGTATGATGGACATGAGAGAAAAACAAATATTCTTTGTCTACTGCATGAAAAAAGTGCCCAGCATCAACAATACCACATTTCATTAAAAAAAATTGATAAACACGGCTGATTTATTTGGCATCATTGGTTTAGAAGATGAACGATCTAAGACAGGATCTAAGCAACAATTAAAGTCTCCACCCATCACCAATGAGTACAGACTTAGATCTGGCAAAAATGAAAAAAAAAATGCTCAAAGAAACCTGTGTCATCTATATTCGGAGCATACACATTGGTAAATGCCATTAATTTGTTGTTTAGTTTCCCTGATACTATAACAAAACGCCCATTAGTATCAGAAATTACTTTATAGTTATAGTTCTTCCTGAGAACTTTGGGAAGGGGAAGTTGAGGAAACACACACCAGTCCTTATGGAGTGAACAGCAGTAGAAAGGCCCGAGCAGTTTTAAGTTCCTGGGTGTCAGCATCTCTGAAGATCTATCCAGAATCCAACATATTGATGCAATTACAAAGAAGGCACGACAGTGGTTATATTTCATTAGGTGGTTGAGGACAATTGGTATGTCACCAACGACACTCAAATTTCTACAGGGACACTGTAGAGAGATTTCTAACTGGTTGCACCACCTTCCAGTATGGAAGCATCACTGCAAGAAATCGAAAAAAGACACAGCCAGCTCTATCATGGGCTCCTCTGCATCAAGGACACCTTCCAAAGGCAATGCCTCAAAAAGGTGGCATCCATCATTAAGGACCCCTATCACATGCCCTCTTCTCATTACTACCATCAAGGAGGAGGTGCAGGAGCCTGAAGACACACACTCAATATTTCAGGAACACCTTCCATACCACCATCAGATTTCCGAATGAACAATGAACCCATGAATACTATTTCTACTTGCTCTCTTTTTGAACTACTTGCTTAGTTTAATTGTCTATATATTGTAGCTTATAGTTTATTAAATTATTATGTATTGCAATGCACAGCTGCTGCAAAACAACAAATTTCATGATGAACACCATAGATAAAACCCGATTCTGATTCATTTGAAATAGTTCAGAGGAGGCTTGGAGTTGCTCAGGATTTCCTTCGGATTGGATAGGCTGGATGGATATCCATTGGAGTTTAGAAGAGAGAGAGGAGATATAATTAAAACAAATAAGACCCTGACAGCTCTTGACAGCATAAATTGAGGAAAGGATGTTTCTTTTGTGGGAGAATCTACAACTGGGGACCACCATTTAAAAACTAAGAGATTAGATTTTTTTCTCTGAGAGGATTGGGAATTTATGGAACTCTCTTCATTAAAGAGAAGTAGATGTGCAAAGGTCTTAGGTACATAAATATATAGCTACAGTGCCTTAGACTTTTGCATGGCACTGTAGTAATTTTATGTATTATTCTGTACTGCTGCCACAAACAAAATAACAAATTTCATATCATATGTGAGTGATGATAAACCTGATTCTGATACAGGTCTCTATTGTGGACTAAGAGTTTGAATGGGGTAGGGAGAGGGGAATCAAGGTTGGGAGAAATGGAAGGGAGAGGAGGGGGAGCGGGAATCGCCAGAGAGACATTCTCTAATGATCAATAAATCAATTGTTTGGAACAAATGAACTAGTCTGGTGTATCAGGGCTGGGTGTGTCTGCGTCCTCTCCACCCCACTGTACTCTTTCTCTGCTCCATCCTCGCCATCTTTTGCTCCTGATTGATTCATAAACTTGCTCTCTGCTCCACATTATTAGTGTAGTACTGTGCAAAAGTCTCAGGTGCCCTAGCTATATCCATATATGTACTCGAGACTGTTGCAAGTACTGTACAAACAATAAGCAAAACAGTGAAACGTTACAACAGGTAAACCAAATGTAGAGTTAACCTTAAGAACTGATTATACTATTCCTGCTCCTAACTTGCATACTTGAAAGAAATAATAAATTATTTTAATTTAGTCCACAATAAATTATTTTAAGATTTCACAGACATTCTGTGGTTAAAATTCTAATGTAAAACAATGTATGAAATGAATATATATAAATACAATTCTAAAACCCTGTTTATATCATGAAAAGTGTTGTGAAATTAATGTTTATTCTAAATAAATTACTAACCACATATACAATGTGCTTAAAGTGAAGAAATGTTTAGATTCATTAAATTTCAGCAACGTTTAAAAGCAATCAAGATAAGGACATAGAAACATAGAAACATAGAAAATAGGTGCAGGAGTAGGCCATTCGGACCTTCGAGCCTGCACCGCCATTTATTATGATCATGGCTGATCATCCAACTCAGAACACTGTACCTGCCTTCTCTCTATACTCCCTGATCCCTTTAGCCACAAGGGCCATATCTAACTCCCTCTTAAATACAGCCAATGAACTGGCCTCAACTGTTTCCTGTGGCAGAGAATTCCACAGATTCACCACTCTCTGTGTGAAGAAGTTTTTCCTAATCTCGGCCCTAAAAGGCATCCCCTTTATCCTCAAACTGTGACCCCTTGTTCTGGACTTCCCCAACATCGGGAACAATCTTCCTGCATCTAGCCTGTCCAATCCCTTTAGGATTTTATACGTTTCAATCAGATCCCCCCTCAATCTTCTAAATTCCAACAAGTACAAGCCCAGTTCATCCAGTCTTTCTTCATATGAAAGTCCTGCCATCCCAGGAATCAATCTGGTGAACCTTCTTTGTACTCCCTCTATGGCAAGGATGTCTTTCCTCAGATTAGGGGACCAAAACTGCACACAATACTCCAGGTGTGGTCTCACCAAGGCCTTGTACAACTGCAGTAGTACCTCCCTGCTCCTGTACTCGAATCCTCTCGCTATAAATGCCAGCATACCATTCGCCTTTTTCACCGCCTGCTGTACCTGCATGCCCACTTTCAATGACTGGTGTATAATGACACCCAGGTCTCGTTGCACCTCCCCTTTTCCTAATTGGCCACCATTCAGATAATAATCTGTTTTCCTATTTTTGCCACCAAAGTGGATAACTTCACATTTATCCACATTAAATTGCATCTGCCATGAATTTGCCCACTCACCCAACCTATCCAAGTCACCCTGCATCCTCTTATCATCCTCCTCACAGCTAACACTGCCACCCAGCTTCGGGTCATCCACAAACTTGGAGATGCTGCATTTAATTCCCTCATCCAAGTCATTAATATATATTGTAAACAACTGGGGACCCAGCACTGAGCCTTGCGGTACCCTACTAGTCACTGCCTGCCATTCTGAAAAGGTCCCGTTTATTCCCACTCTTTGCTTCCTGTCTGCTAACCAATTCTCCACCCACACCAATACCTTACCCCCAATACTGTGTGCTTTAAGTTTGCACACTAATCTCTTGTGTGGGACCTTGTCAAAAGCCTTTTGAAAGTCCAAATATACCACATCCACTGGTATACCCTATCCACTCTACTAGTTACATCCTCAAAAAATTCTATGAGATTCGTCAGACATGATTTTCCTTTCACAAATCCATGCTGACTTTGTCCGATGATTTCACCGCTTTCCAAATGTGCTGTTATCACATCTTTGATAACTGACTCCAGCAGTTTCCCCACCACCGACGTTAGGCTAACCGGTCTATAATTCCCCGGTTTCTCTCTCCCTCCTTTTTTAAAAAGTGGGGTTACATTAGCCACCCTCCAATCCTCAGGAACTAGTCCAGAATCTAACGAGTTTTGAAAAATTATCACTAATGCATCCACTATTTCTTGGGCTACTTCCTTAAGCACTCTAGGATGCAGACCATCTGGCCCTGGGGATTTATCTGCCTTCAATCCCTTCAATTTACCTAACACCACTTCCCTACTAACATGTATTTCGCTCAGTTCCTCCATCTCACTGGACCCTCTGTCCCCTACTATTTCTGGAAGATTATTTATGTCCTCCTTAGTGAAGACAGAACCAAAGTAATTATTCAATTGGTCTGCCATGTCCTTGCTCCCCATAATCAATTCACCTGTTTCTGTCTGTAGGGGACCTACATTTGTCTTTACCAGTCTTTTCCTTTTTACATATCTATAAAAGCTTTTACAGTCAGTTTTTATGTTCTCTGCCAGTTTTCTCTCATAATCTTTTTTCCCCTTCCTAATTAAGCCCTTTGTCCTCCTCTGCTGAACTCTGAATTTCTCCCAGTCCTCAGGTGAGCCACTTTCTCTAGTTGGTTCCTCGACATGTTGGTTCAAAAAACCATCCCGCATACATTCCAAGAAATCCTCTTCCTCAGCACCTTTACCAATTTGGTTCACCCAATCTACATGTAGATTGAAGTCACCCATTATAACTGCTGTTCCTTTATTGCACACATTTCTAATTTCCTGTTTAATACCATCTCCGACCTCACTACTACTGTTAGGTGGCCTGTACACAACTCCCACCAGCGTCTTCTGCCCCTTAGTGTTACGCAGCTCTACCTATATTGATTCCACATCTTCCTGGCTTATGTCCTTCCTTTCTATTGCATTAATCTCTTCTTTAACCAGCAACGCCACCCCACCTCCCCTTCCTTCATATCTATCCCTCCTGAATATTGAATATCCCTGAATGTACAGGTCACGCCTGCGCCAAAAGAGGTCCCAATGATCCAAAAACTTGAATCCCTGCCCCCTGCTCCAATCCCTCAGCCACGCACTTATCCTCCACCTCATCGCATTCCTACTCTCACTGTCGCGTGGCACAGGCAGTAATCCTGAGATTACTACCTTTGCAGTCCTTTTTCTCAACTCTCTTCCTAGCTCCCTATATTCTCCTTTCAGGACCTCTTCCCTTTTCCTACCTATGTCATTGGTACCTATATGTACCATGACCTCTGGCTCCTCACCCTCCCACTTCAGGATATCTTGGACACGATCAGAAATATCCCGGACCCTGGCACCAGGGAGGCAAACTACCATCCGGGTCTCTGGACTGCATCCACAGAATCGCCTATCTGACCCCCTTACTATCAAGTCCCCTATCACAACTGCCCTCCTCTTCCTTGCCCTACCCTTGTGAGCTAGGAAAGGCTTTGAGGGCTGTGGCCCAAATACAAATAGGATTAGCTTGTTGGACAACACAACTAGAATTGAGAAGCTGGGCCGAAGGGCCTGTTTCCAAGTTGTACAACTCTGTGACCCTGTGAACAAGGCTGTTGCATGGTTGCCAAACTAGAGTGGTATCCATTTCTATTTTTATAAAGCTGCTCCTGTGTACAGAAACATTAACAATTTATATAGAAGGCAGAGGTATGTTTGGAACAGAAATCTGAAGAAGGAATTTAGTCGCAGAACAATAGCCAGTCTTTTCTCTTTACAATCTCTGACTCTCGATCAGCATTTTCCTCACATCTTTTCCCTTAGTTTTAAATATTTAACATTTAGACTTATTTCTAAATGAACGGGCTTTTTTATTCTTTAGACAAGGTTTCAATGAGTTTCAGCCACTCCCAATGAAACTTTCTGGGATGTACATACTCTCTCTGAACATGCTGGACAGGAGAAAATATCACACTGTTCAATCACTTTGAAACATAGTCCAGGAACAGGGCCTCGGCACTAAGGTCAATGACAACCACCATGCCAATGTAAACTAATCCCATGTACCTGCGTATGATCTACATCCCTCCATTTCCCTGGATGTACATGTGCCTGCTTCTATGCATCTGAAAGAAATGTTGTCATTTTATTTGCTTCCATTTCCTCCCCTTGTACTTACCACACTCTTTGTAAAATAAATTGCCTCACCAATCTCTTTTAAATTTTACCCTCTCGCCTTAACGCTATTTAAAATTTAAGATAGTTTATTGTCATTCATCAGAGCACAAGTATAAAGGAAAATGAGAGAAAGAGAATGGATTGGTACTTGGGATCCAATGCAGCATAACAAACCACATACAATAAGCATAAAAACACATAAATATATATGATCAACTTGCATACACAGAGTTCAATTCTAAAATAATAATATTTAGCCCACCAATTTTGTGATGCCAGATTGAACAGGGCAATCCTGCTGTTGTAAATAATTCTCGGGTATTACATGTGTAGCAGGAAGTTTGTTAAATAAATCGTGCCAATTTATTTCCTGCTGTATTTTAAATTTCTGTATGTACACAAAGTGATGCCAGGACTATGCCCTCCAGTATTTGACATTTATACCCTTGGAAGAAGACTCTAACTGTCTACTCTGTCTGGTCTCTCATGATCTTATAAACACGTCCACGTGGCTTCAGAAAAAAAAGCCCAAATTTATTTAACCTCTCCTCATAGTCCATAGCACTCTTCTGCACCCCTCCAAATCCTCCACATCCATCATGTCATGTAGCGATGTGACTGAACCAAAGTTTTCAACAGCTGCAGCATGACTTGCCAACTTTTATGTCGAGCATCCCAAGTGACGATGTGAAGTATGCTGTATGCTTTCTTTACCATCTCATCTTCAGGTGCAGCCTCCCCAAAATCCCTCTGTACATCAAACCTCCAAAGGGGTCTGTCACTTACTGTCTACTTTCCACTTACACTTTGACCTTGCAAAGTGCAACACTTAGAAAACCTACCTTCGGCCCACTTCACACTTGTCTAGGTCAAACTCTGCTTGCCATTTCCCCACCTGTATCTCCAATTGAACTATGCACAGCTGAGTCCATTGACACATGATGACTATCTCCAATATGTCCATGTGTTTCCAGATATGAGTGGATCCAATCCAGAAGAATAATTCTCTTACCACCAATGTAAAGCTTACCATGTGGCAGTTTCCTAGTTTATCCCTGTTTCTCAACAAAGTAGCAACTTTCGTTATGTTCCCGTCCTCTGCAGATCCAGATTATTTCAAGTTCAAGTTTAATTGTCATTCAGCTATACACATGTATACAAGTAAACAAAACATGATTCCTTCAGAACTAGGGTGCAAAACACAGTACACAGAATTACAAAATAACATTAGCAAAATAACATTCAAATAAAATTATCAACAGAGAGAGAGAAAGGAAGATTTTCACAGAAAGGATAGTGAGAGCTTGTTCCTTCTCAATTCCGAGTAATAAGATTATAAAATTTTTTTTTTTGCAGTATGTGTTGGAATATGAAATGCTCTATCTGGTATATGGAGGCAGCAAGTTCACATAGAACAAACATAATATAAAACACTACAGCATAGCGGGGACCCTTCGATCCATTATCTTATGTCAACCCGCACAGATCTACTCCATGAACAATCTAACTCTTCTCCTACACAGCCCATCACCCTCCATTTTTGTTATATCCATGTGCCTAGCTAACAGTGAGACCTCCGTCGGTCAGGGTCGACCATGGATGTTGCATCCTAGCTGTCTAGCTATGCAAGCCAGTACAGTATGATATGGAGAGCAAGCTGTTGCCCATGTAGCAAGCACCTCTCCCCCCCCCCCAACACATCTGATGAACCCAAAGACCGGAACAGTTTGGTTCCAGCAGTGTCTCAGGAGTTGCCAGTCGGCATTGAATTCAACAAGCCTTAGGGACTCCATCTCCGAGTTTTTCCCTTGGGTTTACTGTCAAAGCCTTCCCCATGAGTGGTTCTAACCACAAGGCAGTGGAGGTTTAAGATTAGAGTTTTCCTTCTCCTAAGTGGGCTGCCAACCACAGCTGATGAGCCCCATCTGCCTGAAGCAACTGGTAAACTTGCCCCTTCCTTTTCCTGTCAGTACAAACAATTCTGCCACACGTGAAGGCCAGGAGTTGGATTTGGTTGTCAGAGGCTATTTGAGTCACACACCATTGGGAGCGCTTAATAGGTAGTGGGAGCTTGCCTCATTACCATAACTTAGCTAACGGCAATGTTGCAACTCTGTAAACATCTGGTTCGATCACACTTGGAATATTGTGTTCAGTTCTGGTCACCTCATTATAGAAAGGATGTGGAAGTATTAGAGAGAGTGCAGAGAAGATTTACCAGGATGTTGCCTGGATTAGAAAAGATGTCTTAAACATCTTTTGAATGTCCTTATTTCACCTCTCTTTACTATCAGTCCAGCAGTGTGTTCCCAGTAACTGCCACTCTTTGAAAGAAAAAATTCCCTCTGAGATCTCTCTGAAACTTTCCTCCTCTCACCTTAAGTGGAGGACCTCTGGTGTAGATATTCTAATTAACTTAGATCACTTTGTAGAGATCTGTTTTCACTTTGACGCAGAAGAGTCTTTTTCTGTTGATCGGTGTCAAAAAAAACATACACGGCAAAATCTCTGAATCCTCTGCCAGGGCAACACAGGCCATTCCCAGGGATGGAGACGTGCTGCTCTTGGCATCGTCTGGATATGTTGCTATTGCAAACAGTGCATGGCACCTGCTCAATCTGCCAATCTATCCAAGCCCACCAGACAAAGCTTTGAGGCAACACTTCCATTTTGACCGTGCCTAGATGACCACCATGTAGGTCCTCCAATGCTTTATCACTCAGTTTGGATGGTACAACTTTTGATCCCTACATAAGGCAACACCCATCAGGGGCAAGTTCGTCCCAGTGCTGGTACAATAGGAAAACTGGAAATTCTGCTGCATATTCCAGCCACTTTAGGTTGTCATTTGACCTGATACAGAGTGGGGTATGTTCTGGTTTCCTTTTGCATCATCTCTGCCGTAATAGGGAGACTTTCTATTTGCATTCTGAAGGATATGTTAAAGGAGTGTTTCTTTTGTCAATTTTTCAGGTATTTTCTTTTCCAAATCCATCAGCATTTCCATGATTAGTCAACACTGATCTTGTAATTGTGTCCTCGAAGAAACAGAGCCGGTCTCTGCAGTCGTGCTGCTGCTGTTTCTGGAACACCCTTCAGTGGATTGAAAATGAACACCAGTAGTTGATGATCAGTAATGAGGGTAAACTCTCTCTAATACAAGTACTGGTTGAAATGTTTTAAACCATAAATTAGATTCAAGGCCTCTCTGTCAATCAGAGCGTATTTTTTTCTCTGTAGCAGCAGAAGAACATAATGCAAAGGCTACGGGGCATTCGCTTCCATCTCTCATAAGCACAGTACAGGTCCTTTGGCCCACAATGTTGAGCTGACCCTTAAACCCTGCCTCCCATATAACCCCCCACCTTAAATTCCTCCATATACCTGTCTAGTAGTCTCTTAAACTTCACTAGTGTATCTGCCTCCACCACTGACTCAGGCAGTGCATTCCACGCACCAAACACTCTCTGAGTAAAAAACCTTCCTCTAATATCCCCCTTGAACTTCCCACCCCTTACCTTAAAGCCATGTCCTCTTGTATTAAGCAGTGGTGCCCTGGGGAAGAGACGCTGGCTGTCCACTCTATCTATTCCTCTTAGTATCTTGTATACTTCTATCATGTCTCCTCTCATCCTCCTTCTCTCCAAAGAGTAAAGTCCTAGCTCCCTTAATCTCTGATCATAATGCATACTCTCTAAACCAGGCAGCATCCTGGTAAATCTCCTCTGTACCCTTTCCAATGCTTCTACATCCTTCCTATGGTGAGGAGACCAGAACTGGACACAATACTACAAGTGTGGCCTAACCAGAGTTTTATAGAGCTGCATCATTACATCGCGACTCTTAAACTCTACCCCTTGACTTATGAAAGCTAACACTCTATAAGATTTCTTAACTACCCTATCTACCTGTGAGGCAACTTTCAGGGATCTGTGGACATGTACCCCCAGATCCCTCTGCTCCTCCACACTTCCAAGTATCCTGCCATTTACTTTGTACTCTGCCTTGGAGTTTGTCCTTCCAAAGTGTACCACCTCACACTTCTCCAGGTTGAACTCCATCTGCCACTTCTCAGCCCACTTCTGCATCTTATCAATGTCCTTCTGCAATCTGCGACCATCCTCTATACTTTCCACAACACCGCCAACTTTTGTGCCGTCTGCAAACTTGCCAACCCACCCTTCTACCCCCACATCCAGGTCATTAATAAAAATCACGAAAAGTAGAGGTCCCATCGGTCCTTGTGGGACACCATTAGTCACAACCCTCCAATCTGAATGTACTCCCTCCACCATGACCCTCTGTTTTCTGAAGGCAAGACAATTCTGAATCCACCTGGCCAAACTTCCATGGATCCCATGCCTTCCGACGTTCTGAATAAGCATACTGTGTGGAACCTTGTCAAATTCCTTACTAAAATCCATGTAGATCACATCCACTGCACTACCCTCATCTATATGCCTGGTCACCTCATCAAAGAACTCTGTCAGGCTTGTTGGACACGATCTGCCTTTCACAAAGCCATGCTGACTTTCCTTGATCAGACCATGATTCTCTAAATGCCCATAGATCCTATCTCTAAGGATCTTTTCCAACAGCTTTCCCAGACGCAAGGCTCACTGGTCTATAATTACCCAGACTATCCCTACTACCTTTTTTGAACAAGGGGACAACATTCGCCTCCCTCCAATCCTCTGGTACTATTCCCGTGGACAATGAAGACATAAAGATCCTAGCCAGAGGCTCGGCAATCTCTTCCCTCACCTCGTGGAGCAGCCTGGGGAATATTTCATCAGGCCCTGGGGACTTAGCCGTCCTAATGTAATGTAATGTAACACCTCCTCTACCTTAATATCAGCGTGCTCCAGAACATCAACCTCACTCATATTGTCCTCACCATCATCAAGTTCCCTCTCACTGGTGAATACCGAAGAGAAGTATTCATTGAAGACCTCGCTCACTTCCACAACCTCCAGGCACACCTTCCCACCTGTATCTCTAATTGGTTCTATCTTCACTCCTGTCATCCTTTTGTTCTTCACATAATTGAAGAATGCCTTGGGGTTTTCCTTTACCCTACTCGCCAAGGCCTTCTCATGCCCCCTTCTTGCTCTGCTCAGCCCCTTCTTAAGCTCCTTTCTTGCTTCCCTATATTCCTCAATAGACCCATCTGATCCTTGCTTCCTAAACCTCATGTATGCTGCCTTCTTCCACCTGACTAGATTCTTCACCTCACTTGTCACCCATGGTTCCTACCATTTTTTATCTTCCTCACTGGGACAAAATTATACCTAACATCCCGCAAGAGATCCCTAAACATTGACCACATCTCCATAGTACATTTCCCTGCAAAAACTTCATCTCAATTCACACCCGCGAGTTCTAGCCTTATTGCCTCATAATTTGCCCTTCCCCAATTAAAAATTTTCCTGTCCTCCCTGATTCTATCCTTTTCCATGGTAATGTTAAAGGCCAGGGAGTGGTGGTCTGTCCCCCAGATGCTCACCCACTGAGAGATCTGTGACCTGACCTGGTCGTTACCTAATACTAGATCTAGTATGGCATTCCTGGAATCCATCCTGGACACACTTAACAAACTCTGCCAGTGGAATGATTCAGGTACCAACCAATATTAGGGAAGTTAAAGTCACCCATGATAACAACCCTGTTACTTTCGCACCTTTCCAAAATCTGCCTCCCAATCTGCTCCTCGGTATCGGGGGTCTATAGAATACTCCCAATAGAGTAACTGCTCCCTTCCTGTTCCTGACTTTTATCCATACTGACTCAAAAGAGGATCCTGCTATATTACCCACCCTTTCTGTGGCTGTAATAGTATCCCTGACCAGTAATGCCACCCCTCCTCCCCCTTTTCCTCCCTCTCTATCCCTTTTAAAACACTGAAATCCAGGAATATTGAGAATCCATTCCTGCCCTGGTGCCAGCCAAGTCTCTGTAATGGCCACTGCATCATAATTCCATGTATGTATCCAAGCTCTCAGTTCATCACCTTTGTTCCTGATGCTTCTTGCATTGAAGTACGCGCACTTTAGCCCTTCTTCCTTACTACCTTTACAGTGTTTATTCTGTTTCTCTTTCATCAAAGCCTCTTTATATGTTAGATCTGGCTTTACTCCATGCACTATACTTGCAGTTCTCACACGACCTTTATCCTCTTCCACCTCACTATCTGCTCTAACACTCTGGTTCCCCTCCCCATGCAAATCTAGTTTAAACCCCCCAGAGCAGCACTAGCGAACCTTCCCGCAAGGATGTTAGTCCCCCTCCAGTTCAGGTGCAATCCGTCCCGTCGGAACAGGTCCCACCTTCCCTGGAACAAGGCCCAATTGTCCAGAAACATGAAGCCCTCCCTCCTTCACCAACTCCTTAGCCACGTATTTAGCTGCATTATCTTCCTATTTCTAACTTCACTAGCACGTGGCAGGGGTAGCAATCCTGAGATTGCAACCCTGGAGGTCCTGTTCTTCAACTTTGCACCTAACTCCCTAACTTCTCTTTGCAGGACCTCCTCCTTCTTCCTATCCACGTCAGTTGTCCCTACATGGACCACGACATCTGGCTGCTCATCCTCCCTCTTGAGAATACTGAGAACTCGATCTGAGATATCGCGGACCTTGGCACCAGGGAGGCAACAGACCATCCGGGATTCTCAATCTCTTCCACAGAACCTCTTATCTGTCCCCCTAACTATCGAATCCCCTATCACTACTGCTTTCCTCGTTTCCCTCCTTCCCTTCTGAGCTGAGGGTCCAGTCTCGGTGCCAAAGACACAACCACTGCAACTTGTCCCTGGTAGGTCGTCCCCACCAACAGTATCCAAAACAGTATACTTATTATTGATGGGAATGGCCACAGGGGTGCTCCGCTCATTCTGACTATTCCTCTTTTCTCTCCTGACAGTCATCCAGCTACCTGCCTCCTGACTTTTAGGGGTGACTATCTCCCTGTAACTCTTGTTTATTTCTGCCTCTGCCTCACAAATGATCCAAAGTTCATCCAGCTCCAGCTCCAGTTCCCTAACTCGGTTTGTCAGGAGCTGCAGCTGGATGCACCTTTTACAAGTGTAGTCATCAGGGACAATTGTGCTCGCCCTGACTTCCCACATACTGCAAACAGAGCACTCGACTGCCCTAACTGCTGCCTCCATTACCTGCTGCTAAGTTAATCAGATTAATTAAAGGAACTTACCTGGCCTTACCTCACTGAGAGCAAGCTCGTCCTCAGCCTCTGCTCGCCGAAGCCTCTCGAGCCAAAGCCTTCCTACTCTGTCTCCCACTACTCCGTCGCCTGCTACTACGATGCCCGCTCCATTAATCTGCTTGCTTTTTAAATTCTCCCGCTGTCTCACGGGCCGAGTTTCATGACTCCAACTACATCATAAGGCAAGCTTCACTGGGTGATGTAGATCATAATGTGTGAGTACAGTGTCTGACATCACCATTTCCTTTGCCTTTTTGAAAGCCACCTCACACTGCTTTGTCCATTGCCATTTCTTCCCAATCTGTAGTGTCAGGTACCCCGTGACGGGGATGAAGAACCAGCAGAGATGGAAAACATTTTGGAGTCTCGTATTGCTATAAACTAATAATATTTATCAGTAACTACGCAATACAGTAAATTAAATGTAAATAAATCAAACAGGTTAGCAATGATTATATATAAAAGTAAGTGTGATATTTATATATGTATGAAAAAAACAGGCTTTTTTAAGTCTAGGGGTAAAAAGATACAGGCTTACGATGTTGAGTAAAGTTCAGTTCAGTTCAGTTCGTGGTATTTAGTTGAGTAGTGATGGAGAGAGAGAGAGAGAGAGAGAGAGAGTGAGTTGACTCTTCAGGTGAGCTGATGCCGTCGATCTTCTCGTTGTCCTCCAAAATCCTTTACAAGTCACCAACTGTGACTTTAACTGTGACCGGTTTTCCTGTTGTGGAGCTATCACCCCGGCAAGGGTGGACACATAGACAACTCCCCACCAGTCAACTCCTTCTCCTACGTTGGAATAGCAATTTGGATCTATCCGCCTGATTGATCCTCCAAAACCCACTTGTCCTGCAGGCACAACAATGCTCATTCAGTGTCCAGATCATGTGTCCTGAGGTCTGTATCATCTGACCTCTCATTTATTTCACCAGGCTGAGCATCACCTGTCATTCAGAGTCCCTCCCTCCTTTGTCTATAAAGGAGTGCAAGCAGGCAACAAGTCCTTGAATGTAACATCAACAACCAGCCTTTGGTCACCATAGCAACCTTCGAGCTGCTCAGTGCTGTCTCCAACTCCAAACTCAGTAAAAATCCAAAGTTACTTCCAATGCCTTAAAGTGACAGTCCACTGTTAATCTTCATCTCTCTCTCTCTTTTCCAAAAGCAACATATCGGTGGTAAATATCTCTGTCTCTCTCTCCTTTCCAAACAAACCATCAATGATAAATGTCTCTCTCCAAACAGTTAATAGGGGTACTCCTGGATCCCCTCACAGTAGTAATGAGTTCAAAGGCTGGAGCACAGTAGCCAGCTTCAACAGCAACCTGTTATAGTAATTGACAAATCCTAAGAAGGACTATATCCTTTAGCCTTGGGCCATCCACCACTGCTTGAATTTTTCTCAGCATGAGTGTGTAAATCTTGTGTGTCAATGGTGTGACACAGAAGGTGATGCTCAGTTTGAAGAACTCACATTTGTGCTTTACTCTGATCCCATAATCTTCTAATCATTTTAACACTGTCTTGAGATTTTGGAGATGCTCCTTATCATCCTCATTGATAACAATGATGTCATCCAGGTAACAATGAGTGCCTGGACTGCCTTGTAGCACTTTGTCCATGGCTTTCTCTAAGAGTGCAAGTGCTACTTCAAAAATAAGCCTCTATGTGTAGGTAGACATCAGCTAAGTCCACTTTACTGAAATGTTTTCCTCCAGAAATGTTTCAAAGATATCCTCTATTCTGGGCAGAAGGTATTGATGTACTTTCAATACTGGGCTGATGCTGACCTCAAAATCACTATAGATCCTGACAGAGCCATGCTTCTTGGCTACACTGGCATTGCCCATGGGTTCCATTCAACCTTGAAAAGAATTCCTTCAGTCTCTCTAGGATTTAACTCACTGGCTAAGATATCACAGAGAGTATGAAGAACTAAACGAGGTTTGCAACACTTGGGTGTGGCATTTTCATTTAACACTATTTTACCCTTGATCTGTTTGAGTGTTTCAACACTACCCTTGAACTCTGCTGCGGTATCATTCAGTACCTTTTTAAATTCACTTTTAGTTGACCCTATTACAGAGGATTTGCATGTAAATTGTGAATGGATCTCCAATCAAGTTGTAGTTGTCTCAGCCGGTCGTGGCCACACAATGCTGGCCCTCCTGTTTTTACCATATACAGCACAATATGGCTTGTTGGTTGTTGTATTTCACTTTTATCATAAGACCATAAGATATAGGAGCAGAATTAAGCCATTTGGCTCATTGAGACTGCTCCAAATTTACTCTCACCCCCAATCTTCTGCCTTCTCCCTTTGTGCCCTGTCCAATCAAGAATCTATCAACCTCTGCCTTAAATATACATAAAGACTTAGCCTCCACAGCTGCCTGTAGCAAAGAATTCCACAGATTCATCACTCTCTGGCTAAAGAAATTCTTCCTTGTTTCTGTTCTAAAAAGATACCCCACTGTTCTAACATCAATTCCATTATCCAGATCACTGATATATAACGTAAAAAGAATTGGTCCCACCCAACCCAGAACCCTGTGGAAAACCACTAGTCACTGGCAGCCAACCAGAAAATGCTCCCTTTATTCTCACTCTTTATTTCCTGCCAATCAGCAACTGTTTTATCCACACTAGAATCTTTGCTGTTATACCATAGGCTTGTAGTTTATTAAGAGCCTCATGTGTGTCACCTTGTCAAAGACCTTCTGAAAATCCAAGTACATAACATCAACCAATTCTCCTTTCTCGATCCTGCATGGTATTTCTTCAAAGAATTCCAACAGACAAGTCAGGCAAAATTTTCTTTTGATGAAACCATGCTGACTATGACCCATTTTATCATGTGCCTCCAAGTACCCCAAAACCACACCATTAATAATCATCTCCAACATCTTCCCATACTGAGGTCAGACTAACTGGCCTAACATTTTCCTTCTGCCTTTCTCCCTTTTTGAAGAGTGGAGTGACGTTTGCAATTTTCCAGTCTTCCAGAACCATTCCAGAATCTAGTGATTCTTGAAAGATCATTACTAATGCCTGCACAATCTCCTCAGCCACCTCTTTCAAAACCCTGGGGCGTACACCATCTGATCCAGTTTTGTTATCTACCTTCAGGCCTTCAGTTTGCAAGGAACCTTCTCTCCAGTAATGATAACTTTACACACTTCATGACCCCTGTCACCTGGAACTTCCACCATACTGCTTGTGTCTTCCTCAATGAAGATTGATGAAAAATATTTCTTCAGTTCATCCCCCATTTCCTTGTCTCCATTACTACCTCCCCAGCATCACCTTTGAGTCATCTGGTATCCACCCTTGCCTCTCTTTTACACTTTCTATATCTGAAGATTCTTTTGTATCATTTTCAGTACTTTCAGCCACATCTGCACCGGGTGCGTTGAGCTGCAGCTCCTTAGGGACCGGGTTAGGGAACTGGAGATGCAGCTCGATGACCATCGTCTGGTCAGGGCAAGTGAGGAGGTGATAGAGAGGAGCTATAGGCAAGTGGTCACACCAAGGCCTCAGGAGACAGATAAGTTGTTAACAGTCAGGAGAGGGAAGGGCGGGAGTCAGATACTAGAGAGCACCCCTGTGCCTGTCCCCCTTAACAATAAGTACTCCTGTTTGGGGGGACGGCCTACCTGGGGGAAGCAACAGTGGCCGCACCTCTGGCACAGAGTCTCGCCTTGCGGCTCACATGCATAGGGAAGGGAAGAGGATGGCAGCAATGATAGGGGACTCTATAGTTAGGGGGCCAGACCGGCGATTCTGTGGACGTAGGAAAGAAACATGGATGGTAGTTTGCCTCGCAGGTGCCAGGGTCCGGGATGTTTCAGATCACGTCCACGATATCCTGAAGTGGAAAGGTGAACAGCCACAGGTCGTGGTACATATTAGTACCAACGACATGGGTAGGAAATGGAGGAGGTCCTGAAAATAGACTACAGGGAGTTAGGATGGACGTTCCTAGGACCTCAAAGGTAGTAATCTCGGGATTGCTGCCTGTGCCATGCAACAGTGAGTATAGGGATAGAATGAGGTGGAGGATAAATGCGTGGCTGAGGGATTGGAGCAGGGGGCAGGGGTTCAGATTTCTCGATCATACAATTAATACTGGTTGCAAACGACTACATCATACATGTGTACACGGAGCACAGATCGTAGACCATAGAGTACAGACTACGCAGCAAAGAGCATGGACCACAGAGCAGAGTCATTAGAAACTAGACTACAAACATACAGCATGAACAATACACCATAATGCAGAGAGAAGAGAGCCTAGACAGTAGACCACAGAGTATACAGCATGGAGCAGAGAACATAGACCACACAGCAACAGAAAATATAGCCAAGGACTGTTGGCAAGACAACAGAAAATACAGCATTGACCATAGAGTAGAGAACAGAGCAAAGATCACAGAGCATACACCATAGAGCATAGACAAAGAACATAGAGCACAGAGCATATGCCAGACAGCACAGACAATTGACACAGGGCATAGACCATAGAGCATAGAGCAGAAGGCATAGACAATAGAGCATGGAACATAGACCATAGAACAGACTGTAGAGCATAGTCCATATACCTTAGGTTGGAGACCACAGATGATGACCATAGAGCACAGATTATAGAGCTTAGGCCTGCGACCATAGACCACAGACCATGGAGCTTCTATGAGAGAGCATAGACTACAGACCATATAGCACAGGCAAGAGACCATTGAACGCATAACAGTTCGAAGAGATGTGCCAGACATCAGAGATCACAAACTGTAGAAGACAGATCGAGGAGCTTCGGCCAGAGACGATGGAACAAAGGCTGCAGAGATAAGGCCAGAGAACATACACTACGGACTATAAATCATAGGCGAGAGACAATAGACCAGATTCTGAGTAGCACAGTTAGGAGAGCAGAGGCCAGAGACCATCCACAGACTGTCGAGCATAGTCCATAGAGATTTGGTCAGAAACTATAGATCATAGAGCACAGACTGTAGAGCGTAGGCTAGGCACCATAGACCACACAAGGTAGACCTCAAAAAGTAGAATAGAGACCCAAGTGCATAGTCCAGAGACTCTAGACTACAGACTGTACAGCTTAGGCCAGAGGCCATAGATAATGGGCCTAAGAGCACGGAGCGTATAGCCAGTGATCGAAGACCATAGACGGTGCAGCATAGGTCGGAGCCAGTAGACCACCGACCGTAGAGAACAGTCCGTAGAGCTTTTGTCAGAGAACAAAGACTACATACTTTAGAGCACAGACCCTGGAACTTGGGCCAGAGACTAAAGACCACAGACCATAAAGCACAGACTGCAGAGCTTCGACTACACACCATAGACAGAGAGCACAGACCGTAGAACTTAGGCTAGAGAACATAGACCATAAACTATAGAGTTCATAGTGGAGATCAAATGCCAGTGACCATAGACCACAGAGAGTAAACCGAGTGCCAGAGACTGGAAATCACACATCGTAGAGCACAGACTGCTGAGCTTAGGCTAGACAGCATAGACCACAACCCGTGCTGCTTTGGCCAAAGACTATTGTTCACAGACCATGGAGTTCTGGCCAGAGACCATACAGCTGAGACTGTAGATATTAAGCCAGAGACCATGTTCCACAGACAGTAGAGCTTAGGACAAAGGCCATAGACCACAAGACTGCAGAACACAGTTCACAGAGTTTGAGCCAGAGACCATAGACCACAAACCGTAGAGCACAGACTGAAGATCTTAAGCCAGAGACTATAGACCAAAGACAATAGATATTAGGCAAGAGACCATAGACCACAGTCTGTAGAGCACAGGTCTTAGAGCTTAGGCCAGAGACCACAGAGCACAGAGTTGATGCCAGACAGTGTTGGCCATAGTACCTAGAGCACTGTTCGAAGAGTTTAAGCCAGCAAGCATAGACCACAAATAGCAGAGCACAGACCGAAGAGCTTATGACAGAGACCATAGACCATAGACCACAGTCCGTATAGCACAGATCGCAGAGCTTAGGCCACAGACCACAGACCACAGGTTATAGAGCATAGTCCATACAGCTTATGTCAGGGACCATAGATGACAGGTCATATAGCACAGAATGTAAACCATAGACTACCAACCGCAGAGCATAGGCAGTGGAGCTTAGTCTAGAGAGCATAGACAACAGACTGCAAAACACAGTTCAAATAGTTTAGGCCAGAGACCATAGACCACAAACCGTAGAGCTGAGTCTAGCGATCATAGACCAGAGACTGTAGAGCTTAGATGAGCATCCATAGGCTACAGGCAGTAGAGCTTAGGCCAGAGACCGTAAACCGCAAAATGTAGTACTTAGGCCAGAGACCATTGACCACAGACTGCAGAGCTCAGGCTTGAGATCAACGACCACAGACTGCAGAACGGAGAGTCTAGGCCAGAGGCCATGGACCGCAAACAGGAGCGTACAGAACAAAGAGCAGAGGCTGGAGACCATAGACTGCAGAAAGTAGACAACAGACAACAGACCATAGACCGAAGAACTTAATCCAGAGACCATAGACTACAGACCGTGCAGCTTTGGCCAGAGGCCATAGACCACAGACAACAGAGATTAGGCCTGACAGTGTAGACCATAGTCCGTGTTGCAGAGATCACAGAGCTAAGGCCAGAGACCACAGACCACAGGTTGTATAGCATTATCCATAGAGCTTATGTCAGGCGCCATAGACAACAGATGATGCAGCATAGACCGTAGAGCTTTCACCAGTTACCAGAGACCACAAACCACAGAGCTTCTATGAGAGACCATAGATATCCGATCTCAGAGCACAGGCAGTAGAGCTTAGGTTAGAGACTACAACCAACAGACTGCAGAACACAGTTCGAAGAGTTTAAGACAGAGTCTGTATACCACAAACCATACAGCTTAGGCCAGAGACGATAGACCACAAACCATAGAGCTTAGGCCAGAGACCATAGACCACTGTCCGCATAACTGAGATTGTCGAGTTAGGCCAGAGACCATAGACAACAGACTTCAGAACACAGTTCGAAGAGTTTAGGCCAGAGTCCGTAGACCACAAACGGTACAGCATAGGCCAGAGACCATTGACCACAGACTGCAGAGCTTAGATGAGCGACCATAGACTACAGATAGTAGACCTCAGGCTTGAGATCATTGCCCACAGACTGCAGAACAGAGTTCTAAGAGTCTAGGCCAGAGACCATGGACCACAAACAGTAGAGTACAGAACAAAGATCTGAGGCTAGAGACCATAGACCACAGAAAATAGACAACAGACAGTAGGCCACAGACCGAAGAACTTAGTCCAGAGACTATAGACTACAGACTGTACAGCTTTGGCCAGAGGCCATAGACCACAGGCCACAGAGATTAGGCCAGAGAGTGCAGAACACAGTCCATATAGCAGAGATCACAGAGCTTAGGCCAGAGACCACAGACCACAGGCTGTAGAGCATAGTCCATAGAGCTTATGTCAGGCGCCATAGACAACAGATCATACAGAACAGACCGTAGAGCTTTTGTCAGTTACCAGAGACCACAAACCACAGAGCTTCTATGAGGGACCATAGACTACTGACCTCAGAGCACAGGCAGTAGAGCTTAGGCTAGAGACTACAGACAACAGACTACAAAACACATTTTGAGGAGTTTAGACCAGAAACAGTAGAGCTTAGTTCAGAGACCATAAATGACAGATCATAGACCACAGACCACAGGGCTTAGGCCAGAGACCGCAAACCATAGACTACAGAACTTCTACAAAAGGCCATAGACAATAGATCTTAGGGCACAGGTGGTAGTGTTTTGGCTAGAGACCATAGACCACAGACTGCAGAATGTTGTCGAGAGGCAATAGACTACAGGCAGTAGAGCTTACGCTAGGGACCATAGACCACACACTGCAGAGACAGTTCGAAGAGCTAAGGCCGGAGATGATAGAACGCAAACTGTAGAACACAGACGACGAGCTTATGCCAGAGTCCATAGAATGCAGACTGTAGAGCTAGTGCTAGAGACCACAGACCACAGTCCGTACAGCACAGATTGTAGAGCTTAGGCCAGGGACTATTGACCAATGAGTGTAGGGCATAGTCCATAGAGATTGGATGGGAGACAATGGAGGACAGATCATTGATCACTAACTGTAGAGCGTAGGCCAGTGACCATAGACCAGAAACTGTCGAGCACAGAACGATGTGTTTCGTCCAGAGACCATAGACCACATTCCATATAGCACAGATCACAGAGCATAGCCCAGAAACCACAGACCACAGAGTTTAGGGCAGAGTCCATTGAGTTTAGATGAGAGACAATTGATGACAGATCATTGATCACCAACCATAGAGCTTAGGCCAGAGACCATAGACCACAGGCCGCAGAGCACAGATAATTGACCTTAGACTGCACACTACCATAGACTACACACTGTAGAGCACAGGCGGTAGTGCTTTGGCTAGAGACCATAGATCATAGATTGCAGAACACAGTTCAAAGGTGTTATGCCGGAGACCATAGACCACAAACCGTAGAGCGCAGACCAACCAGCTTTGGCTGGAGACCATAGACCACAGAACTTGGAGCTTAGGTTAGAGACCATAGATCAGAGATCATAGCGGTTAGGTCAGAGACCAGAGACCACAGTCCGTATAGCACAAATCGTAGATCTTCGGCCAGAGGTCACAGAATACAAACTGTAGAGCATTGACCATAGAGCTTAGGCTACAGACCATAGACCACAGACTGCAAAAGACAGTTTGAAGAGATGGGCCAGAGTTCACAGAACACAAACCACAGACAACAAATTGAAGAGCTTCAGCTGGAGACTGTAGACCACAGTCCGTAGAGCTGAGGTCAGAGACCATAGACAACAGACCATAGTATTTAGGCCAGAGACCATAAACCACAGACTGTAGAACTTAGGCTAGAGACCACAGAGTACAGGGTGCAGTGCATCGTCCATAGATCTTCTATTTCAGACCATAGACGACAGATCATAGATCACAGACCAAGCAGCATAGACCAGTGACCATAGACTAGGGACCACAGAGCTTCCATGAGAGACCAGAGACCTATGGACTGTAGAGAACAGGTAGTAGAACTTAGGCCAGAGCACATAGACCACAGACTACAGAACACAGTTCCAAGAGATGGGCCAGAGACCATAGACCACAAACTGGAGAGCACAGACCGACAACCTTCTGCTAGAGACCATAGACCACAGACTGTAGAGCTTAGGCCAGAGATAATAGACCATAGTCCATATGGCATGGATCATAGAGCTTAGGCCAGAGAGCACAGACCAAAAACTGTAGAGCATAGTCCGTAAAGCATAAGTCAAAGACTATAGATGACAGATCATAGAGCAGAGACCGTAGAGCTTAGGCCAGTGACCATAGACCACAGATCCGCAGAATGTCATCGACAGAGAATTGACGACAGGAAGGAGAGCCGATGCTGGAGACCATAGACCAGAGACTGCAGAACACAGTTTGAAGAGTGAAGGCCAGAGATCATAGACCACAAATCGCAGAGCACAGATTGATGAGCTTTGACGTGAGAACATAGACCACCAACCGTAGAGCTTAGGCCAGAGATCACACATATCAAACCATTGAGCTTAGGCCAGAGACCACAGTCAACTGACGAGAGAGCACAGACTGAACAGCTTCACCTAGAGACCACAGAACTGAGGCTAGAGACCATAGACCATAGACCACAGACATTAGAGCTAATGCCAGAGACCATAGTCCACAGTCCGTATAGCACAGATTATAAAGTTTAGGCCTGAGACCACAGACCACAGAGTGTAGGGCATAGTCCATAGAGCTTAGATTAGAAACCATAGACGACAGATCATAGATCACAGAGAATAGAGCATAGGCCAGTGACAATAGACCAGAGACCACAGAGCTTCTACGAGACACCAGAGACAACAGGCTGTAGAGCACTAGTTGTAGAGCTTAGGCTAGAGACCATAGACCACAGACTGTAGTGTTAATGCCAGAGACCATAGACCACAGTCGTATAACACAGGTCATAGAGCATAGCCCAGAGACCACAGACCTCAGAGTGTAGTGTTAATGCCAGAGACCATAGACCACAGTCGTATAACACAGGTCATAGAGCATAGCCCAGAGACCATTGACCACAGACTGTAGTGTTAATGCCAGAGACCATAGACCACAGTCGTATAACACTGGTCATAGAGCATAGCCCAGAGACCATCGACCACAGACTGTAATGTTAATGCCAGAGACCATAGACCACAGTCGTATAACACAGGTCATAGAGCATAGCCCAGAGACCACAGACCTCAGAGTGTAGTGTTAATGCCAGAAACCATAGGCCACAGTCGTATAACACAGGTCATAGAGCATAGCCCAGAGACCATCGACCACAGACTGTAGTGTTAATGCCAGAGACCATAGACCACAGTCGTATAACACAGGTCATAGAGCATAGCCCAGAGACCATCGACCACAGACTGTAATGTTAATGCCAGAGACCATAGACCACAGTCGTATAACACAGGTCATAGAGCATAGCCCAGAGACCATCGACCACAGACTGTAGTGTTAATGCCAGAGACCATAGACCACAGTCGTATAACACAGGTCATAGAGCATAGCCCAGAGACCACAGACCTCAGAGTGTAGTGTTAATGCCAGAGACCATAGACCACAGTCGTATAACACAGGTCATAGAGCATAGCCCAGAGACCACAGACCTCAGAGTGTAGTGTTAATGCCAGAGACCATAGACCACAGTCGTATAACACAGGTCGTAGAGCATAGCCCAGAGACCACAGACCTCAGAGTGTAGTGTTAATGCCAGAGACCATAGACCACAGTCGTATAACACAGGTCATAGAGCATAGCCCAGAGACAATCGACCACAGACTGTGGTGTTAATGCCAGAGACCATAGACCACAGTCGTATAACACAGGTCATAGAGCATAGCCCAGAGACCATCGACCACAGACTGTAGTGTTAATGCCAGAGACCATAGACCACAGTCGTATAACACAGGTCATAGAGCATAGCCCAGAGACCATCGACCACAGACTGTAGTGTTAATGCCAGAGACCATAGACCACAGTCATATAACACAGGTCATAGAGCATAGCCCAGAGACCACAGACCTCAGAGTGTAGTGTTAATGCCAGAGACCATAGACCACAGTCGTATAACACAGGTCATAGAGCATAGCCCAGAGACCATTGACCACAGACTGTAGTGTTAATGCCAGAGACCATAGACCACAGTCGTATAACACTGGTCATAGAGCATAGCCCAGAGACCATCGACCACAGACTGTAATGTTAATGCCAGAGACCATAGACCACAGTCGTATAACACAGGTCATAGAGCATAGCCCAGAGACCACAGACCTCAGAGTGTAGTGTTAATGCCAGAAACCATAGACCACAGTCGTATAACACAGGTCATAGAGCATAGCCCAGAGACCATCGACCACAGACTGTAGTGTTAATGCCAGAGACCATAGACCACAGTCGTATAACACAGGTCATAGAGCATAGCCCAGAGACCACAGACCTCAGAGTGTAGTGTTAATGCCAGAGACCATAGACCACAGTCGTATAACACAGGTCATAGAGCATAGCCCAGAGACCACAGACCTCAGAGTGTAGTGTTAATGCCAGAGACCATAGACCACAGTCGTATAACACAGGTCGTAGAGCATAGCCCAGAGACCACAGACCTCAGAGTGTAGTGTTAATGCCAGAGACCATAGACCACAGTCGAATAACACAGGTCATAGAGCATAGCCCAGAGACCATCGACCACAGACTGTGGTGTTAATGCCAGAGACCATAGACCACAGTCGTATAACACAGGTCATAGAGCATAGCCCAGAGACCATCGACCACAGACTGTAGTGTTAATGCCAGAGACCATAGACCACAGTCGTATAACACAGGTCATAGAGCATAGCCCAGAGACCATCGACCACAGACTGTAGTGTTAATGCCAGAGACCATAGACCACAGTCATATAACACAGGTCATAGAGCATAGCCCAGAGACCACAGACCTCAGAGTGTAGTGTTAATGCCAGAGACCATAGACCACAGTCGTATAACACAGGTCATAGAGCATAGCCCAGAGACCATCGACCACAGACTGTAGTGTTAATGCCAGAGACCATAGACCACAGTCGTATAACACAGGTCATAGAGCATAGCCCAGAGACCACAGACCTCAGAGTGTAGTGTTAATGCCAGAGACCATAGACCACAGTCGTATAACACAGGTCATAGAGCATAGCCCAGAGACCATCGACCACAGACTGTAGTGTTAATGCCAGAGACCATAGACCACAGTCGTATAACACAGGTCATAGAGCATAGCCCAGAGACCATCGACCACAGACTGTAGTGTTAATGCCAGAGACCATAGACCACAGTCGTATAACACAGGTCATAGAGCATAGCCCAGAGACCACAGACCTCAGAGTGTAGTGTTAATGCCAGAGACCATAGACCACAGTCGTATAACACAGGTCATAGAGCATAGCCCAGAGACCACAGACCTCAGAGTGTAGTGTTAATGCCAGAGACCATAGACCACAGTCGTATAACACAGGTCGTAGAGCATAGCCCAGAGACCACAGACCTCAGAGTGTAGTGTTAATGCCAGAGACCATAGACCACAGTCGAATAACACAGGTCATAGAGCATAGCCCAGAGACCATCGACCACAGACTGTGGTGTTAATGCCAGAGACCATAGACCACAGTCGTATAACACAGGTCATAGAGCATAGCCCAGAGACCATCGACCACAGACTGTAGTGTTAATGCCAGAGACCATAGACCACAGTCGTATAACACAGGTCATAGAGCATAGCCCAGAGACCATCGACCACAGACTGTAGTGTTAATGCCAGAGACCATAGACCACAGTCATATAACACAGGTCATAGAGCATAGCCCAGAGACCACAGACCTCAGAGTGTAGTGTTAATGCCAGAGACCATAGACCACAGTCGTATAACACAGGTCATAGAGCATAGCCCAGAGACCATCGACCACAGACTGTAGTGTTAATGCCAGAGACCATAGACCACAGTCGTATAACACAGGTCATAGAGCATAGCCCAGAGACCACAGACCTCAGAGTGTAGTGTTAATGCCAGAGACCATAGACCACAGTCGTATAACACAGGTCATAGAGCATAGCCCAGAGACCATCGACCACAGACTGTAGTGTTAATGCCAGAGACCATAGACCACAGTCGTATAACACAGGTCATAGAGCATAGCCCAGAGACCACAGACCTCAGAGTGTAGTGTTAATGCCAGAGACCATAGACCACAGTCGTATAACACAGGTCATAGAGCATAGCCCAGAGACCACAGACCTCAGAGTGTAGTGTTAATGCCAGAGACCATAGACCACAGTCGTATAACACAGGTCATAGAGCATAGCCCAGAGACCACAGACCTCAGAGTGTAGTGTTAATGCCAGAGACCATAGACCACAGTCGTATAACACAGGTCATAGAGCATAGCCCAGAGACCATCGACCACAGACTGTAGTGTTAATGCCAGAGACCATAGACCACAGTCGTATAACACAGGTCATAGAGCATAGCCCAGAGACCATCGACCACAGACTGTAGTGTTAATGCCAGAGACCATAGACCACAGTCGTATAACACAGGTCATAGAGCATAGCCCAGAGACCACAGACCTCAGAGTGTAGGGCATAGTCCACTGAGCTAAAATCTGAGAACATAGATGAAAGATCATTGATCACAGACCATAGAGCATAGGCCAGTGACCAGAGACCACAAACCATAGAGCACAGACCGATGAGTTTCAGCTACGGAACATAGACCACAGACCGTAGAGCTTAGGCCAGAGACTATAGACCACAGACCGTAGAGCTTTGGCCAGAGATCATAGACCACAGACAATAGTGCTTATGCCTGAGACCATGGACCACAATCCGTATAGCAGAGATTGTAGTGCTTAGGCCAGAGACCACAGACCACAGGCTGTAGAGCATAGTCCATACAGCTTATGTCAGTGACCATGGATGACAGATCATACAGCACAGATTGTAGAGCTTTCGCCAGTTACCAGAGACCACAAACAACAGAGCTTCTATGAGAGACCATAGACTACCGACCATAAAGCACAGACAGTAGAGCTTTGGCTGGAGACCATAGACCACAGACTGCAGAACATAGTTCAAGGAGTTTAGGCCAGAGACCATAGACAGCAAACCGTAGAACACAGATCGACGACCTTCAGGTACAGACCATAGACCACAGACCATAGAGCTTAGGCCAGAGACCATAGACCACAATCCATAGACTACAGGCAGTAGAGCATAGGCTAGAGAACATAGACCACAGCCTACAGAACACATTTCAAAGCGTCTAGGACACAAATGACACAAACGAATGCAGCAAGGAAATAAGGCGAAGGCTAGGAATGGCACGCACAAGCACTACCAAACTCTGGAACATCTGGAAAGATAGATCTGTGAGCACTGACACCAAGATATGCCTCCTCAAGAGTCTCGTCTACAGTCTGTGGTCTATGGCCTCTGGCCTAGGCTCTACAGTCTGTGCTCTACGGTGTGTGGTCTATGGTGTTCAGCCTAAGCTCTACAGTCTGGATGGTGCCAGAGGATTGGCGTATTCCTCATGTGGTTCCATTGTTTAAAAAGGGTTCTAAGAGTAAACCTAGCAATTATCGGCGTGTGAGTTTGACGTCAGTGGTGGGTAAATTGATGGAAAGTATTCTTAAAGATGGTATATATAATTATCTGGATAGACAGGGTCTAATTAGGAACAGTCAACATGGATTTGTGCTGGGAAGGTCATGCTTGACAAATCTTATTGAATTTTTTGAAGAGGTTACGAGGAAAATTGACAAGGGTAAAGTGGTGGATGTTGTCTATATGGACTTCAGTAAGGCCTTTGACAAGGTTCCACACGGAAGGTTAGTTAGGAAGGTTCAATCGTTAGGCATTAATATTGAAGTAGTAAAATGGATTCAGCAGTGGCTGGATGGGAGACGCCAGAGAGTAGTGGTGGATAACTGTGTGTCAGATTGGAGGACGGTGTGTAGCGGTGTGCCTCAGGGATCTGTACTGGGACCAGTGTTGCTTGTCGTATATATTAATGATCTGGATGAAGGGGTGGTAAATTGGATGAGTAAGTATGCAGATGATACTAAGATAGGTGGCGTTGTGGATAATGAGGTAGGTTTTTGAAGCTTGCAGAGAGATTCAGGCCAGTTAGAAGAGTGGGCTGAAAGATGGCAGATATGGTGTTTAATGTTGAAAAATGTGAAGGTGCTACATTTTGGTAGGACTAATCAAAATAGACCATATCTATTCCCCGGAGCGACCACTGTAAAGCCCTGTTGGTGGACATCCACAGCTGCTGGAGGTGAGGCCTCGGCCGCCGACCTCAGAAATCGAGCCCAAGGCTCGGCTGGAGCGGAGGCTTCCGCAACCGTGACTCAGCTTATGGACTTGTTTCAGCCAGGAGCCTGGCCGTCCGGGATTAAGTGTCGGCTTCGAGGCCCGACCCAATCGACAACCTTGGCCCCCGGCAGATGGAAGTGGCAGCTGAGCCTCCCCCGTCACTCGGCGCAACCTGGAGCGCCCGACGATGCGACCCGCTGATCGATCCCCGCGGGACGCATCCACTAACCTCAAAGAGCTGACAACAACACACTGCATCAATGGAAACCTGGAAAGATGCACTATTCACCGAGGAAGCGTGGGAAAAGAGCTGGGCTGCTGGTCAGATTGAAGCTGAGGGGCTTCGGGGTCCCTATGCCCACTATCCTACTAGCTAATGTGCAAGCTATAGAGAACAAGGTGGTTGATCTTAAGGGGAGACTCACCAACTGCAGGGAGATGCAGAACTGCTGTGTATTCTGTTTCACCGAGACCTGGCTCTCCCCTGCCACCCCCGACTGTGCCATCCGACCGGAGAGATTTTCAATCCATCGGACGGACTGCACGGCGTCTTCGGGCAAGATGAGGGGAGGTAGTGTCTGCCTACTGATCAACACTGTGTGGTGCTCGGACACAGTGGCTCTGACAAGCTCCTGCAGCCCGGACCTGAAACACCTGTCAGTGAAGTGTCGCCCCTACTATCTAACACGAGAATTCACCTCGGTCATACTGACAGCGGTCTACATTCCCCCCCGAGGCAGACGTGGAGTGTGCTCTGAACATACTGTATGCCAACATCAGTGACCAGGTATCCGGAGGCTTTGCTCATTACAGCCAGGGACTTTAATCAGGCCAACCTCAAAAAGGCGCTGCCAAAGTTATACCAACATGTCTCCTGCCCCACTAGAGGCCCGAATATACTTGACCACTGCTACACAGCAGTCAAGGATGCCTACCGTCCTGTCCCACGACCTCACTTCGGAAAATCGGACCATCAGGCCGTACTCCTCCTCCCGGCTTACAAAGAGAAACTGAAGCGGAAGGTCACGGTGTCAAAAGTAGTGTCGCGTTCCACGAAGAAAACGGATGAGGTCCTCCGTGACTGTTTTGAATTGGTGGACTGGTTAGTTATTCAAGGACTCGGCAGCTAACCTCGATGAGTATGCCTCAGCTGTCACGGACTTTATTTAGAAATGCACGGAGGACTGTGTGTCTCGCAAGACGATCCGGGTATTTCCTAACCAGAAACCTTGGATGAATTATGCGGTCAAATCCCTTTTAAAGGCTAGAGCTACTGCTTTTAGGTCCGGGGATACCACTCGCTACACAGAATCCCGGCAGGAACTCTAGAAAGCCATTAAGGGCACCAAGAGGCAATATCGAGCCAAGTTGGAAGCCTAGTCTAACCAGAGGGATGCTAGTAGACTATGGCAGGGTCTAAATGAGATCACTGGGCGCAAAGAAAAGGCAGGGAATATCAATAACTGTGGCACTTCCCTTCTTGACGAACTTAACATATTCTACGCAAGATTCGAACAGAAGAGGAGCGTCCCACTCTCTCCGGATGAACCGGACCTGGTGACATCGAGATTCATCATCACCGAGGAGGACGTCAGAAGGGCCTTCCTGAAGATAAATCCAAGGAAGGTGACTGGACCAGATGGCGCCTCAGACTGGTTCTCCGGGTAGGTGCAAGCGAGCTAGCTGGTGTGCTTGCTGACATCTTCAACTGCTCCTTGCTTCGGTCTAAGATCCCCTTGTGTTTTAAGAAGGCAATGATAACCCCAGTACCGAAGAAGAGCAAGGTGGCATGCCTGAATGACTATCAATCTGTGGCTCGGACATCAATTGCTATGAAGTGCTTCGAGAGATTGGTTATGGCACCCATCAACCACAGCCTACTGGTCAACCTCGACGCTTTGCAATTCACCTACTGAAGCAACAGGTCAACGGCAGATGCCATCTCTCTGGCCTACATTCCTCCTGGAGAATAAAGATGCATATGTACGGGGTCTTTCTTTTTGTTAAATTTAAAATGGCTTCTCTTGTTATGTTATACTGGGGAATGCTGAGACAGTTTATAGCTAGACAGTTGCTTGGGTTAATACAGACAGCCGGGTGCTATTAGCCAATGGGTGGTCATGTATTGTTTTTTTTCGGATGATAATGCTGTCTCAGATGACTGTGGACGGGGGTTTTGGCGGGGAGTCAGAGGAGAGATGGAGAGGACGGTGGACGGGGTTTTTGACGGGGAGTCGGAGGAGAGACGAGGAGGACGGTGGATGGGGTTTTTGGCGGGGAGTCGGAGGAGAGACGGGGAGTTGGAGGAGAGATGGGGAGGACCGCGGACATGCGGAAAGGCTCCGGTTGATCACTCTGGGTGGTCCTGAGCCGTGAGTCGACAGGATTCGGGTGGTCGTCCGGATTCGATTGAGCTCCAACGGTAGCGCGCAAAGAACTTGGACTTTGGTAAGTGTTGGCGCCTTTTTTTTTCATTACTTTCCTCTCTGTATCAAATTTATATTAATGTCATAGAATTAGTAACATCTATAAAGTGTATTTGTTAAAATTTACTGGGTGTGCTGGCTGATGATTGATGTTGTGATTGATTCGGGCGGCGACCGACACTGTGGGGAGTGTTGAGGCAGGTGCTGGGTGGGATTTCCCCTAGACATATACGAGCCAACATAACAGAACGTTACAAGTGGGGGCTCGTCCGGGATTTGGATTTTTGGTAAAGCTGGAATAGTCGTCGCGTTAAGTGGTGCGAAGATGGATCAAGATAAGATTCTAACTTGGTGTGAATTGGAGGAAGTACCGGTGAATCATGTGTGCGTGTTAAGTGGGGTTGATTATCGCATTCCGGCAGATGTACTGGTGCGAGGGTTGAGTTTGATTAAAGGTATCAGGCAGGTAGAACTTATAGCTAGAAGGGGTGGGAAAGATCTGGAGTCCAGCTGGATGTTGGTGCGGATGAGTGCCGACGTCATGACGTTGAAACTACCAGTGACAGTCCAGGTCCAGGGGGAGGCAGGACCGTGGGGTCTCCACACCCTCCCCGAGGACGAAAGTGAGGAGGTGCCGGAGGAGGAGCCAGATATGTAGAGGTTCCCGGGAGGATGACAGGGTGGCTTGGAGTATCCGGCAGTCATTTAAGTGGAGCCCCCCTCCATCTTCGGGCAGCTGATTAGAGAGGTACGGGCCGAGGAGAGTGCCAGGTCTTCAGCGGTTCAGGAGGTGGTAGCCGGGGTGAGATCAGAGAAATCCAAGGGGTCCCCGGAGGGGGGGCGTATCAGGAGGAGAGAGGCGGCAGGTAGCGGGTGCTATAACTGTGGGAGAGAGGGGCATTTCCGGCGGGAATGTGAGTGGCCGGGGGCGTGCTACAGCTGTGGGGAAGCAGGTCACTTGCGGAGGGATTGTGAGAGACGAGATGCTCCGAGGGGGGAGGGCCCCCGGGCCACTAAGAAGGGAGAGGTGTCGGGAAACTTAGGAGAGGCTCAATGAGGGAACGGACTGGAGTCTCGGGAGGAACACGTTCCCAGAAAACAGCTATGGAATCCCAGAAAGAACAAGCCCAAATTCCTGATGGACTGGTGGGACCCCGTTCCAGCGTGTCCCTACAGATAGAGGGAATCTTTGCGAAAGCCATTCTTGACACCGGGTCGCAGGTTACTTTACTGTACCGGTCATTCTAGAATAAATATCTGAAGCATTTGCCAGTAACTGCGTTTAATGCGCTGGAGATTTGGGGCATAAGTGATGGTGATTACCCGTACGATAGGAACTTGTCAGTGAGATTAGAATTCTCGGAGGCGATGTGTGAGTGTCGGAAGCCCTTGAGACGCTGGTGTTGGTCTGTCCAGATACGGTGGAACCCGGTGGTGCTGCCCTGCTAGTGGGGACTAACTCCCCTCTGGTGCGACGGCTCTTGGGAGCCTGTAAGAAGAAGGCGGGGGAGAAATTTCTGGAGACCCTCTCCGTGCACCCAGTGTTCCGAGCGGTGTACAAAGGAGTGGGTGACCCCCAGGGGCTGGATCCTGAGTGCAAACGAGGGACGGTGTGGTGCACTCAGGCGAGGCCTATGGTGATACAGCCAGGGGAGGCGGCATTAGTGATGGGGACCCCCAGATTCCCCGGAGTACCGGCGGGCGAGGCCCTGCTAGTAGACGCCCCAGACGACCTGGAAGGGGAGTCCCGGTTCCCGGCTGGGGCGCTGGTGAGACCTGAATTGCAGAGGCCCTCAGCTGTACAGGCACGGCGGATGGGGGTGATGGTAAGGAACATAACGGAGCGGGAGATCACCTTTAAGCGCGGGATGTCCCTCGCGCACTTGTTCCCGGTGACGGTGATGTCCAGCGCCCCCGTGAAGCCCACTGGAGGAAAACTATTGGAGAACGGGGGGCGGCTGACCGAGAAGGCCTTTAATTTTGAAGACTCCCCTGTACCACCAGCGTATAAGAGCAGGCTGGTGGAGAAGATGCTGAAGTTAGGGGAGGTCTTTTCTCAGGGCGAGTTTGATGTGGCATGTTCCAAGAGCACTCGGCACACCATTCAGGTGACAAATGACACACCGTTTAGAGAGAGGTCGCGGCGGTTGGCCCCAGCAGATGTAGAAGATGTGCGGCAGTTGAAGGATGCAGGGATTATCGCGGCGTCCCGAAGCCCCTATGCGTCCCCCATAGTGGTGGCAAGGAAGAAAAATGGGAAGGTGCGCATGTGTGTGGACTACAGGACCATGCACCGCCGCACTGTTCCCGACCAATATACGGTCCCGAGGGTGGAAGATGCATTGGCCTGTCTGAGTGGGGCGCAGTGGTTTAACATATTGGATTTGCGGAGTGGGTATTAGCAGATTCCGATGAGTGAGACCGATAAAGAGAAGACGGCCCCCTGGGATTTTTCCAGTTCACCCCAAGGCATCTCGGGGGCCCCAGCCACCTTCCAGCGGCTCATGGAGCGGACAGTGGAGGACATGAACCTGCTGGAGGTATTGGTGTACCTGGACGACCTGATAGTGTTTGGATCTAAGTTGGAGAAACATGAGGAGCGGCTGCTGAAGGTGCTGAGTCGGCTGAAGGAGGAAGGGCTAAAACTTTCCCTGGATAAATGTCAGTTCTGTAAGACATCGGTCAGTTATGTCGGGCACATAATCTCGAGAAATGGAGTGGCCACTGATCCGGGTAAGATAGCCGCAGTCACCACCTGGCCGAGACCTCAGAAGGTGAGCGCCTTACGCTCGTTTTTAGGGTTCTGTGGGTATTACTGGCGATTCGTGAAAGGATATGCGAAAAGGAGTCATCCATTGAACCAGCTGCTTTGTGGCTATCCACCTGTGGGGAGGAAGAGGAAGGGAGACCGAGGGTCGGAGGTAGGAGGATACTTGAACCCAGGAGAGCCTTTTGGATTGAGGTGGGATGCTCAATGTGAGGAGGCGTTCCAATCTCTGAAAAGGGCGCTGACACAGGTCGCGGTGTTGGCTTTTGCTGATCCCCGGAAGCCGTATGTTCTACACACTGATGCCAGTCACGACGGTCTGGGGGCTGTCCTGTACCAGGAACAGGGCAACGTATTAAGGCCGGTGGCGTTTGTCAGTCGGAGCTTGTAGCCATCTGAGAGAAACTATCCCACTCACAAGCTGGAGTTCTTGGCGTTGAAATGGGCGGTGGTGGACAAGTTGAGTGACTACCTATACGGGGCCCAGTTTGAGGTGAGAACTGATAACAACCCCCTCACTTATATCCTGACCTCGGCAAAGCTGGACGCTACTGGGCACCGGTGGTTAGCAGCCTTGTCTGCCTATGAGTTCAGCCTGAAGTACAGCCCAGGGAGTCGGAACATCGATGCAGATGCCCTGTCTCGTCGGGCGCACGACGAGTCGGGCAGGGCCGGGGACTGGAAGAGTGTCCCTGCCCCGGGAGTAAAGGCCATGTGTCAAGTTGGGAGCAACGGGGAAGTAGGAGCACAGATGGGGCCGGATCAGGCAGTAGATCAACTGGGGGCTGACGATGACGCGCTGCCCACTGTTTACTGTAATGTGACTGCTCTGAGGAACAGGCAGCTGCCGGAGTTGAGACCCCAGGAAGTGGAGGCGGCTCAGCGTGATGACCCGAGCATTGGCACTATCTGGTACGCGGTTAGCCAGGGGGATATGGGCCAGGTGGAGAAGGCGAAGCATGACCTCCGTTCCCCTACTACTGAAGGAGTGGCCCCGGTTGAAGCTGAAGAACCACGTCCTGTACCGGGTCACGTCGCCTCCGGACCACCCCCGGCGCTGGCAGCTGGTCATGCCTGAGAAGTATCAGAAGACTGTGCTCCAGGGTCTACATGATGATTCCGGGCACTTAGGGGTAGAGAAGACCTAGGGATTAGTCAAGGACTGGTTTTACTGGCCCCGGATGAGGGGGGAGGTGGAGGAATACTGTAAGACCTGTAGCCGTTGCGTCAGGAGGAAGACCCTGCCTGCGCAGGCGGCCCCGTTATCCCACTTGCAGAGTGCGGGACCCATGGACCTGGTGTGTATGGATTTCCTGTCTATTGAGCCAGACACCAGCAACACCGCGAATGTCTTGGTCCTCACAGATCACTACACGAGATATGCGCAGGCTTTTCCTACTAAGAATCAGAAAGCGACTACAGTGGCGAAGGTGTTATGGGAGAAGTACTTTGTTCATTATGGCCTTCCCCGGCGGATCCATAGTGATCAGGGACGGGACTTCGAGAGCAGGCTTATACATGAATTGCTGGATATGCTTGACGTTGAAAAGTCCAGAACCACCCCCTATCACCCGCAGGGTGATCCTCAGCCCGAGAGGTTTAACCGGACCCTGCTGGACATGCTCGGCACCTTGGAGATTGGACAGAAGAGTAAGTGGAGTCGGCACATCGCCCATTTGGTTCGTTGTTACAATTGTACTCGCAATGATGCTACGGGGTACTCGCCCTACTATCTGATGTTCGGACGGGAAGCGAGGTTGCCCATTGATCTGTGTTTTGGAACTGAAGCGGGGGAAATACCTGCGAAGCCATGTCTGAAGTATGTGTCCGACATGAGGAGAGAGTTGTAAAGGGCGTACGAGTTGGCTGAGGCGTCAGCCACCAAGCAGAACCAGCGGAATAAGAAGAGGTATGATCAGAAGGTAAAATTCGTCCAGCTATTGCCGGGAGACCGAGTCCTTATCCGGAATTTAGGACTACCTGGTAAGCACAAGTTGGCGGACCGTTGGGCAGCCACCCCCTATGTGGTGGAGAGTCAGATGCCGAATCTCCCTGTTTACCGGGTGAGACCTGAGGGCGGGCAGGGGCCTGTCAAGGTACTCCATCGGAACCACCTGTTGCCTCTGGGTCGAGAGGTGAAGGTGGACCCAGAGCCCGAATGGGAGTTTACGGCTAGTACGAGGACTCTGCGAGGGCGTGGGGTGAGGGAAGAGCCCGCTGCGAAGGAGACGGGGCCGGTCCCCACCTCGAGAAGGGATACGTCATCGGAAGATGATGATTCGGACGTGTGGTACCTGCTTCCGTTCGCTGATTCCCCGGTGCCAGGAGAAGAGATTCCTGGCCCTTCCATCACTGAGTTAGGGGAACCGAGGGAGGGAGTTGCAGAGCCGCCTGTATTACAGTTAGTCCTGACGAAGGGTCTCGGCCTGAAACGTCGACTGCACCTCTTCCTAGAGACGCTGCCTGGCCTGCTGCATTCACCAGCAACTTTTATGTGTGTTGCTTGTATTACAGCCGGAATTGGGGGAGGAAAGGGTGGAGCGAGAACCTGAGGCAGAGGGCTCACAGGTGCTGAGGGGTCCCAGTGAGGGGGACGGTCCGACAGATAGGCCTGGGGGGTCACCTGGGGTGTCTCAACAGGGAAAGTCAGCGGAGGAAGTCCAGAGGCCTCAGAGGAGTAGGCATCCCCGGACAGACTAACTTATACAGCGTCGGGAGAGCAGGGTGTGATCTCTACTGCCCTGGGAAGTTATGTCACTGCTTTGTGCACCTGGGTTGGGTTTTGTGTTTTACAAAGAGCACTGGTGAACTCTGTTAACGTCATGAGGGCATGACTTTTATTGGTGGGGGGAGAGTGTACGGGGTCTTTCTTTTTGTTAAATTTAAAATGGCTTCTCTTGTTATGTTATACTGAGGAATGCTGAGAAAGTCTCTAATTAGACAGTTGCTTGGGTTATTATAGACAGGGTGCTATTAACCAATGGGTGGTCACGTATCGTTTTGTTTTCGGATACAATGCTGTATCATATGACTGGGAACGGGAGTTTTGGCGGGGAGTCGGAGTAATATCTATAAAGTGTATTTGTTAAAATTTACTGGGTATGCTGGCTGATGATTGATGTTTGGGATTGATTCGGGCGGCGACCGACACTGTGGGGAGTGTTGAGGCAGGTGCTGGGTAGGATTTCTCCTAGACATATACGAGCCAATATAACGGAACGTTACATACGTAAGGCTCCTTTTCATTGACTACAGCTCTGCCTTTAATACCATTGTTCCAAATAAACTGATTCCTAAGCTCCGGAACCTGGGCCTTAGCACTCAGATCTGCAGCTGGATCTTCAACTTCCTGACAGACAGGACCCAGGCTGTAAAAATAAGGGACAAGCTCTTCTCTACAATCACTCTGAGCACTGGTGCTCCACAACGTTGTGTACTCAGCCCCCTGCTGTACTCACTATACACCCATGATTGTGTAGCCAAGTTTCCATCAAAATCAATATATAAGTTTGCTGATGACACAACAATTGTAGGTCATATCTCAGGTAATGATGAGTTTGAGTACAGAGAGGAAATTAAGAACCTGGTGGCATGGTGCGAAGACAATAACCTATCCCTCAACGTCAGCAAGATGAAGGAATTGGTTGTTGACTTCAGAAGGAGTAGCGGACTGCACGACCCAATTTACATCGGTGGTGCGCAAGTGGAACAGGTCAAAAGCTTTAAGTTCCTCGGGGTCAATATCGCAAATGACCTGACTTGGTCCAACCAAGCAGACTTCACTGCCAAGAAGGCCCACCAGCGCCTTTACTTCCCGAGAAAACTAAAGAAATTTGGCCTGTCCCCTAATTTTTATAGATGCACTGTAGAAACCATTCTTCTAGGGTGCATCACTACCTGGTATGGAAGTTGTCCTGTCCAAGACTGAAAGAAGCTGCAGAAGATCGTGAACATGGCGCAGCACATCACACAAACCAATCTTCCATCCGTGGACTCACTTTACACCGCACGCTGTCAGAGCAGTGCTGCCAGGATAATCAAGGACACGACCCACCCAGCCAACAGACTTTTCGTCCCTCTTCCCTCCGGGAGAGGGCTCAGGAGCTTGAAGACTCATACGGCCAGATTTGGGAACAGCTTCTTTCCAGCTGTGATAAGACTGCTGAACGGATCCTGACCCGGATCTGGGCCATAACCTCCAAATATCCGGACCTGCCTCTCGGTTTTTTTTTGCACTACCTTACTTTCCATTTTTCTGTTTTCTCTGTATGATTTATAACTTAATTTTTTAATATTTACTCATTTTTTCTATATTTAATATTTGTAATCCAGGGAGCAGGAAGCACAGAATTAGATATTGATGTGATGATTTATGTTCTAGTATGAACTGTTTGGCGACAATAAAGTATAAAGTAAAAGTACATACATGGTAAATGGCAGGGCATTGAAGAATGCTGTAGAACAGAGGGATCTAGGTGCATAGTTCCCTGAAGGTGGAATCTAATGTGGATAGGGTGGTGAAGAAAGCTTTTGGCCTTTATTAATCAGATCATTGAGTATAGGAGTTGGAATGTAATGTTGAAATTGTATAATGCATTGGTAAGGCCAAATTTGGAGTATTGTGTACAGCTCTGGTCACCGAATTATAGAAAGATGTCAATAAAATTGAGAGAGTACAGAGGAGATTTACTAAAATGTTGCCTGGGTTTCATCTCCTAAGTTACAGAGAAAGGTTGAACATGTTAGGTCTTTATTCTTTGGAGCATAGAAGGTTGAAGGGGGGCTTGATAGAGGTTTTTAAAATTATGAGGGGGATTGATAGTGTTGACGTGGATAGGCTTTTTTCATTGAGACTGGGGGAGATTCAAACAAGAGGACATGAGTTGAGAGTTAAAGGGCAAAGGTTTAGAGGTAACATGAGGGGGAACTTCTTTACTCAGAGAGTGGTAGCTGTGTGGAATGAGCTTCCAGCAGAAGTGGTTGAAGCAGGTTCGATGTTGTCATTTAAAGTTAAATTGGATAGATATATGGATAGGAAAGGAATGGAGGGTTATGGGCTGAGTGCAGGGCGGTGGGATTAGGTGAGAGTAAGAGTTCGGCATAGGCTAGAAAGGCCGAGAAGGCCTGTTTCCGTGCTGTAATTGTTATATGGTTATATGGTCTGTGGTCTATAGTCTATGACCTAAGCTCTAAGGACTGTCCTCTGCAGTCTGTGGTATATATTCTCAGGCCTAAGCTGCACACCCTGTGCTCTACGGCATGTGGTCTGTGGTATCTGGTCATAGCTCCATGGTCTGTACTCTATGGTTTGTGGTATATGGTCTCTTGCCTAAGCTCTACAGTCAGTGCTCTACTGTCTATTGCCAATGGTCTCTGGCCTAACCTCTATGGTCTGTGATCTCTGTTCTCTGATGTAATCTCTACAGTCAGTGCTCTATGATCTTTGGTTGATGGTCTCTAGCCAAAGCTCTACGTCTGTGGTCTATGGTCTCTGGCCTAAGCTCTATGGTCTGTATTCTACGGTCAGTGGTATATGGTCTCTGGCCTCTGTTCTAAGCTCTAAGGTCTGTACCTATGGTCTCCATCCTAAGCTCTACAGTACATGCCTCTGTGGTCTGTCATCTATGGTCCCTGGCCTCAGCTCTGTTGTCAGTGGTCTTCTGCCTATGGTCTATGGTACCTGGCATAAGCTCAACGGCCTGTAGTCTATCATCTCTGGCCTAAGCTCTACGGTCAGTGCTCTATGATCTGTGGTCCATGGAATCTGGGCTATGCTCTATCGTCTCTGCACAGCTGTCTGTGTTCCATGACCTCTGGCCTAAGACCTACAGTACATGCTCTATGGTCTGTCATCTATGGTCTCTGGCCTCTGTTTATGGTCTGTGGTCTATTGTCTCTGGCCTAAGCTCTACAGTCTGTGATCTTCTGTCTGTGGCCTAAGCTTGATGGTCTGTGCTCTATGGTCTGTGTCTGTGGTCTCTAGCCCAAGCTCTATTGTCTGTGGTCTATGGCCTCTGGCCTAAGGTCTCCAGTGGGTGTTCTATGGTGTCTGGCCTAAGCTCTACGTTCTATGGTCTATTGTCTATGAGTTCTATGGCCTTCAGTTTATAGTCTCTGACCTAAGCTCTATGGTCTGTAATGTATGGTTTCTGGCCAAAGCTGTATGGTTTGTGATCTACGCTCTGTGATCTATGGTCTCTGGCCTGAGCTTGATGGTCTGTGGCCTAAGCTCTACAGTACCTTTTCTATGGTCTGTCATCTATGGTCTCTGTCCTAAGCTCTACAGTACACGCCTATGGTCTGTCATCTATGTCTCTGTCCTAAGCTCTACAGTACATGCCTATGGTCTGTCATCTATGGTCTCTGTCCTAAGCTCTACAGTACATGCCTATGGTCTGTCATCTATGGTCTCTGGCCTCTGTTTATGGTCTGTGGTCTATAGTCTCTGGCCTAAGCTCTATGATCTGTGGTCTTCTGTTTGTGTTCTGTGGCCTCTGGTTGAAGCTCAACGTTCAGTCTGCAAACAGTTTTACGTGTGAGCTCCTTAAGTTACAGAAGTTACTTTCAGTTTTCAGAGCAAAAGAAAGCCAATGCCTCAACCAATGTAAATGCTATGTGCTAGGTTACTGAATACAACTTTATTTTGGGTATTCGATGGTTCTGAGCACTATTCAAGCATTTTCTATACAGTTGCAGTTCAGCCTGAATGGTCAACTCAATACTCATATAAAGTAAACCATTCAGTTAAAAAGAGCATTCATTTCAATTTTGCTCAAAAGTACTAAGTGCTAACTTGATGTAAACCTTTCAATTTTACTTCCCATATGATTTAGAGTTGTCTACAACCAGTTTTATGTGTGTGCTGCTTAAGTTACTTTGAGTAATATCACCTTTTGCACAGAAGAGACGTTTAGCATTTTCAGATCAAAAGAAAGCCAATGCCTGTTCCAATGTAAATGCAATGTAGTAGGTTCATGCATACAGCTTTAGTTTGGGTTTTCCATGGTTCTGAGCACTATTCAGACAGTTTCTGTACAGTTGTACTTCAACCTGAATAGTTAAGTCCATTTTCATAACACAGAATGCACACAATAGAGAGTAACGCATTCGGATGAAAAAAGTATACAGTTGAAGTCAGACGTTTACATACACTTTAGCCAAATACATTTAAACTCAGTTTTTCACAATTCCTGACATCTAATCCTAGAAAACATTCCCTGTCTTAGGTCAGTTAGGATCACTACTTTATTTTAGGAATGTGAAATGTTAGAATAATAGTAGATCTATTTTAACTTTTATTTCTTTCATCATTTTCCCAGTGGGTCAGAAGTTTACATACACTTTGTTAGTATTTGGTAGTATTGCCTTTATATTATTTAACTTGGGTCAAATGTTTTGGGTAGCCTTCCACAAGCTTCTCACAGTAAGTTGCTGGAATTTTTTAAAATTCCTCCAGACAGAACTGGTGTTACTGAGTCAGGTTTGTAGGCCTCCTTGCTCACACACGCTTTTTAAACCTGATATAAATGTTTTAATTTTACTTGCCAAATGATTTAGACTCCTTTACAAACAGTTTCATGTGTGTGCACCTTAAGTTACAGAAGTGCCTTTCAGTAATATCACTGTTTGAACAGAATAGAGCTTTCGTGTTTTCAGAGCAAAAGTAAGCCAATGCTATGAGCTAAGTTCCTGAATACAACTTTATTTTTGATACTAGATGGTTCTGAGCACTACTGAAGGAATTTCTGTACAGTTGCATCTCAACCTGAATAGTTAAATCCATATTCATAACTCAGAATGCACAGAATAGAAAGTAATTCTTTCAAATGAAGGAGTATATATTTCAATTTTTCTCAAAAGTACTAAGCTCTAACTAGATGTAAACCTTTTTATTTTACTTACCATATGATTTAACATTGTCTGCAACCAGTTTTATTTGTGTTCTCCTTAAGTTACAGCAGTTACTTTCAGTAATATCACTTTTTGCACGAAATAGAGCTTTAGCGTTTTCAGAGCAAAAGAAAGTCAATGCCAGCTCCAATGTAAATGCTATGTGGAAAGTTCCTGAATACAGCTTTATTTTGGGTATTTGATGGTTCTGAGCTCTATCCAAGCTGTTTCTGTACAGTTGCACCTCAACCTGAACAGTTAAGACATTATTCATAACACAGAATGCACACAATACAATGTAATGCTTTCAGATGAAAAGAGTATACATTTCAATTTTGCTCAAAAGTACAAAGTTCTAACTAGATGTAAACCTTTTGATTTTACTTACTATATGATTTAAAGTTCTCTGCAACCAGTTTTATGTGGGCTCCCCTTAAGTTACAGAAGTTACTTTCAGTAATATCACATTTTGCACGGAATAGTGCTTTAGCGTTTTCAGAGCAAACGAAAGCCAATGCCTGTTCCAAAGTAAATGGCATGCTGGAGGTTCATGAATTCAGCTTTAGTTTGTGTATTCCATGGTTTTGAGCACTATTCATGCAGTTTCTGTACAGTTGCATCTCAGCCTGAATAGTTGTCCATACCCATAACACAAAATGCACACAATATATAACAATACTTTCAGATGAAAAGAGTATACATTTCAATTTTTCTCAAAAGTACTAAGTGCTAACTAGCTTACCGTATGATTGAGAGGTGTCTGCAAACAGTTTTATGTGTGTGTTCCTTAAGTTACAGAAGTTACTTTCATTTTTCAGAGCAAAAGAAAGCCAATGCCAGCTCCAATGTAAATGCTCTGTGCTAGGTTCCTGAATACAACTTCATTTTAGGTATTCCATGGATCTGAGCAGTAATCAAGCATTTTCTGTAGAGTTGCACCTCAACCTGAATAGCTAAGTCATTATTCATAACACAGAATGCACACAATTTTGCTCAAAAGTACCTAAGTGCTAACTTTATGTAAACCTTCCCATATGATTTAGAGTTGTCTGCAACCAGATTTATGTGTGTGCTCCTTAAGTTACAGGTTACTTTCAGTAATAACACCATTTGCACAGAATGGAGTTTTAGCGGTTACAGAGCAAAAGAAAGCTAATGCCAATTCCAATGTAAATGCTATGTGGTAAGTTCCTGAATGCAGCTTTATTTTGGGTATTCCATGGTTTGGAGTAGTATTCAAGCATTTGCTGTGCAGTTGCACCTCAACCTGAATAGTTAAGTCCATACATCACACAAAATGCAGACAATAGAAAGTAATGCATTCAGATGAGAAGAGGATACATTTCAATTTTGCTCAAAAGTATTAGGTGTTAACTTGATGTAACCATTTTAATTTTACTTGCCAAATGATTCAGACTCATTTGCAAACAGGTTTATGTGTGTGCACCTTATCACTCTCCGTATTGTGTATCACACCAGTTCACACTCTCTTCTGTGTGTACTCCCAGCTCACTCCCTGTACTGTGTAAACTCCCAGCTCACTCCCTGTACTGCCCAGAGTCCCGACTCACTCCCTGTTCTGTGAATATTCCCAGCTCCCTTGCTGTACTGTATAGAGTCCCAGCACATTCACTGTACTGTGCAGTGTCATGGTCCAGTCCGTGAGGTCCGTATTCTGGCTCACGGTCCAGTCCATCGACCCTTGCTCCAGGTTTTCCTGGCTACCCTGTTTCTGTTCCTGTTGAGCTAATTGAGGCAGCTGATTTTCGTTGGGGTTGGCTGCATAAATACCTCCAGAGACCAGGGCATGGCTGCTGGATTGTTCTTGTCCTTACTCCTTGTATCCCTTGCTCTGCCTTCTGGTTCCTCGCCTGAAGCCCTGCCTTGGCTTGCCGGTAGCTCTTGCTTCGTCTCACCTGCAGTCTTGTCCTGGAGCCACCCTGAACCTAGCTCCCTTCCTGTCCCTTGCCTCCACCCAGGTAAGCCAGGCCATCTTGCCGTTTCCTGGGGTTGGTTCTGTCCCTTCCTGTCCCTTGCCTCTCTCGGGTGGTGATCCGCGCCCTGCCCAGGTGAACCGTGTCCTGCCCAGGAGCAGCCTGCCAAGCTTCGCCTCAAGTCTCCTGCCTCCAACCTCATCTCGCCTCAAGTCTCCAGCCTCCAGCCTCGTCTCGCCTCAAGTCTCCTGCCTCCAGCCTCCAGCCTCGCCTCGTCTCAAGTCTCCAGCCTCCAGCCTCGCCTCGTCTCAAGTCTCCTGCCTCCAGCCTCCAGCCTCACTTCAAGTCTCCTGCCGCCAGCCTCCATCCTCGCCTCACCTCAAGTCTCCTGCCTCCAGCCTCCAGCCTCACCTCACCTCAAGTCTCCTGCCTCCAGCCTCGCCTCGCCTCAAGTCTCCAGCCTCCAGCCTCACCTCAAGTCCCCTGCCTCCAGCCTCGCCTCGCCTCGTCTCCTGCCTCCAGCCTCACCTCAAGTCTCCTGCCTCCAGCCTCCAGCCTCACCTCACCTCGTCCCCTGCCTCCAGCCTCGCCTCACCTGAAGTCCCCTGCTTCCAGCCTCGCCTCGTCTGGTCCCCTGCCTCCAGCCTCGCCTCGCCTGAAGTCTCTAGCCTCCAGCCTCGCCTCACCTCAAGTCTCTAGCCTCCAGCCTCACCTCACCTCAAGTCTCCAGCCTTGCCTCGCCTCAAATCTCCAGCCTCGCCTCCTCTCCTGCCTCCAGCCTCCAGCCTCACCTCGCCTCCTCTCCTGCCTCCAGCCTCGCCTCGCCTTGTCTTCTGCCTAGCCTCGAGCCTGAAGACTCCAGCCTCTAGCCTTTAGCCTCTAGCCTCTTGCCAAGCCTCTAGCCAAGCCAAGTCAAGTCTCCAGCCTCTAGCCTCAAGCCTGAAGATTCCAGCCTCGTCCTGCCCACCTGCCAAGCCTTTTCTTTGCCCAGCTCTGGGGGCCGAGCCAGAGGCAAGACCCAGGTACTGGTCCTTGTCCAGTCTCTGGCTCAGAGTCCAAGCCCGGGCTCCTAGCTCTCTTGTTCAGTCCTGTTCCAGGTTCCTGGTTTTCCTGTCCATGTCCTTGCCATTGCCCTGTATCCTAGTCCTGTCCCTAGTACTTCAGTGTCTGTGTCTTGCACTTGGGTCCGTTCCCAGCCACCACTCTATGACATGCAGAGTTCCAGCCCACTCTCTGTACTGTGCAAAGACCTAGCTCAGTGCCCGTTCTGTGTCGAGTCCCAGCTCTCTCCATGTTCTGTATAGAGTCCCAGCTGGCTCTCTGTACTGTGTAGTCTTATGTCATTCCCTGTATTGTTTAGAACCATAAAACCATAGAACACTAAAGCACAGAAAACAGGCCCTTCGGCTCTTCTAGTCTGTGCCAAAACTTTATTCCGTTAGTCCCATTGACCCGCACCCAGTCCATAACCCTCCAGACCTCTCCCATCCATGTACCTATCCAATTTATTCTTAAAACTTAAGAATGAGCCTGCATTTACAATGTCAGATGGCAGCTCATTCCACACTCCCACCACTCTCTGAGTGAAGAAGTTCCCCCTAATGTTCCTCCTAATCTTTCCACTTTCACCCTAAAGCCATATCCTCTCGTCTTTATCTCTCCTAATCTAAGTGGAGCCAACTCGCATTTACTCTGTCTATACCGCTCATTATTTTGTAAACCTCTATCAAGTCTCCCCTCATTCTTCTACACTCCAAGGAATATAGTCCTAACCTGTTCAATGTTTCCCTGTAATTCAACTCCTGAAGACCTGGCAACATCCTAGTAAATCTTCTCTGCATACTTTCAATCTTAGTGATATCCTTCCTATAGTTAGGTGACCAGAACTACACACAATACTCCAAATTTGGCCTCACCAATGTCTTATACAACCTCACCATAACATCCCAACTCCTATACTCAATACTTTGATTTATGAATGCCAGGATGCCAAAAGCCTTCTTTACAACCCTGTCTACCTGTGACACCACTTTCAGGGAATTAGATTATGAAGACACATAGTCCCCTTTTATTGTCATTTAGTAATGCATGCATTAAGAAATGATACATTATTTCCTCCGGTGTGATATCACAAAAACACAGGACAAACCAAGACTGAAAAAACTGACAAAACCACATAATTATACATATAGTTGCAAACAGTGTAACAATACCATAACTTGATGAAGAAGTCCATGAGCACAATAAAGTTCAAAGTTTCTCAAATGTCCCACATCTCGACGGGAGAAGGAAGAAAAACTCTCCCTGCCATGCTCGACCACAATCTGACTCTGGGTCATCCGAAAACTTCAAGCTCCGATCAGCTCTCTGACACCGAGTACTGAGCGCCATCTCTGTCCGAACGATTCGACCTCCTTCTCGGTCGCCAAAAGCAGGCAAGGCCAGGGATTTTGAGGCCTACCCTCCGAAAGATTCCCGACCACACAGTAACAACAGCAGCAGACGGGCGTTTCAGAAATTTCTCCAGATGTTCCTCTGTGCTTTCACGTCCATTCTCCATCAAATCAGAATTGTCCACGGCCCCTATTTAATAGATACGACATCATTTTTCACCAGAGAGCTGTGCTCTCTGTACTGTGTCAGATCCCAGCTCATTCTCTGTATTGCATAGAGTCCCAGCTAACACTATGTTCTCTGTAGATGCCCAGCTCATTTTACTCTGTGTAAACTCCCAGTTCACCCTCTGCACTGTGCGGAGTCCCAGCTCACTGTCTGTACTGTGTAGAATCTCGGCTCTCTCCCTGTTCTGTGTGGAGACCCAGCTCACACTTTGTACTGTGTAGGGTCCCAGCTCATTCTCCGTACTGTGCAGACCCTCAGGTCGCTATCTCTACTGTGTGGAGTCCGAGCTCACTTTCTATAATGTGTTGAGACCCAGCTCATTGCCTGTTCTGTGTCAACTCCCAGCTCATTCTTTATTCTGTGTGGAGTCCTGTGTCGAGTCCCAGCTCTCTCTCTGTACTGGGTCGAGTCCCAGCTCTCTCCCTGTACTGTGTCGAGCCCCAGCTCACTACGTGTTCTGTGTACATTCTCAGCTCACTCCGTGTTCTGTGTAGATTCTCAGCTCACACTATGTACTGTGTAGAATCCCATGCGTAGAAACCCCACTAACATGATGTATTGTGTCGAGTCCCAACTCACTCTCTGTACTGTGTAGAATCCCAGCTAACACTTTGTACTGCGTAGACACCCAGCTGACACCATGTATTGTGTCGAGTTCCAACTGACACCCTGTTCTGGAGTGGAGTCCCATCTCACTCTCTGCACTGTGCCGGGATCCAGCTCGCTCCCTGTTCTGTGCCGGGACCCAGCTCGCCCCCTGTTCTGTGCCGGGACCCAGCTCGCCCCCTGTTCTGTGCCGGGACCCAGCTCGCCCCCTGTTCTGTGCCGGGACCCAGCTCGCTCCCTGTTCTGTGCCGGGACCCAGCTCGCTCCCTGTTCTGTGCCGGGACCCAGCTCGCTCCCTGTTCTGTGCCGGGACCCAGCTCGCTCCCTGTTCTGTGCCGGGACCCAGCTCGCTCCCTGTTCTGTGCCGGGACCCAGCTCGCTCCCTGTTCTGTGCCGGGACCCAGCTCGCTCCCTGTCCTGTCCCAAGACCCAGCTCGCTCCCGGCACTGTGCCGAGACCCAGCTCGCTCCCGGCACTGTACCGAGACCCAGCTCCTTCACTGTACTGTGCAGACTCACTCCCTGTTCTGTGTAGATTTCCACTGCTCTCTCTGTTCTGTGCAGAGTCCCCACTCTCTCCATGTTCAGTACAGACTCCCAGTTCACTCTCTGTACTGTGTAGAGTCCCATCTCATTCTCTGCACTGTTTAGAGATCCAGCTCACTCTCTCTACTGTCGAGTCCCAGATCACTCCCTGTTCTGTGCAGAGTCCCAGCTCAGCCTTTGTACTGTGCAGAGTGCCAGCCCACTCCCTGTATTGTGCAGCATCCGAGCTCACTGCTCGTACGGTGTAGACTCCCAGCTCATTCTCCGTCTGTGTAGGTTCCCAGCTAACACCTTGTACTGTGTAGAGGCCCAGCTCATTCTGTTCTGTGTAGACTCCCTGTTCACTCTCTGTACTGTGCAGACTCCCAGTTCACTCTCTGTACTGTGCAGACTCCCAGTTCACTCTCTGTCCTGTGTAGAATGAAACCTGCAGTCATCTGATCATTCCGATATTCGAAAGCTGGAATTAGTGGTTTTATCCTTTAGGCTACACAGCTGAAAGCACTGTCGGCCAGTTAACACAACTATTGCACACAGTGCCTATCGTTTTCCTAAGATCTCGATCCTGGAACTTCTGCCCCGGCGGCACGTGGAAGCACTATCACCAGGATTATTGCAGCGGTTCATGAAGACCAGCATCTTCTCGTTAGCAGTCAACCATGCGCAATAAATGCGTTCCTTACACAAAGAGGGAAGTGGAGAAATGAACGTCTTGGAAACCATTCACACAGATAATCAGTTAACGGAATTTCCATTGCTATGAGTGCTTGTGAATTTTTTTGAAGAATATGTGGCCGGATGAAGGTCCATTTGTTGCTTGGGAGATTAAATATAAATATTGTTTCCCCCGCTATCCGAAGGTAGAGCGTTCCTATGAAACCATTCGTAAGCCGAAATGGCATAAAGTGAAGAAGCAATTACCATTAATTTTTATTGGAAAAATTTTTGAGCATTCCCAGACCCAAAAAAACCCTACAAAATCATACCAAGTAGCACATAAAACCTAAAATAACACTAACATATAGTAAAAGTAGGAATGATATGATAAATACACAGCCTATATAAAGTAGAAATACTTTTCTGCAATCATTGCAGCACCGTCAAGCGTAGCAAAACTCTCACGCAAGCGCTCTGGGTGGAAGCTCTCTCCAGTAACCTGGAAACTATGAAGCTGCCGTCACCTCAAAAACCGATCAAACCACCCATGACTACCTTCAAATTCCACTTTCGCAAAAATGTCTTTCATTTATATTGGAAAAATGTTTGCGTGTTCCCAGACCCGAAAAATAACCTACCAAATCATACCAAATAACACATAAAAATACACAGCCTATATAAAGTAGAAACAATGTATGTACAGTGTGGTTTCACTTACTGGAATTGGGAAGACAGCGAGAACACTGATGATGGTGTGTTAGGCTGAGGTTGAGGAGGTGGGAGGTACAGGGGACTGGTCACTAATGTATTCTATGTCTGCCTGCCTCGATGTCAAAGGCCGAGGTTCGTCGTCTGCTGTAGCTGATGTGGAAGGCTTGAAGAACGACAGTATGCTTGACTGCTGAGCTTCACACATTTTTCTGTTATACAGTTCTTTGTAAGCACTCAAACCATCCTGCAAATATGCCCTAAACCTACGTGCCCTTTCAAAATTAAAGTCATACTTTTCTGCAATCATTGCAGCGCTGTCAATCGCAGTGAAAATCTCACGCAAGTTCTTCATGTTCAGTTCCTGGACGACTTTACTTTTGGGCCATTCGCTACTGCATTCGGCTTGGATTCGTATCCTTTCCTCTTGCAATTGCATCAGCTCTTCATCTGTCAGTTCTTGGTCATGGGATGCCAAAACCACTTCAGCATCATCTTCGTCAACTTCCACAAACCCAGCCTCCCAGTCACTATTGCCATATTTATTGTTGTTGGTTCGAAGCCTTTAAAATGGCTCACTGCTTCGGGACACAGTTTCCTCCAAATGCCATTTCTCATCGAGACTGTTAGCCCATCGAGAGCATCTCCAATGTTGGCGATTGCCAATTTTATATTGTATTCTTTCCAGATCTCTTGCAAAGACACTTCGGAGTTGCCCTCTCTGTCAATGGTACTTACAATAAAACGCGTCACATTTTGCGTATAGCAAGCCTTAATTGTGGCTATTAGGCCTTGGTCACACGGCTGCAGCAACGATGTTGTATTCGGTGGTAAGAACGCAACAGGAACGTTACCACCATACTCGGTAATGGCAGGCGGATGAGCAGCACAATTATCGACAATCACAAGACACCTATTATCGAGGTTATTTTCTCTACAGTATTTTTTTAACAAAAGGACTAACGTATCTGCTCGTGTACTCAGAAAAAAAGCACTTGGGTGTTCCAACCGCTTGGATGTGAACGGAACACAACAGTAAGTGTTTTCTTATCAACACCTTTAAGTGCCCTCTGGTTTTCTGGATGGTACACTAGCATCACCAGTGGCATTAATAATAGGCATTAGGGTAAACCTGTCCCTCGATGCCTTGTGTCCCTTAGCCTGCTTTTCTTCCATCGAAATAAATGTCTTGCTCGGCAATTTTTTCCAATAAATTGCAGTTTCGTCACAGTTAAACACTTGTTTATACGAATAACCACCTTCCGTAATTATTTTCTTCAGTTCTGCTGGGAGCCTTTCAGCAGCTTCAGTACCAGCCGAAGCACTCTCTCCGGTAAACGTTAAACTATGAAGCTGCCCTCGCCTCAGAAACCGATCAAACCACCCGTGACTACCTTTAAATTCCACTTTTGCAACACTTTCATCACCATCGGCCAGTGCTTTCTGTTTCAGCTTATTAAAAAAAAATGACTGATTTCTCCTTAAGTATAAGATAACTTAATGGAACACCACGCTTTATACACCCATCAATCCACTCAAGCAATAGACTTGCAACACACATAAAAGTTGCTGGTGAACACAGCAGGCCAGGCAACATTTCTAGGAAGAGGTACAGTCAACGTTTCAGGCCGAGACCCTTCGTCAGGACTAACTGAAAGAAGAGCTAGTAAGAGATTTGAAAGTGGGAGGGGGAGGGGGAGATCTGAAATGATAGAAAACAGGAGGGGGAGGGATGGAGCCAAGAGCTGGACAGGTGATTAGCAAAAGGGATATGAGAGGATCATGGGACAGGAGGCCCAGGGAGAAAGAAAAGGGGGAGGGGGGAAAAACCCAGAGGATGTGCAAGTGGTATAGTGAGAGGGACAGAGGGAGAAAAAGGAGAGAGAGAAAAAGAATGTGTGTATATAAATAAATAACGGATGGGGTACGAGGGGGAGGTGGGACAGTAACGGAAGTTTGAGAAGTCGATGTTCATGCCATCAGGTTGGAGGCTACCCAAACAGAATATAAGGTGTTGTTCCTCCAACCTGAGTGTGGCTTCATCTTTACAGTAGAGGAGGCCGTGGATAGACACGTCAGAATGGGAATGGGACGTGAAATTAAAATCAACTGTCCAGCTCTTGTCTCCATCCCTCCCCTCCTGTCTTCTCCTATCATTTCGGATCTCCCCCTCCCCCTCCCACTTTCAAATATCTTTCTAGCTCTTATTGCAGTTAGTCCTGACGAAGGGCCTTGGCCTGAAACGTCGACTGTACCTCTTCCTATAGATGCTGCCTGGCCTGTTGCATTCACCAGCAACGTTTATGTGTGTTGCTTGAAATTCCAGCATCTGCAGATTTCCTCATGCAAGCAATAAACTTTCCATTTTATCCATTATTGGATGCCGACTAAAAGAGACCACTTTGCTACGAGCAGAACCAATAGTAACATCGGCAGCTTTCAAGATTCTTTCTCTCTGCGTGTAAGTAGTGCGAAGGGTGGACACAGGCAAGTTCAATGTCCTTACTTTGTTGACCACAATCAAAATGCTTAATTACGTCCAGTTTTACGCTAAGCGTAACACCCTTACGAGCTCTCTTAGGCTTTTCCGATACCTTAGAACTCATTTTGCTAACGGATACACAAAATAAATCAAGATAAAGCACAGATGCTCACAGACACGTGTTTAAGCTATGGCGGCTAGAATGCAGTTCCAGGGGAGGAGCTTGGCTGCTCGGGGTGCACGCTGCCTTTTTTCGTAAAAGCAAAAACACCCTTCGGTTAATGAAAACAGGTAACTAATGTAGGTCTTTCGTAACAGCGAGCTGTCATAAAGCGAACGTTCAGAAAACGGGGGCCACCTGTATGTATGCGCTATTATATAGACATCCGTTAGTCTCGTGAGACCATGGATTTGTGCCTTGGAAGGTTTCCAGGGTGCAGGTCAGGGCAAGGTTGTATGGAAGACCAGCAGTTGCCCATGCTGCAAGTCTCCCCTCTCCACGCCACCAATGTTGTCCAAGGAAAGGGCACGAGAGCCGATATAGCTTGGCACCAGTGCCATTGCAGAGCAATCTGTACTTAAGTGCCTTGCTGAAGGACACAACAAGCTGCCTCAGCTGAAGCTCGAACTAGTGACCTTCAGATCACTAGACTGACGCCTTAACCACTTGGCCATGCTGTTAGATAGTACAGCAACAGTGTTGATGGACCAACGGATTTCGGTCAGAGTTCAGAGATCGTTGAAAGCCGCTGGATATGTTAATAGGGCGGCACAGAAGGCGCATGGCACACTTGCCTTTACCAGTCGGGGTATTTAGTTCGAGAGTCAGAGAGTTATACTGCAGCTTTATAGAATACGGATTTGGCCTTATCTGATTCATCTCTTCATACGTTAGGGTCTTTTAAGAGACTCCTGGATAGGTACATGGAGCTTAGAAAAATAGAGGACTATGGGTAAACCTAGGTAATTTCTAAGGTAAGGACATGCTTGGCACAGCTTTGAGGGCCGAAGGGCCTGTATTGTGCTGTAGGTTTTCTATGTCTCTGTGACTTCTAGCATTCACTTTTGATTGGTTTACCAGGGCACCGGCTAGAATAGTACAAACAAAGCTTGAAAAATCTTGGGTTGTTTCTTCGAGTGGAGGAGTCTGAAGGGAGAATTGATAGAATTTTATGTTTCTTAACAGTATAGATAGACAGAGTCTTTTCTTCAGTGTTGAAATGTCCAAAATATCTTATTCGAAAAGTTTTAATTAATTCCTGCTCGGAGAATTGCCTTCAATCCCAAACAGCCATGGTGACTTCCCGGCTGAATGAGCTGGAGGCTTGAAAGCCTAAGTAAGTTTCCGAGCAGTGCCGATATTTTCGCACAATTACTTCTCTACAATGAAAATTATGCAGAAACTCATATACTCGTAAACAAATGTACTGCATTTGTACTCATAAACAAATGTACTCTTAATAATTTCTCCATTGGCTCCTCCCACTTCCTCCAAGCTAAAGGTGTAGCCATGGGCACCCGTATGGGTCCTAGCTACGCCTGCCTTTTTGTTGGCTTTGTGGAACAATCTATGTTCCAAACCTATTCTTGTATCTGTCCTCCACTTTTCCTTCGCTACATCGATGACTGCATTGGCACTGCTTCCTGCACGCATGCTGAGCTCGTTGACTTCATTATCTTTGCCTCCAACTTTCACCCTGCCCTCAAGTTTACCTGGTCCACTTCCAACACCTCCCTCCCCTTTCTAGATCTTTCTGTCTCTATCTCTGGAGACAGCTTATCTACTGATGTCTACTATAAGCCTACTGACTCTCACAGCTATCTGGACTATTCCTCTTCTCAACCTGTCTCTTGCAAAAATGCTATCCTCTTCTTGCAATTCCTCCATCTCTGCCGCATCTGCTCTCAGGATGAGGCTTTTCATTCCAGGAACAGGGAGATGTCCTCCTTTTTCAAAGAAATGGGCTTCCCTTCCTCCACCATCGACTCCTGCTCTCAAACGCATCTCCCCCATTTCACGCACATCTGCTCTCACTCCATCCTCCCGCCACCCCACTAGGGATAGGGTTCCTCTTGTCCTCACCTACCACCCCACCAGCCTCCGGGTCCAACATATAATTCTCCGTAACTTCCGCCACCTCCAATGGGATCCCACCACTAAGCACATATTTCCCTCCCCCCCGCCACCCTGCTTTCCGCAGAGATCGCTCCCTATGCGACTCCCTTGTCCATTCGTCCCCCCCATCTCTTCCCACTGATCTCCCTCCTGGCACTTATCCTTGTAAGCGGAATAAGTACTACACATGCCCTTACATTTCCTCCCTCACCACCATTCAGGGCCCTGGACAGTCCTTCCAGGTGAGGCAACACTTCACCTGTGAGTCGGCTGGGGTGATATACTGCGTCCGGTGCTCCCGATGTGGCCTTCTATATATTGGCGAGACCCGGCGCAGACTGGGAGATCGTTTCGCTGAACACCTACGCTCTGTCCACCAGAGAAAGCAGGATCTCCCAGTGGCCACACATTTTAATTCCACGTCCCATTCCCATTCTGACATGTCTATCCACGGCCTCCTCTACTGTAAAGATGAAGCCACACTCAGGTTGGAGGAACAACACCTTATATTCCATCTGGGTAGCTTCCAACCTGATGACATGATCATTGACTTCTCAAACTTCCGCTAATGCCCCACCTCCCCCTCGTACCCCATCCGTTATTTATTTATATACACACATTCTTTTTCTCTTTCTCCTATTTTCTCCCTCTGTCCCTCTCACTATACCCCTTGCCCATCCTCTGGGCTTCCCCCCCTTTCTTTCTCCCTAGGCCTCCCGTCCCATGATCCTCTCATATCCCCTTTGCTAATCACCTGTCCGGCTCTTGGCTCCATCCCTCCCCCTCCTGTCTTCTCCTATCATTTTGGATCTCCCCCTCCCCCTCCAACTTTCAAATCTCTTACTAGCTCTTCCTTCAGTTAGTCCTGACGAAGGGTCTCGGCTTGAAACGTCGACTGTACCTCTTCCTAGAGATGCTGCCTGACCTGCTGCGTTCACCAGCAACTTTTATGTGTGTTGCCGCATTCATGATGTCTAAAACTACTATAATCGCTGAGCTTCCTTTCTCTGTTAAAAGGTGAAATCCTTCAGAACAACTTCTTTCTGTTTTTTGTGTTTCAGACTTAGCTTTTGTATTTAATATATATGTGACAAGGATTACCTTTTCCAGGAAAACGTCAGAGTGGATGATCATTCCTTCATGACGCCCCTTGGAAGGTGTAAGATGTTGAGAGGAAATATAAATATAACTTCTTAATACATATTAACAAGGTGGGAATAGGAAAGTTGCTACACACTCTGGGGCATAATGTGATTAGGTAATGGATCAGTCAATATGCAAAGAAACTCAAACTGTGACACATACTCTGGTTGCTAAGCTTCCGCCAAGGAATGAAATTTTGTTTGTATTGTACTGGGATTAAAATTTCTCATTCCCTTCATAACACACGAATATTCATTTTGGTTCTTCACTTGTGTGTTTGGAAGCATCCCGAGGAAAAGTAGACAAGTTAAACGCATACCCGAACCGATGTCTCGTGGAAAATGGCACATAGAAGGAAGTAAATGGAGGACTATGTGAGAACAAGAGGTTATGACCTTAAGCAGCTGTGATGTTTCTGCTGCTGGACCGTCGAGTCATCAGCCGGGTCCATCCATCTTCAGACGTTTCATCCCCTAACCCGGAACATCCTCAGGATGGTGGGACAGCAGAAGGTGATCAGTCTTCTACCGCTGACGGTCAGACATCCAGCCAAAGCCAACTGGACGTTCTCTCTGCAGCTTGGCCCATGGTGTTAACGGCTCTCTTCCTGGTTCTCCCTTGTATCCCTAAAGCTGCCATCATCTTCCAGCATGACATGGCGGGAAATCCTCTTGCCCCCACTTCGACAGAGAAGTTCCATGTCTGCCAGCCTTACCATCTGCAGTTCGTCACCAGGTCTTCGTACCTCGCAAGCTTCCTCTCGTGAGCATCTTGGCATCGGGTCTGCCATGGTACTGTTAGCTCTATCAACACGAGCTTCTTTGCACTCTCTGACAATAGTAGAACGCCTGGTTGAAGTGTGGTCTCTACTACAGGTGGGAACACCAGCTTCTTTTCAAGATCAACGTTCATTCCCCAGTCCTTTGCCATGCTCAGGATACCGTCTCTACGCTTGTTTGTTGCTGCAGCATGTTCCCCGGTCCTTCCGGCTGTCATCATACCATTTCCCTAGGTACTTGATGTTAGACGGGATTTCTTCATCCTGGATCTTCAAGGTGAACTTCTGGGTAAGTTGGCCTTTCTTTACCACCAAACACCTTGATTTGGCAGGTTTAAATTTCATTCGCACCCATGTGGCTATCTCGTCCATTGCCTGGAGTACCCATCTGGCCTGGATATGTGTTGTGGTTGTAATTGTAAGATCGATGTTGGAGTAGGTTAATTCGTCCACGTAATGTCGTGGGCCGAGGGATTTGTACTGTTCTAAGTTTTGTGTTCTATCCTGTATGTTCTGTCCTGTATCTGTGTTAAGTAATCTTTATCGGTGAAAAAACTAAAGGTTTGTTATTATTTATATGGTCACAAGCAAGAGAAGACTTCAGATGCTGGAAATCCGATCAACACACACAAAAAGCCGGAGGAACTCAGCAGGCCAGGGAGCACTTATGGGAAAAAGTACAGTCGACATTTCTGGCTGAGACCCTTCAGCAGGACTGGAGAAAAAAAATGCTGATGAGTAGATTTGAAAAGTGGAGGGGGAGATAGAAACGCCAGGCGAAAGGCGAAACTTGGAGTGGGAGGGATGAAGCAAAGAGCTATGAAGTTGATTGGTGAAAGAGACAGAAGGCCATGGAAGAAAAAAAAGGGGGAGCACCAAGTGAGGCAATGAGCAGACAAGGAGATAGCATGAGAGAGGGACAAGGCTATGGGAAATAGTGAGGCGGGGAGAGGCATTACTGGAAGTTTGAGAAATTGAGAAAAATTATTTATATGGTGCCAGGTGTGGAAAAGCTGGCCTACTAAGAGATGGGCTGATAAAGTCATACGCATATTTGTTGGAAGATTTGAGTAGAGACTCTGATTTCTTACTGCTGTTACATCAGGGCCTTTAAAGACCACACCCGGCAATGCAATGTAACTATTACAGCAGTAAAGAGGGTATATGTATATTTGCATTCATTGTTCGGGATGTAGAGTATAATTGACAGAATGCCATTATGCGTTTTTAGATTTTTTTTAGATTATGAGGACACTCAGTCCTCGTTTATTGTCATTTAGAAATGCATGCATTAAAAATGATACAATGTTCTTCCAGAAAGATATCACAGAAACTCAGGACAAACCAAGACTAAAACTGACAAAACCACATAATTATAACATATAGTTACAACAGTGCAAAGCAATACCGTAATTTGATAAAGAGCAGACCATGGGCACGGTAAAAAAAAAGTCTCAAGTCCCGATAGCCCCATCATCTCACACAGACGGTAGAAGGGAGAAACTCTCCCTGCCATGAACCTCCAAGCACCGCAAACTTCCTGATGCAGCATCATTGGAAGCACCTGACCGCAGCTGACTCCGAGTCCGTCCAAAAACTTCGAGCCTCCGACCAGCCCTTCGACACCGAGCATCGAGCACCATTTCTGCCGAGCACTTTGACCCTGCCCTGGCCGCTGAGCAACAAGCGAAACTGAGGACTCGGGGCCTTCCCCTCCGGAGATTTTGGACCACACAGTAGCAGCAGCAGCGAAGCAGGCATTTCAGAAGTTTCACCAGATGTTCCTCCATGCTCTCACGTCTGTCTCCATCAAATCAGGATTGTGCACGGCACCCAGCTTGACAGATTACAGATATCTTTCACTGGAGTGGCCGCTCCCGAGATTTATATAAAATCTAGGTTAGATGATGAAGAAGACGGCGCCAGCAAACAAGGCGACCAAGGGTGATATCCTTCTGATAGTTCACAAAAATACTTATTTTATGCCTTCTTTCAAATATGATTCAGCTACAAATCGACAACTTGATTGTGTGTTTTCGGGGCCATTGAGCGATCTGTCGCTTTACTGTTTCCAAAGGAGTTCAGTGATGTTTTGAGCGAAATGTGTGGCCTTGAGGCCAAGAAGCCTGAAGGCAGGGCGTGAGCCCACCATTGACCCCATTTGTCGCCGATATCGCCATTAAAAAGTCGATGAAAACTGAACTCAATGAGGACAAGAGCGGAAGGCTAGCGAGTGTTCAGTGCCGCCTGCTTGCATGTGATCGGTCTTTCTCCCTCTCGCTCGATGCTGCTAGAGGATGGTGACAGAGTTTTGGGTCTTTGGTAAAGTTTAATTGACTGGACTCTATAGTTCAATTTATGATGTGTTTCTGCTTTCTAGTTGCTCCTTTTCTGTCGTGATATTATATGATTTTGATCGGGCAGAGTGGCTCTCCAGCCGGCAGTCAATGAACATTAGAGCCACACTTGATGAGGTATACAGTATCCTTTTCTGTTCTTCTGTGTCTATATTGTACTGATCAAAATGAGTGGTGGCTGGTTGTGAGATGCATGATCTTACAATTTTATATATAATTTGGAAAGATATTTTTATGGATTATTTGTATTTTTTTTCTTTAGGTAAGAATATGTTTTATCACCTGTCAAAAATTCGGGCACTCTTTCAGGATTTTTATGAAATTTGTTAATATGTATTAATAGGGACAGATGAAGGCAAGAGATATTTATACCAGTAATTACGAATATTATCACTGCTGGAACTTTTCCACATGGGTATTTTGGATGGCCGATTTTAGCATATCCATTGTACCTTCAGGGGCTTGCATGCCTTCAATTGCGTGACCACATTCTTTATCCTCCCTAATCCAGCTTCCTTTTTAATTGTACGTCATGCTGTTTGACCAGATAATAGGATCAAGAGTTCATTATCTCCATGTTTGTTACTAAATCTGTGCTGGCGTTGGTGAATTTATTTTCATTGTACTGTTTCAACCTTTTTCATTCTCTCTGAACCAATATTTGTGTTTCCTTTCTCTGGCGTATTTCATGTATCTATTTAGTCTGGCTTTGTATACACCAAACTTTTGTTTTCATGTATCTGAAAATTCTATAGTGCTGTTGTCAGGTTGATCTAACTTGCATGGACTTCATCTGCTTAGCTTTTCTCTCAACTTTCTTGATCAGCTTATCAATGTTATACTCCATTCCATCCTGACTATGCTGCGCTTAAAAAAAGTTTACCTCTTATCTGTGCCTCCACCTGTTCTCGCCAAAGCCAATTAAGGCAAGACCTTCCCACTCTTGATAGGGAGAAGCATGGGTCACATGATCTATGATTCCAGGAGGAGAGTGAGGTTTAGGAGCAGGAGCTAAACAACTACAGATTCGGGGTTAAAGTTTAGAGACCGTAAGACCATGAGACATTGGAGCAAAATTAGGCCATTCAGCTTGTTGACTCTGCTCTGTCATTCATTCATGGCTGATCCTGGATCACACTCAGCCTCATACACCTGCCTTCTCATCATATACTTTCATGCCATAACCAATCAGGAAACTATCAACTTCCCCCTTAAATATACTCGTGGACTTGGCCACTGCAGTCTGTGGCAGAGCATTTCACAGATTCACTACACTCTGGCTATAAAAACTCCTCCCTATTTCTGTTCTAAAAGGTTGTCCCTCAATTTTGAGAAAGTGTCCTCTACTTCAGGATACCCCAAATATAGAAAACATCCTCTCCACATCCACCAAATATAGTCCTTTCAAAATTTGGTCGGTTTCATTGAGATCCCCATGCATTCTTCTAAATTTCAGTGGGACAGGCACAAAGCTGCCAGCGGCTCTCTTTTGGATCGGGACTACAGAGCGTCGTGGGAGCTGAATTCTGAAGGAAGGCGGTTTTTTTAAAAACTTCTTTGAGTGCAAGAAGGACAAGACTGCGCAGACGCGTGACGTCAACAGGACAGCGCGGAGAGTTTAAAAAGGAGACCACCCTATACAGTGGGCAGCGGAGTGAGCGGTAGCAGAGTGTAGGGCTTTGGCTTCAACGGGCTTCGGTGGTAAACGGGAAGAGGCGAGAGCGAAGCACCAACTCTTTTTTCTTCTCCTCCCCTCCCCCTTTCGCTAATCGGCCCAGACAGACAGGAACAGCAGGGCTCTCACAGCTAACGGTACGAGCTAACGGTTTAAAAAGTTCATTTGTTTGGCAAGGTAAGTGGGTGAGTAGACTTATTTTTCCTGTTTCATTCCTGTAGAATTAGATAGCATGCCTGCAGGATTAGTGCTTTGTTCAGGGTGTCAGATGTGGGAATCCTGGGAGACCTCCAGCCTTCCTGATGGCCACACCTGCACCATGTGCACCGAGATGCAGCTCCTCAGAGACCGTGTTAGGGATCTGGAGCTGCAGCTTGATGACCTACTGCTTATCAGGGAAAGTGAAGAGGTGATAGACAGGAGCTACAGGGAGGTAGTCATCCCTAGGCTACAGGTGTCAGAAAACTGGGTCACTGTCAAGAGAGGGAAGGGAAATGCCCGGATAGTGGAGAGCCCACCTGTGGCTGTCCCCCTCAGCAACAAATATCTTGTTCTGGATGCTGTTGAGGGGGATGACCTGACAGGGGACGCCCACGGTGACCGGGTCTCTGGCACTGAGCCTGGCGCCGTTGTGCAGGAGAGAAGGAGGGAGAAGAGAAATGCAGTAGTCATAGGGGATTCCATAGTCAGGGGAACGGACAGGAGATTCTGTGAGCCTGATAGAGATACACGCATGGTGTGTTGCCTCCCAGGTGCCAGGGTACGGGATGTCTCGGATCGGGTCCTGAATATTCTGAAGGGGGAGGGTGAGCAGCCAGTTGTCTTGGTACATGTTAGTACCAATGACATATATAGGACAAAGGAGAAGGTCCTGAAGAGAAATTTCCAGGAATTAGGAAGGAAGCTGAGAAGCAGGACCTCCAGGGTAGTAATCTCGGGATTGCTACCTGTGCCACATGCTAGCGAGGGCAAGAATGGTAGGATCAGGCAGATGAATACGCGGCTCAGAGACTGGTGTAGGGGGCAGGGCTTCAGATTCTTGGATAATTGGGATCTCCTCTGGGGGAAGTATGACCTGTTCAAAACCTGAACCCGAAGGGGACCAATATCCTGGTGGGAAAGTTTAATAGAGCTGTTAGGGAGGGTTTAAACTAATTTGGCAGGGGGATGGGAACCGGAATGACAGAGCGGAGGAAGGGGAAAAACAGAAATAAATCTAAGATGGTGAGCAGTAAAGATGTCAGGAAAGACAGGCAGGTGATGGGGCAAATTTGTAGCCATTGGGATGAGTTGCAGTGCAATAAAGTTGCAGTGAAATCAAAGCAAAAAGTATCAAATACTGGTCTTAAGGCATTATACTTAAATGCACGCAGCATTAGGAATAAGGTGGATGATCTTGTCGTACAGCTACAGATTGGCAAGTATGAAATTGTGGCCATCACTGAGACCTGGCTAAAGGATGCATGTCTCTGGGAGCTGAACATCCAAGGATACATGGTGTATCAGAAGGATAGGAAGGTAGGCAGAGGGGGAGGCGTGGCTTTATTGGTAAGAAATGATATTAAATCAATAGAAAGAGGTGATATAGGATTGGAAGGTGCAGAATCTTTATGGGTTGATCTAAGAAATAGCAGGGGTAAAAGGACCCTGATAGCAGTTATTTATAGGCCTCCAAACAGTTGCAGGGATGTGGACTACAAATTACAACAGGAGATAGAAAAGGCTTGTCAGAAGGGCAGTGTTATGATAATTGTGGGGGATTTTAACATGCGAGTGGATTGGGAAAATCAGGTCGGCACTGGATCTCAAGAGAGAGAATTTGTAGAATGTCTGCGAGATGGCTTTCTAGAACAGCTTGTTGTTGAGCCCACTAGGGGATCGGCTGTACTGGATTGGGTATCGTGTAATGAACCGGAGGTGATTAGAGAGATTGAGGTGAAGGAACCCTTAGGAAGCAGTGATCATAACATGATTGAATTCACTGTGACATTTGAAAAAGAGAAGCTGAAATCTGATGTGTCGGTATTTCAGTGGAGTAAAGGAAATTACAGTGACATGAGAGAGGAACTGGCCAAAGTTGACTGGAAAGGGACACTGGCGGGAAAGACAGCAGAGCAGCAGTGGCTGGAGTTTATGCGAGAAGTGAGGAAGGTGCAAGACAGGTATATTCCAAAACAGAAGAAATTTTCGAGTGGAAAAAGGATGCAACTGTGGTTGACAAGAGAAGTCAAAGCCAAAGTTAAAGCAAAGGAGAGGGTGTACAAGGAAGCAAAAATTAGTGGGAAGACAGAGGATTGGGAAGTTTTTAAAACCTTACAAAAGGAAACCAAGAAGGTCATTAAGAGGGAAAAGATTAACTATGAAAGAAAGCTAGCAAATAATATCAAAGAGGATGCTGAAAGCTTTTTCAAGTACATAAAGAGTAAAAGACAGGTGACAGTAGATATAGGACCAATAGAAAATGATGCTGGAGAAATTGTAATGGGAGATAAGGAGATGGCAGAGGAACTGAACGAGTATTTTGCATCAGTCTTCACTGAGGAAGACATCAGCAGTATACCGGACACTCAAGGGTGGCAGGGAAGAGAAGTGTGCGCAGTCACAATTACGAGAGAGAAAGTACTCAGGAAGCTGAATAGTCTAAAGGTAGATAAATCTCCTGGACCAGATGGAATGCACCCGTGTGTTCTGAAGGAAGTAGCTGTGGAGATTGCGGAGGCATTAATGATGATCTTTCAAAAGTTGATAGATTCTGGCATAGTTCCGGAGGACTGGAAGATTGCAAATGTCACTCCGCTATTTAAGAAGGGAGCAAGGAAGCAAAAAGGAAATTATAGACCTGTTAGCTTGGCATCGGTGGTTGGGAAATTGTTGGAGTCGATTGTCAAGGATGAGGTTACAGAGTACCTGGAGGCATATGACAAGATAGGCAGAACTCAGCATGGATTCCTTAAAGGAAAATCCTGCCTGACAAACCTATTACAATTTTTTGAGGAAATTACCAGTAGGTTAGACAAGGGAGATGCAGTGGATGTTGTATATTTGGATTTTCAGAAGGCCTTTGACAAGGTGCCACACATGAGGCTACTTAACAAGATAAGAGCCCATGGAATTACGGGAAAGTTACATATGTGGATAGAGCGTTGGCTGATTGGCAGGAAACAGAGAGTGGGAATAAAGGGATCCTATTCTGGTTGGCTGCCGGTTACCAGTGGTGTTCCACAGGGGTCCGTGTTGGGGCTGCTTCTTTTTACATTGTACATCAACGATTTGGATTATGGAATAGATGGCTTTGTGGCTAAGTTTGCTTATGATACGATATAGGTGGAGGGGCCGGTAGTGCTGAGGAAATGGAAAGTCTGCAGAGAGATTTGGATAGATTGGAAGAATGGGCAGAGAAGTGGCAAATGAAGTACAATGTTGGAAAGTGTATGGTTATGCACTTTGGCAGAAAAAATAAATGGGAAGACTATTATTTAAATGGGGAAAGAATTCAAAGTTCGGAGATGCAACGGGACTTGGAATCCTCGTACAGGATACCTTTAAAGTTAACCCCCAGGTTGAATCAGTAGTGAAGAAGGTGAATGCAATGTTGGCATTCATTTCTAGAGGAATAGAGTATAGGAGCAGGGATGTGATGTTGAGGCTCTATAAGACGCTGGTGAGACCTCACTTGGAGTACTGTGGGCAGTTTTGGTCTCCTTATTTAAGAAAGGATGTGCTGACGTTGGAGAGGGTACAGAGAAGATTCACTAGAATGATTCCGGGAATGAGAGGGTTAACATATGAGGAACGTTTGTCCACTCTTGGACTGTATTCCTTGGAGTTTAGAAGAATGAGGGGAGACCTCACAGAAACATTTCAAATGTTGAAAGGCATGGACAGAGTGGATGTGGCAAAGTTGTTTCCCATGATGGGGGAGTCTAGTACGAGAGGGTATGACTTAAGGATTGAAAGGCGCCCATTCAGAACAGAAATGCAAAGAAATTTTTTTAGTCAGAGGGTGGTGAATCTATGGAATTTGTTGCCACAGGCAGTAGTGGAGGCCAAGTCATTGGGTGTATTTAAGGCAGAGATTGATAGGTATCTGAGTAGCCGGGGCATCAAAGGTTATGGTGAGAAGGCGGGGGAGTGGGACTAAGTGGGAGAATGGATCAGTTCATGATAAAATGGCGGAGCAGACTTGATGGGCCAAATGGCCAACTTCTGCTGCTCTGTCTTATGGTCTTATGGTCTTACTCCCCATATGTTAGCCCCTTCATTCCTGGAATTATCCTCGTGAACCTCCTCTGGACTCTTTGCAATGGCAATGCATCCTTTCTGAGATATGGGGCCCAACACTGTTGACATTCCTCCAAATGTGGCCTGGTTAGTGCCTTATAAAGCCTCAGCATGGTCTCCTTGCTTTTATATTCTATTCCCCTTGAAATAAATGCCAACATTGCATTTGCCTTCTTAATTTACAGATTCAACCCGTAAATTAACCTTCTATGAGTCTTGCACGAGGACTCCTAAGTTCCTCTGTACCTCTGATATTTGAACCTTCTATCATTTAGATAATATTCTGCACTATTGGTCCACTTACCAAAACGCATTGGTACGTTTCCCAACACTGTATTTCATCTGCCACCTTTTTCCCCATTCTTCCAATTTGTCTAATTCCTGCTGCAATCGCATTGCTTCCTCAGCACTACCTACCCCTCCACCTATCTTTGTATCATCCACAGACTTTGCCACAAAGCCAACAATTCCATTACCCTTGCTTCAAAGTACAGTATATACTTGGTATTGAAAGGACAGACAAGAAGGCATAGGCAGTGGTATGGTTCCATTGGGAAGAGATAGAATTATGTCTTTTGAAAGAGGTGGCATAGGGTCAGAGTATGTTATATCTTTCTGGGTGGAGTTAAGAAATTGCAAGGGTAAAAAAATCATCACGGGCACCATATGTAGGACTCCCAACAGCAGCCAAGATGTGGGATTAAGATTGCAAAGGGACCTGGAAAATACATGTAATAAGGGTAATGACACAATTCTAATGGGGGACTTCAATATGAGAGGGGATTGGGAAAATTAGGCTGGTGGCTGAACATGAGAGAGGGAATTTGTTGAATGCCTATGAGATGGCTTTTTAGAGCAGTTTGTGCTTCAGCCTACTCAGGGAAGGTTATCTTAGAAAGGGTCTTCTGTAATAACCCAGTTCTTATTTGGGAATGTAATGTAAATCGGTGTTCAGAGAGGCGGGACTGCACAGGTGTGTGACGTCGGGCAGTGAAGCACGGAAGATTTAAAAGGAACAGAGCCTTATACAGCGGGCAGTGTAGTTTGCAGGTGGCGGAGTGACCCGGGTACAGAGTGAAGGCTGAAGGGCTTTGGCTCAACGGGCTTAGGTGGAAACGGGTGAGGCGAGGAAGGCTTGGTATTCATTTTCTGTTGTTATTTGAGGAGAGGGGCAGTATGAGTGTGAGGGCAGTTTGTTGTTATCGGTGCCGGATGTTGGAGGTCCTGGAGTCTCCCAGCCTCCCGGACGTCCATATCTGCACCAGGTGCGCCGAGATGCAGCTCCTAAGGGACCGCGTTACGGAACGGGAGCTGCAGCTCGATGACCTTCGTCTGGTCAGGGAGAGTGAGGAGTTGATAGAGAGGAGTTGCAGGCAGGTGGTCATGCCGGGGCCACGGGAGGCAGACAAGTGGGTCACGGTTAGGAGGGGGAAGGGGAAGAGTCAGGTAATAGGGAGTACCCCGGTGGCTGTGCCCCTTAACAATAGGTACTCCTGTTTGAGTACTGTTGGGGGGGACAGCTTACCCGGGGGAAGCGACAGTGGCCGTGCCTCCGGCACAGAGTCCGGCCCTGTAGCTCAGAAGGGTAGGGAAAGGAAGAGGAGGGCAGTAGTAATAGGGGACTCGATAGTAAGGGGGTCAGATAGGTGATTCTGTGGACGCAGTCCAGAGACTCGGATGGTATTTTGCCTCCCTGGTGCCAGGGTCCGGGATATTTCTGATCGCATCCAAGATATCCTGAAGTGAGAGGGTGAGGAGCCAGAGGTCATGGTACATATAGGTACCAATGACATAGGTAGAAAAAGGGAAGAGGTCCTGAAAGGAGAATATAGGGAGTTAGGAAGGGAGTTGAGAAAAAGGACTGCAAAGGTAGTAATCTCGGGATTACTGCCTGTGCTACGTGATAGTGAGAGTAGGAATGCAATGAGGTGGAGAATAAATGCGTGGCTGAGGGATTGGAGCAGGGGGCAGGAATTCAAGTTTTTGGATCATTGGGACCTCTTTTGCCACAGGTGTGACCTGTACAAAAAGGACAGGTTACACTTGAATCCTAGGGGCACCAATATCCTGGCGGGGAGATTTGCGAGGGCTACTGAGGTGACTTCAAACTAGAATGGTTGGGAGGTGGGAATCAAATTAAAGAGACTAGGAGAGAGGAAGTTAGTTCACAACAGGGGGATGGGAACAAGTGCAGAGAGACAGAGGGGTGTAAAATGAGGGTAGAAGCAAAAAGTAGTAAGGTGAAAAGTAAAAGTGGCAGGCCGGCAAAACCAGGGCAAAAATCAAAAAAGGCCACTTTTCAACATAATTGTATAAGGGCTAAGAGTGTTGTAAAAGCAAGCCTGAAGGCTTTGTGTGTCAATGCAAGGAACATTCGTAACAAGATGGATGAATTAAAAGTGCAGATTGTTATTAATGGATATGATATAGTTGGGATCACAGAGACATATTCAGGAGGGATAGACATGAAAGAAAAGATTATGAGAGAAAACTGGCAGGGAACATAAAAACTGACTGTAAAAGCTTTTATAGATATGTAAAAAGGAAAAGACTGGTAAAGACAAATGTAGGTCCCCTGCAGACAGAAAGAGGTGAATTGATTATAGGGAACAAGGAGATGGCAGACCAATTGAATAACTACTTTGGTTCTGTCTTCACTAAGGAGGACATAAATAATCTTCTGGAAATAGTAGGGGACCGAGGGTTTAGTGAGGTGGAGGAACTGAGGGAAATACATGTTAGTAGGGAAGTGGTGTTAGGTAAATTGAAGGCATTAAAGGCAGATAAATTCCCAGGGCCAGATGGTCTGCATCCTAGAGTGCTTAAGGAAGTAGCCCAAGAAATAGTGGATGCATTAGTGATAATTTTTCAAAACTCTTTAGATTCTGGACTAGTTCCTGAGGATTGGAGGGTGGCTAATGTAACCCTGCTTTTTAAAAAAGGAGGGAGAGAGAAACTGGGGAATTATAGACCGGTTAGCCTAACATCGATGGTGGGGAAAATGCTAGAGTCAGTTATCAAAGATGTGATAACAGCACATTTGGAACGCAGTGAAATCATTGGACAAAGTCAGCATGGATTTGTGAAAGGAAAATCATGTCTGATGAATTTCATAGAATTTTTTGAGGATGTAACTAGTAGAGTGGATAGGGGAGAACCTATGGATGTGGTATATTTGGATTTTCAAAAGGCTTTTGACAAGGTCCCACAAAGGAGATTAGTGTGCAAATTTAAATCACACGGTATTGGGGGTATGGTATTGATGTGGATAAAGAATTGGTTGGCAGACAGGAAGCAAAGAGTGGGAATAAACGGGACCTTTTCAGAATGGCTCAGTGCTGGGACCCCAGTTGTTTACAATATATATTAATGACTTAGATGAGGGAATTAAATGCAGCATCTCCAAGTTTGCAGATGACATGAAGCTGGGCGGCAGTGTTAGCTGTGAGGAGGATGCTAAGAGGATGCAGGGTGACTTGGATAGGTTAGGTGAATGGGCAAATTCATGGCAGATGCAATTTAATGTGGATAAATGTGAGGTTATCCACTTTGGTGGCAAAAACAGGAAAACAGATTATTATCTGAATGGTGGCCAATTAGGAAAAGGGGAGGTGCAACGAGACCTGGGTGTCATTATACACCAGTCATTGAAAGTGGGCATGCAGGTACAGCAGGTGGTGAAAAAGGCGAATATTTAAATATTAAGCCCAAAGATAATTCAGCACGATCTAGACTTTGGAGCCTGAATCCTTTTATTCTAAAAGATAATAAATTTATAGACTACTTTACTAACGAATTCAAAACTTTTCTATCTATTAATTCCAAATCAGCTAGTAGTCTGTCGATGCTCTGGGAAACCGCTAAGGCCTATGCAAGGGGATTAACTATCTCCTACTCTGCTAGTAAGAAGCGACAAGCTGCAGAACAGCAGCACCTGGTGGAAGCAAAGCTAGCGGCAGCTGAAAAGAATTATATTAATAGGCCTTCTGCAGCCAAGTTCCAGAATATCACAGCCCTACACTGTACACTAAACTCTTTACTTAAACAAGCAGCCAAAAGAAAATTGACATTTGCTAAACAACGATTGTTTGAACATGGTGAAAAACCAGGTAGGTATTTGGCTTACTTAGCTAGAAAGAAAAATGCCTCTCAGACTATTGCTTCAATTAGGGATGGGACAGGATCCCTCACTAGTAATTCTAAAATGATTAATGTTGTGTTTAAGAGTTTTTATTCTAAATTGTATCAATCTGAGCAATGTAATGATGGACAATCTAGGATGGAGTCCTTTTTCAGGAATTTAGATCTCCTAGGCATTTCTTCTGAACAAGAGTCCCTCCTCAATGCTCCGTTATCTACACATGAGATACAGGAAGCTGTGAGACAGCTCCAAATTGGGAAGGTCCTTGATCCTAATGGACTCACTAGTGAATTCTATAAAGAGTTCAGAGGGTTATTATCAGAGGCTATGCCAAACATGCTCAATCATGCATTTAATTGTGGTCTCCTCCCACCATCATTGAGAGAAGCTAATATCTCCCTAATTCTTAAGAAAGGAAAGAGCACTGAAGATTGTGCCTCCTACAGGCCTATTTCATTGCTAAATGTTGACTTTAAAATCTTATCTAAAACTTTAGCGTTGCGATTAGAAACTGTGTGACCTTTTATCATAAAAGAGGATCAAATGGGTTTTGTAAAAGGCCGTAGATCATCTAACAATATCAGAAGATTACCTAATGTGATTCAGGCATGTCAGCAACAGGCAGTGGACGGCTTGGTGGTTTCCTTAGGTGCAGAAAAGATTGTGTCGAATGGCCGTATCTTTTTTTCACTTTAGAATGATTTGGTTTGGGCAATAATTTTATTAAGTGGGTGAAGGTTCTTTAAAATGACCCTTTGGCTGCAATTCTCACGAATGGTATTAGGTCGGATAATTTTAGTATTCTGAGGGCTGCCCTTTATCACCACTACTTTCACCTTTGGGTGATGATGACCACAGTAAGATTACAATTCTGTGGGATTACTCTCATGTGAATATCGAGTGGCATAGTGATCTACACACCAGATGTATCAATTGGAGTGGCCATATCAAGCATTTCTCAAAGGTTGTTCTATTGTTGAGAACTGTCCACAGGAGGATGAGGTACACGGGGAGAGTAGAATGGACAGGACACTATGGGACACGGGTAAGAGTTTCTGTCAGGGCCCAGGTCCTTTCAGGGTTTTCAAAACTAGTAGGAAATTGACCGCTCCACAACCCCAATTAACTAAAACTACACCAGAGCCTGAATGTAGTGAGACTCAACATAATACAAATGGGGTAGGATTAGTGTTAGAAGATACAGGGGAATTTGTCACTTTGGTACCAGGGTACCAGCATGTGCACTGAAATAACGGTGCCTAAATGGTGCTCATTTACAATAAAACAATTATTTGCTCACCTTCTTCGGAGACAACTAAGCAGGAGTGAGTTTAGGCCAGTCAAAAATAGAAGGAAGAGATAATTTTCTCCAGTAAATTAGTGGGAGCAGGTGCGATTAGTGGGAGCAGATTACGCATCAGCAGTAGCAACGGTCAATACATTAGATATAGCAGAATTGGAAAATCAAATATAGTCTCTTCAGCTAAAAATGTGGGATATAAATGAGGAGAAAATTATCGGGATCAGATGCAAACTAGTCAAATTGGTCAGTGCATCACAGGTAATGCTGTATTCACTTAAATTTCTGAAGCCCCTTCAGGATACAACAAATTTGATAATTGACCGCATAGATCTCATATCCAAAGGAACACATAAAGCAGAGATCTGTGCCACATATACCAGCTGTTTGCTAGCCATGATTGGAATGAAATTATTACAACTTGATGCACATCAACTACCAAATTGGATATCAGATGAACAATTAATAGACTGGGTTGGAGAAGAGGTTCCCTTATGTCATATTAGAAGTCTTACACTAAGCAATAGAGTACTGGGTACTTGTGTAAGGGGTTTCTTCTTTTATGTTACTGCTAAGGCTAATAAAAATAGCTCCTTTGCTATGTTAGAATAAAATGGCTTCTTTGTTATGTTAACTGCTGAGAAAGTGCTTCTCTATAGCAGCTTGTTTGGATTATAATTACTGATAGACAAAATTGTATTCATTTGCTAAGCAATTGGGATAGATAATATTCTTTCTTGTGTGTCTGTAAGCAATTGTTTCGCGGACTTTGGGGGAAAATGTGTGATGGGGACAGAGAAAGGAGATGCAATGCTGTAAGCTGGGCGACGGAACAGACCCCGAGCAGGAGTTGGAGGCCCAGGGTCTTCGGTAAGGAGAGAAGATAAGGACAGACTGAAGAAGACCGTTTGGTCAATCACCAAGGGTGGTCCCATTTTTGTGTCAACTGGAGTAAGGAGGACATTGAATGCAAGAAGGGGGACCCGGTTCTGTAAGACCTCCAATGATATGTGCACGAACTGATTAATAATAATGGCGCCTTTTTCTTTTTTCTTAAACAGTTAAACAGTTCTTATTTTGTTCCTTTACTATTTACATAGTCAAAGTAAGAGCTATAAAGTGTAATCATTTAATTGCGTATGGTGTACCATCTGTTATTTGGCAGGCTGGGGTACATCACACAGCATCCACACAAACTCGATTGCACAGCTTGGCAGGGCCGAAGGCTGCTCCCCCTTGATGAAAGCGAGCTGAGCGGGCCTGAGGCTTACCGGGGGCTACACTTATGATAATGGTAAAGGGAGGTTTTATGTTGGTGCAGTATTTCACATTCCCCATCATGGAAATAATTTGACTTGCTCCTTGAAAAGGGATCACAATATAGGTAAATATTATGAGAATACTTGGATATCCTTAAACAACCCACTAAAACATGCTATTGTTATGAATGGTATCTGGAAAGGGATAGATTTATCAAAATGTCATCTAGGGGGTAACCACTGGGCTTGTCCAGAAGAGATAACTAGACAAAAACATGTGGATTGTGGTTTCAATACTTATGAGAATTGTTCATTGTCTATTTTGCCTGCGAATAATGATTCTTTTCTGTAGCGTGCACTGGTGGAACGAACATATTATGTAGTAACAGCAGCCATGACTTATATCAAGGGATGGAGAGGGTGTCCTTTGGAAAGTCATAATGTTGCAATGTCAGTACCTCCAGTTGGACTCTGTCTTTTTGTGTGTTTCCCCCTAGCTGTCAGTCTGGTTTTGTTTTGTATATTGTCCCTGCTCCTGCTCTACTCCGGCCCCTGTATTACTGAGTACTCTGTTTCTCATCTGTCTCTCATTATTACCTGTATGCTGCCACCCGTGTCTCATTGTGCTCCACCTGTCATCTGCCTCTCTGTTTATTGCTCAGTATATTTCGGTCCTGTGTTTTCACCTGTACGCTGCCAGATTGTGCAAGTGAGTTTTCCAGCTTTTGTATCTGTACTCTGTCTGTCTGCCTGTTTCTTGATTCTGGTTTTTGGGGTTCTCTGGATGTTTTGATCTCTGCCTGAACTTTGATGCTGACTTTGTTTGCACCTTGGGATTTGTTACTCAATTAATATCACTGTGTGCACAGTACTGGGTGTGCAATTGGATCTCTGCTCCAGTGTCCTGATAGTACGATCTGGCCAGAATGGATCCAGCAGACCCTGGTTGTCTGAGAGCTGCCCTGGAAAAACAGGGAGTAATGCTGGTGAGACTCCAGAGTCAGCTAGAGTCTGCGTTCAGGGTAGTAGTCACTTTCTGCTGATGTAACTAATCTTGGGGCCCAGTCTCAGTCACTCCAGCTACTCCAGAGTGTCCATCAACATTCTGTGACTGCATATTCCGCCCTGCCCTATGTGTCCTTGCATGCTCCTCCTGGCTAAGAGCCCCGAAACTCACCAACAAAATTTCTGTCTGATCAAGCCAAGGTAGCCTATGTCATCACCCAGCTGTCCGGTCGGGTGAGAGAATGGGGAACAGCTGTCTGGGAGGCAGTAGCTTCTGCAGTAGTTTTCAGTTATTTTCTAAGGAGATGAGAAAAGTGTTTGATCGCTCCAAACATGGGGGAGAGGCTGCCTGTGAAATGCTTCACATGTACCAGGGGTGCAGATCTTTGTTGGATTACATATAGCGTTCCGGACCCTAGCCACTTCCAGCAGCTGGAACTCAGAGGCATGGTATGACACCTTCCAAAATGGCCTCTCTGAAGATATCAAAGATGAGCTGGTCACCCAGGACCTTCCTGCCACCTTTGAAGCCCTGGTGGATTTGGCCACCCATATTGATGTTCGCCATCAGCAGCGCTACAGAGGGAGGGGTTCCAGAGGGCTTCTGGGGGCACTGGGTGAGTTCCAAGCTCCTCGTCAGTCTACATTGCCCTGCCATTTGCCCCATCTACAATTTCCATTCCAGAGCCCGAAGCTATGAAGGTTGACTGTAACTGCCTGACGCCGACTGAAAGACAAAGGAGAATCAGCACCTGTTCCTGTCTGTGCTGTGGTCAACCAGACCACTTCATCTCCACCTGCCCAGAAAAAGCCAAGTGCTCACCAGTAAGACGAGGAGTACTGGTGAGCGTGACACCTGGCCCACCCTCCTCAACGCCACTCACTTTCATACCTGCTTCTCTGGAGTGGGGTGTCCAACAACGAGCAATCTCCATCTTGGTCCATTCTGCTGTGGAGGGGTGTTTTATCCATTCCATTACCCATGTCTGCTCTCCAGTCACCATTGGTGGCCAACAGCTTGAATGGTCAGAGACTGGCTAACATCACCCACGTCAGGGCCCCAGTGAGTCTCAGTTTATCCAGCAATAATCACGAATAGTTAACCCTTTATGTTATTGACTCTCCTTAAGCTCCCATTGTCCTGAGCCATCCCTGGTTAGTTAAACACAACCCCCACATTGACTGGCTCAGTTGCAAGATTGTAGGCTGGAGCCCATTCTGTCACTCCCACTGCCTCCGCCATGCTCGGATCCCCTTGTCTCCAAGTCCAGATCTTCCCCCCTCCCCCCCGAGGAATTTCCGGACCTTAGTGCCATCCATCCTGAATACACAGACCTTAAGGTTGTGTTTAGCAAGTCCTGGGCCACTTCCCGACTGCCTCATCATCCACATGATTGCGCCATTGACTTCTTGCCTGGAACATCTCCCCAATGAGGCCGCCTGTATTCCCTGTCCGTACCTGAAGCAGAAGCCATGAGTAAGTACAATCAAGAGTCTCTGGCTGCAGGCATCATCTGGCCATCTTCCATCCCTGCTGGTGCCAGTTTTTTCTTTGTTGAAAAGAAGGACGGCTCCTTACGTCCATGCATTGATTACCGGGGACCGAATGAAGTTAAGAACTGTAAAGAATCATTACCCTCTTCCGCTCATGACCTCGCCATTTGAACTACTGCAAGGAGCCCCAGTTTTTCACCAAGCTTGATCTCCGTAACGCCTACCATCTTGTCTGCATCTGCAAAGGAGATGAGTGGAAGCCTTCAACGCCACCTCAGGCCATTACGAGTATCTGGTCATGCCATTCGGTCTCACCAATGCCCCTGCTGTCTTCCAAGCCCTCGTAAATGATGTTCTCAGGGACATGCTGAACCAATTTGTTTTTGTGTATCTTGACAACATTTTGATTTTTTTCTAAGTCCCTTGCTGAACACACAGGGCACGTTTGCAGAGTTCTCCAGCACCTTGTGGAGAAACAGCTCTTTGTGAAGGCTGAGAAATGTGAATTTCATCTCAATACTGCCTCCTTCCTGGGGTATGTAATTTCAGGTGGTTCTATTCAGATGGACCAACAGAAGGTCAAGGCGGCGGTCGAATGGCCCCAACCTTCGACCCATTGGGAGGTGCAACGCTTCTTGGGTTTTGCTAACTTCTATCACCGTTTTATTAGAAATTACAATACACTGGCTGCACCACTCACTGCTCTTACCTCATCGGCTCTCAGATTTTCCTGGTCCCCCGCTGCTGAAAAAGCATTCTCTGACCTGAAGGAACATTTCACCTCTATCCCCATCCTGATTCAACCCAACACCAACCCACAGTTCATTGTGGAGGTCAATGCATCTGACATTGGTGTAGGAGCTGTTCTCTCTGAGCGCTTGGCCAAGGATGAGAAGATGCACCCCTGCATCACCTTCTCTCACCGCCTCACTCCCATGGAGCGGAATTACGATGTCGGAAACCAGGAGTTACTGGCTGTGAAGCTATGGAGGAGTGGAGGCATTGGCTGGAGGGAGCAAAGATGCCACTCTTGGTCTGCACTGATCACAAGAATCTGGAATATATCTGTGCTGCCAAGCATCTCAACCCCTGTCAAGTTTGTTGGTCCCTGTTTTTCTCAGGATTCAATTTTACTCTGTCCTTTCGCCCCAGTTCCAAGAATGGAAAACCTGATGTCCTCTCCTGAAGATTTCCCTCCTCTGAGACCCCTGAGGTCCCCGATGTCATCCTCCCTGCTCATTGTCTTGTGGGTGCAGCACAATGGGACATTGAATCCATTGTGCAAGCTGCTCAACAGGGCGAGGCAGCCCCTAGTCAGTACCCCACTAACCGTGTTTATGTTCCCAGCTCTGTCCACTCACAGGTATTGCAGTGGGGTCATTCTTCCCAGTTATCCTGTCTCCCTGGAACCAAATGTACTCAGGCCTTCATCAGTTGGTGGTTCTGGTGGCCCTCCATCCGCAACTTAGTCTCAGCCTGCTCGGTCTGTGCTCAAGACAAGAACTCAAACTGGTCACCCACTGATCTGTTACAACCCTTGTCTATCCTCAAGAGACCCTGGTCTCACATTGCCCTGGATTTTGTCACCGGTCTTCCCCCATCAGATTGTAACACCACCACTCTCACAGTAGTTGATCGTTTCTCCAAATCTGTACATTCCTTTACCTAAATGCCCCTCTGCCAAAGAAACAGTCAAATTACTAGTATTGCATGTTTTTAAATTACATGGTTTACCTGTAGATGTTGTGTCAGACAGGGGCTCTCAATTCACGTCCAGCTTCTGGAGGGCATCCTGTAATCTTCTGGGTGGCTCTGTATCTGTCTTCAGGATTCCACCCACAGACCAATGGCCAGACCGAGCGGGCCAACCAACAGCTAGAGACTTCATTGTGGTGTCTGGTCTCCCAGAACCCCTCTGCGTGGAGTCAGCAGCTACCCTGGGCCGAGTACACCATAAACTCTCATCCGTCCTCATCCACTGGCCACATACCAGCCTCCACTGTTTCCTGCCCAGGAGGATGAGGTTGGCGTTCCATCTGCTGAGGCATTCATCCGCCGTTGTCAGTGGACGTGGAGGCGCACTGGCTCTGCCCTTCTCCGTGCCTCTGCTAGAATCAAGCGTCAAGCTGACCACCATTGCTCCAACGCCCCCATGTTACCGCCAGGGACAGCGTATGTGGCTTTCAGCCCGAGACCTGCCCTTCAAGGTGGATTCCCACAAGCTTGACCCCGCTTCATTGGCCCCTTTCCCATTGCTAAAGTCATCAGCCCTGCTGCCATCCATCTCAAGCTCCCCTCCACTCTCCGCTGCACTCATCCCACCTTCCATGTGTCCACACCAAGCCTTTCATGAGCTACCCCCTGTGTACTGTCCCCCAAATCCCCTCTCCCCCACAGCTCATCGATGGGTCAGAAGCCTTCACGGTGCGTCGACTGCTGGACATTCATTGCTGGGGCCATGGCCTCGATAACTTGTGGACTGGGAGGGCTACGGTCCTGAGGAGAGGTACTGGGTCCCCACTCGTAACATCCTGGACCCCTCTCTCATCAGGGACTTTCATCGCCAGCACCCAGTTCTATCTGATGTGACGGCAGGAGGCATCCGTGGGGTGGGGGGGGGGGGGGTTACTGTCAGTACCTCCGGTTGAACTCTGCCTTTTTGTGTGTTTCTCCTGCCAGTCTGTGGTTTTGTATTACCATGTGCTCCTGTACCTGCTCCTGCTCTACTCTGGCCCCTGTATTACTGAGTACTCTGTCTCTCATTCGTTTCTCATTATTACCTGTATTGCTGCCACCTGTGTCTCATTGTGCTCCACCTATCATCTGCCTCTCTGTTTATTGCTCAGTGTATTTCAGTCCCGTGTTTTCACCTGTATGGTGCCAGATTGTGCCAATGAACTTCTGAGCTTTTCCAGCATTTGTATCTGTACTCTGTCCATCTGAATATCAACTTTGCCCTTTCTCGATTCTGGTTTTTGGATTTCTCTGGATGTTTTGATTTCTGTCTGAACTTTGACGTCGATTTTGTTTGCACCTTGGGATTTGTTACTCAACTAATATCACTGTGCACAGGGTCTGCAACTAGATCCCTGATCCAGCATCCTGACATGCAATTGGGAACGTGACTTCAAATTTGACTATTGGAGGATGAACTTTGCCTCAACCAGACGTAGAGAAGGTGGTGGGGAGAACCTTGCCGTCCAACGAACTGATACGGATCGATATTTGTGGGATGGTGTTGTGACTGAGTTGCCACTGATTCCTCATTTGACTGCAGACTGGAGATGAGTTGTGGAGGAGGCAATGGAGATAATTCACCAGTGGACTGAACATACTGTCACGTGATCGGCAACAATGAATATCAATCGAGTCAGGTTTTATAAAACAATCAAACATTTATTAAACTCTGCTCAATATTAAAAAAATAAACAAACGAAAATCTTAACTGGAAGTAAACTGCTATGCAGCCATTTAACAAACTGCCACTCTGTACTAGTTCTTAAAGCGATAAATGTGAAAACAGTTCTTAAAGTGGTAAATTCAAACACAGTTCTTAGAATGGTAAATTCCAAAGTCCAAGAGATTTATACAGTCAATTAGGAGAGACTTTCCTGAAGTAAGGAATTCCTCAAAGACACGAAGTCACTGCCGATCCCAGCCAGAACCTGCCTTGTCCACAGGATTCATGATGACGGAAATAAAATGGTTTAAAGGCACTGACCTTTCCCTTTGGATACTAGATACTGCACAGCCTTTTCTGCTGCTTTTAGCAGAGGCTATCTCATGCAGATTACTTTCTTGAATGAATTCAATAATGGCCAATCCTATCCAAAACTGCAATGACTCCTTCAGGTTCCTGTCTTCACTCTCCAATACTACTGAAGATACACATCAACAAACCTGGCAGCAATTGGTTAAACTGCCAGCCCAATACCTTTGTACCTTACAATAGAACGTAAAACTCCGTTTTAAATTAAAACTGCATCATAAGACAAATGCGCAGCGGAGCAGAGTATCTGGCTGATGTTCTAACTGGAAAACTAACTGCATCGCCCCAGGGGTCTCCTTTCATACCCGTGGTGAACATGTCATCACATGGCCTCATTGGCAGGAAAATTGCATCAGGTGACTTCAAAAAGACCATTACATCATGGTCATAAGACAGTCACAAGAAATTCATGAGGTATGAAACAACACAAAAGTTATGAAGATGTGTTGATAAAGCAAATGAAATATTGAGTGACTCAGACTTTTGGGATAAGTTTTGGAATTGGGGATCAAATGTTCAAATACATCCGTGGGTGAGGGTACTCTCATATGCTGCTGTAATATTAATTTTATGTACACTGATACAGTAGTTGTATTATTTAATGTGTATCAACTTGGAAGATGGAAGGCTGAAGTTAAGCAAAAGGTAGAGGGTGATGATTTTGCAATACTGAAAAAACAATGGCCAGTATAAAAATTGTATGAATTTAGTAAGTAAATGTTATAATGTCAACAGAATAGAGGAGGCTAGTGATACTAAGATAAATATCTTTGGATCAAAAGGAGGGAGATGTTGACCAGAAAGAACGACAGTCTGCAAATCAATGAATTCAAATGAATCAAGGACAGTGGAAGCAGATAGACTAATTGTCTTTGTTTTTGCTGCATGCTTGGGGATGGAGGCTGCCATTTTGTAAGGACACTCTATTCTCCATTTTGTGAGCTTGATGGCTTGATGTGTTTGGCTTGATCAATGTTTTAAAGAAGACACAATGATATTTTAGGTAAACTGCTGGACTGGAAATCATTTCCAAATAAGAAGTCATTTGTTAGATATTCTTTGGTTGGATATAATATTTGTGAATGTTGGGGTTGGTACCTGCGTGGAGTGATTCAATCTGGTTACTAAAGAGAACAAAGAGCCATAAGTTATCGACTAACACTTGAAGGGAAGAGGGCAATAAATGGATGCTGGCTTGTAGCAGAGCCAATAACACGTTGTTGAAGGACAGACACATGACCTGCGGCAAATGACACTGGAATGCGATATTTGAATTGATAAGGAATGATGCTCCGTGTGTGCTGGCAGCAGTAACTTTGAAGAATAGCCATCGCAGATATAAGGATGAGCAACCCTGCATGAAACGCATGGCAATTGAATCGGGACAACGAGGAACGCCTGGCCAGCGTAAACTCCTTTGCCCAGGTAATACCTTTGCTATTCTTTGACTAATCAGGAGAGTCAGGGGATACTTAGTGGGTGTACACACAAGGTATTTAGTGTATGAATTCACATACTTGTTAGTTTAAATAATAAAGGTACTTGTTGGTAGATTTCTCTGTCTCACTGATCATTGTTATAAGAGATAATTCTTACAACAATATGATTCCCATAATTTTATTTTTACCCTTACACATTTTTTACTCCACCTACAAAGACTCAACATTCTCTGTCCCTATTTCAGCTCTTTCTAAAGATGTAGTTCCATCTGTTACCAATGGAGCAACACCACTGCCTATGCCTTCCTGCCTGTCCTTTTTACTTACTTTACTTTCCTTTACTTTATTGTCACCAAACAATTGATACTAGAGCGTACAATCATCACAGTGATATTTGATTCTGCGCTTTGCGCTCCCTGGAGTACAAATCGATAGTAAATATAGTAAAAATTTAAATTATAAATCATAAATAGAAAATAGAAAAAGGAAAGTAAGGTAGTGCAAAAAAACAGAGAGGCAGGTCTGGATATTTGGAGGGTACGGCCCAGATCCGGGTCAGGATCCGTGCAACAGTCTTATCACAGTTGGAAAGAAGCTGTTCCCAAATCTGGCCATATGAGTCTTCAAGCTCCTGAGCCTTCTCCCGGAGGGAAGAGGGACAAAAAGTGTGTTGGCTGGGTGGGTCGTGTCCTTGATTATCCTGGCAGCACTGCTCCGATAGCGTGCGGTGTAAAGTGAGTCCAAGAGCAGAAGATTGGTTTGTATGATGTGCTGGGCTGTGTTCGTGATCTTCTGCAGCTTCTTTCGGTCTTGGACAGGACAACTTCCATACCAGGTTGTGATGCACTCCAGAAGAATGCTTTCTACGGTGCATCTATAAAAATTAGTGAGTGTTTTTTGATGCATAGTATATCCTTTGATGGTAAACATCCAACTATGATCTTCTTTCAGCCACGACTCAGTGATATCCATAACGTCATATTGACCAATCTCTAATTGCACCACGAGTTTGCCGGCTTATCCCAATGCTACACGCATTTAAATGCCACAGATTCAGTCTTGGTTTCTTCGCCCTTATGAATTTTGCCTCAGTTGTACAACTTAGCATCAATAGTGCGCAGAACTGGATTGAGAAGTGGCAGATGGAGCTCAACCCAGATAAGTGAAGTGGTTCATTTTGGTAGGTCAAATTTGAAGACAGAGTATAATATTAATGGTAAGACTCTTGGCAGTATGGAGGATCAGCAAGATCTTGGGGTCTGTCAATAGGACACTCAAAGCTGCTGCGCATGTTGACGGTGTTGTTAAGAAGGTGCATGGTGTGATGGCCTTTATCAATCGTGCGATTGAGATCAAGAGCCGCGAGGTAATGTTACAGCTACAGAAGACCTTAGTTAGACCCCACTTGGAGTATTGTGTTCAGTTCTGCTCACCTCACTTCAGGAAGGATGCAGATACTATAGAGAGTGCAGAGGAGATTTACAAGGATGTTGAGACTATAAGGCTAGAACTTGCGGGTGTGAATTGGGATGAAGTTTTTGCAGGGAAATGTACTATGGACATGTGGTCGATGTTTAAGGATCTCTTGCAGGATGTTAGGGATAAATTTGTCCCGGTGAGGAAGATAAAGAATGGTAGGGTGAAAGAACCATGGGTGACAAATGAGGTGGAAAATCTAGTCAGGGTGGAAGAAGGCAGCATACATGAGGTTTAGGAAGCAAGGATCAGATGGGTCTATTGAGGAATATAGGGTAGCAAGAAAGAAGCTTAAGAAGGGGGCATGAGATGGCCTTGGCAAGTAGGGTAAAGGAAAACCCCAAGGCATTCTTCAATTATGTGAAGAACAAAAGGATGACAGGAGCGAAGGTAGGATCGATTAGAGATAAAGGTGGGAAGATGTGCCTGGAGGCTGTAGAAGTGAGCGAGGTCCTCAATGAATACTTCTCTTCGGTATTCACCGATGAGAGGGAACTTGATGACGGTGAGGACAATATGAGTGAGGTTGATGTTCTGGAGCATGTTGATATTAAGGGAGAGGAGTTGTTGGAGTTGTTAAAATACATTAGGACGGATAAGTTCACGGGACCTGACGGAATATCCTTAGGCTGCTCCACGTGGCAAGGGAAGAGATTGCTGAGCCTCTGGCTAGGATCTTTATGTCATTGTCCACGGGAATGGTACTGGCGGATTGGAGGGAGGCAAATGTTGTCCCCTTGCTCAAAAAAGGTAGTAGGGATAGTCCGGGTAATTATAGACCAGTGAGCCTTGTGCCTGTGGTGAGAAAGCTGTTGGAAAAGATTCTTAGAGTTAGGATCTCTGGGCATTTAGAGAATCATGGTCTGATCAGGGACAGCCAGCATGGCTTTGTGAAGGGCAGATCATGTCTAACAAGCCTGATAGAGTTCTTTGAGGAGGTGACCAGGCATATAGATGAGGGTAGTGCAGTGGATGTGATCTACATGGATTTTAGTAAGGTATTTGACAAGGTTCCACATGGTAAGCTTATTCAGAAAGTCAGAAGGCATGGGATCCAGGGAAGTTTGGCCAGTTGGATTCAGAATTGGCTTGCCTACAGAAGGCAGAGGGTCGTGGTGGAGGGGGTACATTGGGATTGGAGGGTTGTGACTAGTGGTGTCCCACAAGGATCTGTTCTGGGACCTCTACTTTTCGTGATTTTTGTTAACGACCTGGATGTGGGGGTAGAAGGCAGGGTTTGCAAGTTTGCAGATGACACAAAGGTTGGGGGTGTAGTGTAGAGGATTGTCAAAAATTGCAGAGAGACAGAAGTGGCAGATGGAGTTCCACCGGGAGAAGTGTGAGATGATACACTTTGGAAGGACAAACTCCAAGGCAGAGTACAAAGTAAACGGTACTTGGTAGTGTGGAGGAGCAGAGGATCTGGGGGTACATGTCCACAGATCCCTGAAAGTTGCCTCACAGGTAGATAGGGTAGTTAAGAAATCTTATGGAGTGTTAGCTTTCATAAGTCGAGGGGTAGAGTTTAAGAGTCACAATGTAATGATGCAGCTCTATAAAACTCTGGTTAGGCCACACTTGTAGTATTGTGTCCAGTTCTGGTCACCTCACCATAGGAAGGATGTGGAAGCATTGGAAAGGATACAGAGGAGATTTACCAGGATGCTGCCTGGTTTAGAGAGTATGCATTATGATCAGAGATTACGGGAGCTAGGGCTTTACTCTTTGGAGAGAAGGAGGATGAAAGGAGACATGATAGAGATATACAAGCTATTAAGAGGAATAGATAGAGTGGATAGCCAGCGCCTCTTCCCCAGGGCACTACTTCTCAATACAAGAGGACATCGCTTTAAGGTAAGGGGTGGGAAGTTCAAGGGGGATATTAGAGGAAGGTTTTTTACTCAGAGAGTGGTTGGTGCGTGGAATGCACTGCCTGAGTCAGTGGTGAAGGCAGATACACTAGTGAAGTTGAAAAGACTACTAGACAGGTATATGGAGGAATTTAAGGTGGGGGGTTATATGGGAGGCAGGGTTTGAGGGTCGGCACAACATTGTGGGCCGAAGGGCCTGTATTGTGCTGTACTATTCTATGTTCTATGGTCTATATGTTCTATGTTTTGCCTGGATTGGAAAGCATGCCTTGTGAGAGCAGGTTGAGTGAACTTGGCCTTTTCTCCTTGCAGTGACAGAAGATGAGAGGTGACCTGATAGAGGCGTATAAGATGATGAGAGACATTGATCATGTGGATAGCCATAAGAGGTCCCAATGATCCAGAAATCTGAATCCAGGGAGATGGGAACCAGAGAGTCGGAGCAGATAGTGGAGTGGGGGTGAAAATAAATGATGTTAAACGTTCATGCAAAGTCACAAATAGAAGGGCTGTGTGTGGTTGTAAAAATCTTCTGAGGTGTGTCTATTTCAACACAAGGAGTATTGTGGTGAAGGCTGATGAGCTGAGGGCGTGGATTGACACATGGAATTACGACATTATAGCCATTAGTGAAACTTGACTACAGGAGGGGCAGGACTGGCAGCTTAATGTTCCAGGGTTCTGATGTTTCAGACGTGATAGAGGCAGAGGAATGAAGGGTGGGTGGTGGCATTGCTAGTCAGGGAAAATGTTACAGCAGTGCTCTGGCAGGACAGATTAGAGGGCTTGTCTACCAAGGCCATATGGGCGGAGCTGAGAAACCGGAAAGGTGTGACCACATTAATGGGGTTGAATTATAGTCAGCGAGAATTGGAGGAGCAAATCTGCAGAGAGATAGCAGACAACTGCAGGAAACTTAAAGTTGTGATAGTAGGGGATTTTAATTTTCCACATATTGATTGGGACTCCTATACTGTTAAAAGTCTAGATGGGTTAGAGTTTATAAAATGTGTTCAGGAAAGTTTTCTAAATCAATATATAGAGAGGAGGCAATATTAGATCTCCTACTAGGAAACGAGTTAGGACAGGTGACGGAAGTGTGTGTTGGGGAACACTTTGGGTCCACTGATCATAACGCCATTAGTTTCAACTTGATCATGGATAAAGATAGATCTGGTCCTCGGGTTGAGGTTCTAACCTGGAAAAAGGCCAAATTTGAAGAAATGAGAAAGGATCTAAAAAGCGTGGATTGGGACAGGTTGTTCTCTGGCAAGGATGTGATTGGTAAGTGAGAGGCCTTCAAAGGAGAAATTCTGAGAGTGCAGAGTTTGTATGTTCCTGTCAGGATTAAAGGCAAAGTGAATAAGAATAAGGAACCTTGGTTCTCAAGGGATATTGGAACTCTGATAAAGAAGAGAGAGATGTATGACACGTATAGGAAACAGGGAGTAAATGTGCTTGAGGAGTATAAGAAGTGCAAAAAGATACTTAAGAAAGAAATCAGGAGGGATAAAAAGACATCAGGTTGCTTTGGTGGTCAATGTGAAGGATAATCCAAAGAGCTTCTACAGGTATATTAAGAGCAAAAGGATAGTAAGGGATAAAATTGGTGCTCTTGAAGATCAGAGTGGTCGGCTATGTATGGAACCAAAAGAAATGGGGGAGAGCTTAAATGGGTTTTTTGCGTCTGTATTTACTAAGGAAACTGGCATGGAGTCAATGGAAATAAAGCAAACAAGTAGTGAGGTCATGGAACCTATACAGATTGAGGAGGAGGAGGTGCTTGCTATCTTGAAGCAAATCAGAGTAGATAAATCCCCAGGACCTGACAGGGTATTTCCTCGGACCTTGAAGGAGACTGGTGTTGAAATTGCAGGGGCCCTGGCAGATATATTTAAAATGTCGGTATCTACAAGTGAGGTGCTGGAGGATTGGAGAGTGGCTCATGTTGTTCCATTGTTTAAAAAAGGCTCTAAAAGTAATCCGGGAAATTATAGGCCGGTAAATTTGACGTCAGTAGTAGGTAAATTATTGGAAGGAGTACTAAGAGATAGGATCTACAAGTATTTGGACAGACAGGGACTTATTAGGGAGAGTCAACATGGCTTTGTGCATGGTAGGTCATGTCTAACCAATCTATTAGAGTTTTTTGAGGAGGTTGCCAGGAACGTGGATGAAGGGAAGGCAGTGGATGTTGTCTACATGGACTTCAGTAAGGCCTTTGACAAGGTCCCGCAAGGGAGGTTAGTTAGGAAGATTCAGTCGCTAGGTATACATGGAGAGGTAGTAAATTGGATTAGACATTGGCTCAATAGAAGAAGCCAGAGAGTAGTAGTGGAAGATTGCTTCTCTGAGTGGAGGCCTGAGACTAGTGGTGTGCCACAGGGATCAGTGCTGGGTCCATCGTTATTTGTCATCTATATCAATGATCTGGATGATAATGTGGTAAATTGGATCAGCAAATTTGCTGATGATACAATGACTGGAGGTGTAGTGGACAGTGAGGAAGGTTTTCAAAGCTTGCAGAGGGATTTGGACCAGCTGGAAAAATGGGCAGAAAAATGGTAGATGGAGTTTAATACAGACAAATGTGAGGTATTGCACATTGGAAGGACAAACCAACGTAGAACATACAGGGTTAATGGTAAGACACTGAGGAGTGCAGTAGAACAGAGGAATCTGGGAATACAGATACAAAATTCCCTAAAAGTGGCGTCACAGGTAGATAGGGTCGTAAAGAGAGCTTTTGGTACATTGGCCTTTATAAATCAAAGCATTGAGGATAAGAGTTGGAATGTTATGGTGAGGTTGTATAAGGCATTGGTGAGGCTGAATTCGGAGTATTGTGTGCAGTTTTGGTCACCAAATTACAAGAAAGATATTAATAAGGGTGAAAGAGTGCAGGGAAGGTTTACAAGGATGTTGCCGGGACTTGAGAAACTGAGTTACAGAGAAAGGTTGAATAAGTTAAGACTTTATTCCCTGGAGCGTAGAAGAATGAGGGGAGATTTGATAGTATATAAAAATTATGATGGATATAGATAGAGTGAATGCAAGCAGGCTTTTTCCACTGAGGCTAAGGGAGGGGAAAAAAAAGAGGACATGGGTTAAGGGTGAAGGGGGAAAGTTTAAAGTGAACATTAAGGGGGTCTTTTTCACAAGAGTGGTGGGAGTGTGGAATGAGCTGCCAGATGAAGTGATAAATGTGGGCTTACTTTTAACATTTAAGAAAAGCTTGGACAGGTACATGGATGAGAGGTGTATGGAGGGATATGGTCCAGGTGCAGGTCAGAAAAATAGCTTGGCACAGCCAAGAAGGGCCAAAAGGCCTGTTTCTGTGCTGTAATGTTCTATGGTTCAATTATTCTGCCATACGTTTATCCACCACCTCATTCTATTCTTGGCCACACTGCCGTGTGGCACAGGCAACAATCCTAACATTACTACCTTGCTTCCCGCAGGTAGGTCGTCACACCCACCCCCAACCAATAGTACTCAAAATGGAGTCTTACAGTTAAGGGGGATGGCCACATGGGTGCTCTCCACTATCTGATGTTCCCCCTTGCCTCTCCTGCTACAGTCACCCATTTATCTGTCTCCTGTAGCCTTGGGGTGACTACTTGACTGTAGCTCCTGTCTATCACTGCTTCACTCTCCCTAACAAGCCGAAGGTCCTTGAACTGCAGCTCCAGTTCCCTAACACGGTCTCCAAGTTGTTGGAGTAATTCTATTTTCACCAGCTTGTTGAGGATAGCGTTGTTGTGATCTTTAGATTGGTTTCTTTCTAGCTCTTGCACAACTTGATGTTTTATTTGGTTTAACATGTCTATAGGGATTAAGTTATTTTTTCATTTAACACATTCAGAGTGTGTTTAACTGCTGACCACTTCAAGCGTGTCTTTCTTCTCTTAATTGCTTTCGTGGTCTCTGTGTAATTGGTGTGCTCCCCTGAGAAACACCTCAAGCAGTTGTAGCCTGTGATGTTGGTGGGCTACTTTGAACGCTGGCTTTTTCGGCATAGCCGGTACTTGCTCACCAAGAGTTCATTGTGTTTGTTGGTAATTCTGTGCTAGCGTTGGTGAATTTATTTTCAATGTACTGTTTCAACCTTTTTCATTCTTCTGAACCAATATTTGTGTTTCCTTTCTCTGGCGCATTTCATGTATCTATTTAGTCTGGCCTTGTATACACCAAACGTTTGTTTTCATGTATCTGAAAATTCTATAGTGCTCTTGTCAGGTTGACCCAACTTGCATGGACTTCATTTGCTTAGCTTTTCTCTCGACTTCCTTGATCAGTTTATCAAAGACCATTCCATCCTGACTATGCTGCACTAAAAAAAAGCTCATCTCTTCTTATCTGTGCCTGTACCTGTTCTTGCAGAAGTTAATTAAGGCAAAACCTTCCCACTCTTGAGAGGGAGAAGTATAGGTCACATGATCAACAGTGGCCTGCCTCTGGCACTGAGTCTGGCCCTGTGGCTCAGAAGGGTTGGGAACTGAAGAGGGTGGCAGCAGTAATAGGGGACTCTGTAGTTAGGGAAGCAGAGAGGCGCTTCTGTAGATGTAAGACAGAAACATGATGGCAGTTTGCCTCCCAAGTGCCAGGGTCAGCAATGTTTCTGAGCATGTCCACGATACCCTGAAAAGGGAGGGTGAGCAGCCAGAAGTCGTGGTACATAATTGGTACCAACGACCTAGATAGAAAATGGGAAGAGGTCCTGAATACAGGGAGTTAGGGAGGAAGCTGAAAAGCAGGACCTCAAGGTAGTAATGTTGGAATTGTTGCCTGTGCCACATGGCAGTGTGGATAGGAATACCATGAGGTGGTGGATAAATGTTGGCTGAATAATTGGAGCAGGGAACAGGGATTCAAATGTAGCAACACCTAACATGGAGAGCAGACACTGACCAGAGCACAGGCCAATATGGGTACACATGTGCCTGGATTTCTTTCGTTTCGTCCGTGGGGACATAATATTTCCCACATGAGGCGCACCCGATGGGAGACAGAAAAGAGAAACAGCGCATACCCTCGAGGCGACATTCCTGGTAGTGACAGAACCCCCACCCACCTTTTAAAGTCGATTCGTGGCCAGATATGGCATCACTAAAGTAAAAATAAATACAAATGATCCTTATTTACTAAAACCATCCATCTACAAAAATCTCAAACTCAGCAGTATATCCCAAAGCACAACTATTTAAATGATTTATTCAAGACGTTCCAGGTGTTGATGGGAATAATGACTAATCACTGAACGTCAGCCTGAGATTGGTTGTCAGCTGACCAACAGGCAGTGGTCGTTTCGGCTCACGGTAACACCACCCTCTTGACGGTGATTTTGAGCTGAGGATTGATTCAGACTCGATGAGCCTATCTTCCTTGTGGTAGCAGGTGGTCGCTTTCTTGTGGCAATCTTGCTTGCGGCTGTGCTGACACTGGTGGTTAGTTCGGTCAGGGTAAATTAAACCCTTCCAGGAGGAACTGAAAGTCTAGGTCTGTTTGATGTTCTGCCCCATGAACTTGTGCCATAAGGAACACCTGACCGCAAGTGGTTGGTGCATCGACGTTGTGAGGTCTGTCTACAATAACTTTGTAGAGCATTTTCCACATCCCATTGACAGTCTGACTTGGTACCCAAGGGTCTTGCCCATTGCGATACTGTCTGGCCCACACTGTAGCCCCAGGCTTGAATTACCTCACCCGTCAACCCAAGGTCTGTGTGGCTGCTGTTGTGCACATGACCATTTACTGTCTCGGATATTGGACGCTGAGGCAGCATTGCATTCAACACTGCAGTTTTCTTCCAAAAGGCACTTCAGTTAGAGACTTCCCCTTGAGGCCTGAAAGCAGTGTAATTCACCACGTCAGCAGAAATGTGATGAGAGCCTTGGCTGATGCTCCTTCCCTCTTGATTTCAGAGGAGACTGTTTGAAGGTATCCACAAACTTCCCTGCTTGGCCATTGGACTATGGATGATAGGGGGATGAGCAGCTGTGGTAATTCCACTCTTCTGGCAGAGTGCAACAAACTGAACTACACTGAGGATCATTGTCAAGCACAAGAGTTTCTGGCATCCCAAAGCGACTGAAGATCTGCAGCAGCTGTTGAATGTTAGCCTCTGCCATTGTTGACTATGAAGATAATACTTCTATCCATTTGGAATAGGTGTCAATAGGATGATAGGGTACAAGATCCGTGGTGCACAAAGGCTGTTGTAAATCTAGTCAAGAAGAAAAGAAGAGCTTACGAAAGGTTCAAAAAACTAGGTAATGATATGAATCTACAAACTTTGTAGAAGATTGTAAGGCTAGCAGGAAGGAGCTTAAGAATGAAATTAGGGGAGCCAGAAGGGGCCATGAGAAGGTCTTGGCGGACAGGATTAAGGAAAACCCCAAGGCGTTCTACAAGTAAGTGAAGAGAAAGAGGATAAGACATTAGAGAATAGGACCAATCAAGTGTGACAATGGAAAAGTGGGTATGGAACCGGAGGAAATAGCAGAGGTCCTTAATGAATACATTGTTTCAGTATTCACTACGGAAAGGGATATTGGCGATTGTAGGAATGACTTGCAATGGACTGAAAAGCTTGAGAATGTAGATATTAAGAAAGAGGATGTGCTGGAGCTTTTGGAAAGCATGAAGTTGGATAAGTGACCGGGACTGGACGGGATATACCCCAGGCTACTGTGGGAAGCGAGGGAGGAGATTGCTGAGCCTCTGGCAATGATCTTTGAAATATCAATGAGGACGGGAAAGTTTCTGGAGGATTGGAGGGTTGCGGATGTTGTTCCCTTATTCAAGAAAGGGAGTAGGGATAGCCTGCGAAATTATAGGCCAGTGAGTCTTACTTCAGTGTTTGGTAAGTTGATGGAGAAGATCCTGAGAGGCAGGATTTATGAACATTTGGAGAGGCATAATATGATTAGGAATAGTCAGCATGGCTTCGTCAAGCCTGATTGAATTTTTTGAGGATGCAACTAAACACATTGATGAAGGTAGTGTTTATGGATTTCAGCAAGGCATTTGATAAGGTACCCCATGCAAGGTTTACTGAGAAAGTAAGGAGGCATGGGATGCAAGGGGACATTGCTTTGTGGATCCAAAACTGGCTTGCCCACAAAAGGCAAAGCATGGTTGTAGATGGGTCATATTCTGCATGGAGGCCGGTGACCAGTGGAGTGCCTCAGGGATCTGTTCTGGGACCCCTACCCTTTGTGATATTTATAGATGACTTTGATGAGGAAGTGGAGGGATGGGTTAGTAAATTTTCTGATGACACAAAGGATGGGGTTGTTGTGGATAGTGTGGAGGGCTGTCAGAGGTTACAATGGGACATTGATTGGATGCAGAACTGGGCTGAGAAGTGGCAGATGGAGTTCAACCCAGTTAAGTGTGAGGTGGTTCATTTTGGTAGGTCATATAAGATGACAGAATATAGTATTAATGATAAGACTCTTGGCAGTGTGGAGGATCAGAGGGATCTTGGGGTCCGAGTCCATAGGACACTCAAAGCTGCTGCACAGGTTGATTCTGTGGTTAAGAAAGCATATGGTGCATTGGCCTTCATCAGTCATAGGATTGAGTTTAAGAGCTGAGAGATAATGCAGCAGCTACATAGGATCCTGGTCAGACCCCACTTGGAGTACTGTGCTCAATTCTGGTCGCATCACTATAGGAAGGATGTGGAAACCATAGAAAGGGTGATGAGCAGATTTACAAGGATGTCACCTGGATTGGGGAGCATGCCTTATGAGGATAGTTTGAGTGAACTCAGCCTTTTCTCCTTGGAGTGACAGAAGATGAGAGGTGACTTGATAGAGGTGTATGAGATGATGAGAGGCATTGATCATGTGGATAGTCAGAGGCTTTTCCCCGGGGCTGAAATGGCTAGCACAAGAGGGCATAGTTTTAAGGTGATTGGAAGTAGGCACCGAGGAGATGTCAGGGGTAATTTTTTAAGCAGAGAGTGGTGAGATCATGGAATGGGCTGCCAGCGGCAGTGTTGGAGGCAGAAACGATAGGGTCTTTTCAGAGACTCCTGGATGGCTACATGGAGCTTAGAAAAATAGAGGGCTATGGGTAAAGTCTAGGTAGTTCTAAGGTAGGGACATGTTCGGCACAGCATTGTGGGCCGAAGGGCCTGTATTATGCTGTATGTTTTCTATGTTTCTAAGGTAGGTCCAGGAAATTAATATATACATCACTCCAAGATCTGTTAGCCTGAGGCCAAAATTGTGGCTCGGCTCTACTTGGAATTTTTGCTTCCATAGAGCACTGAATACATTGCTTGCATACCAATGTGATATCTTCATCTATTCCCAGGCAATACATACAGCTTCTTGCTAGAGCTCTCATTTGATTGATGCTCAGGTGACCATGGTGACTTTTGGTCGAAGTGTTCATGGTATCAGTATTCTGTCTCCAAACATATGGCAGGAGTCCACATTTGAGTGCGTGGAATGGGTGACAGTGGTGGAGGCAGATACGATAGGGTCTTTTAAGAGACTCCTGGATAGGTACATGGAGCTTAGAAAAATAAAGGACTATGGGTAACCCAAAATAATTTCTAAAGTAAGTACCTGTTCAGCACAACATCATGGGTCGAAGGACCTGTATTGTCCTGTAGGTTTTCTATGTTTCTAGACCTGAAGATGGACAACAGAGGCTGGTGACCAGTAAGGAGAGTGAGATGTCTGCCTGAAACATCTTGTGGAATTTATTCACTGCATATATGAATCGCAAGGTCTCCTGCTCGATTTGGCATAGTTCCTTATTTCTACATTCTGTGATCTGAATGCATGCATGACAGCTTTTTTGGAACCATTAGGGAAGATGTGGGGCATGTCAGTTCCTACCCCATAATTGGACACATCTATGGTGACCATGATTAATAACTCTGGGTTGAAATGTGTCAAGAGAAGGTCAGTTGACAGCATTCTTCACCTGATCAAAAGCCTCTTGGCGTTGTTTGGTCTATTTCCACATGGTGCCCTTGTTGAGCAAGGCATTAGGTGACTCTTTCAACTAATGCATTGCTGGCAGAAATGCTGAATAATGACTGATTACGTCCAAAAATGATCATAAAGTGCTGATATACGATGCATCTTTGAGATAGCATTGATGCTCTCAGAACCTGGGCGAGTACCATGCTCAACAGATACTTGATAAAGGCATCAGGAGAATGCATTCTAATACCCAAAGTCACAATCAAAAGGCTTGTAGTTTGATGTAGTAACATCAAAATGTTGCCTAGGCATTGGTATAGATCTATCTGATCCATGCCCATCACAATGACGTCATCAAGGTAAGTGGTAACACCATCAATATCATTCCGCATGGTGTTCATAAGTTGGTAAACTGAAGGGGCCCCTTTACCTTGAAATGCATGCAGAGAAAGGAAAACAACCCTTATGTTTAATAATGATGAGAAGCTCCACCTCTGCCTATTCAGCCAAGCCCAACTTCGCAAAGCAGTGACCACTGTTCAGTTTTGGAAAGAGATGTGCTACGCTCCAGCACATTGTGTATATTCTAGATTTACCGCAGCTACAGTATCTCAAGTCTACAGTTCCAACCAGGGATGGTAAAGGATCACACTCCCAATGGTGTACGCCTCAAATAGCCTCTGACAACCAACTCCAGCTTCTAAGCCCAGTGAAATCATTTCTACTAACAGGAGAAGGTGCAAAGGTGGGTTACTGGTATCTTAAAACCGATTGCTTCGGGCAGATGGGGCTTGTCAGCCCTAGTTGGCAACTTATCTATAAGACCATAAGACATGGGAGCAAAATTAGGCCATTCAGCCCATCAAGTCTGCTCCACCATTCCATCATGGCTGATTATGGATATCACTCAATCCCATACACCTGACTTCTCGCCATATCCTTTGATGCCCTGACTCATCAGGAAACTATTAACTTTCACCTTAAGTATACAAATGGACTTGGCCTCTGCCACAATATGTGGCAGAGCATTCCACAGATTTACTACTCTCTGCATAAAATCATTCCTCCTTACTTCTGTTCTAAAAGGTCACCCCTCAATTCTGAGGCTGTGCCCTCTAGTTCTGGATACCCCCACCACAACCCCCCCCTTGCCCCACCATAGGAAACATCCCCTCCACATCCACCCTATCTAGTCCTTTGAACATTCGGTAACTTTCAATGAGATCATCTTGCATTCTTCTAAATTTCAGTGAATACAGGCCCAAAGCTGCTAAATGGTCCTCATATGTTAACCCCTTCGTTCCCAGAATCATCCTTGTGAGCCTCCTTTTAGAGAAGAAAAACTCCATTGAATTGCAGCTATATAGGGAGAAGGCTTCAGGAGTGAACCCAGAGGGAAAAATCCAGAACAGAAGTCCCTAAGACGTTGAGGTCAACACCGACTAGCAACTCCTCCTGTAATGCTGCTGCTCCTGCAAAGGCCTCTGTTGTTCCTTTGGGTTAATCAGGTAAATGGAGGGGGAGCTTGCTACATGGGGGCTGGCAACAGCTTGCTCTCCATATTGTACAACCAAGGCTTGCATATCTTGACAGCTAGGACGTAACATCCATAGTTGCCCTCACTGCAACAAGCTGTGTTTAGTCTCTTGGAGCCCTACTGAATGATGATTCCTGGGCTACTGGAAACTGCATTGACATGGTTCTATCCAACTATGTTGAGATTGTGTTTCAGGTTGATGAAACACTGATGTTCTTAAGTGACAATTTGTAAAGCCATATCAGGGACTTGCTCCAGTCTGGCCAGTAGTAGGTATTAGTGTATTCCCCGAGCCACGTTAGGAAGTCTGCACACAATCTCACTGCACAACTCGCTTTCTTGATGACGTCTGTTAGAGCTGCTGAGCATAAGTAGCCGGCAGCTTTGAGCACACCAGCTTGTCACAGGTGATCTAGCTCTTGTTCCACGATTGGTAAGGCTGTGTATTATACCAGTCTTTTGGGACAGTAGACTGACTTTGCATCTGGATGTAGATGGAGTCCTGCTTGAGGTTTGGTACAGCAAGTCAGAGCTCTTGAAGCACTGCTGCAGTTGTTGTATGGTCTCGCGTACTGATGATGCTATGTGCATAGACTGGCCGTTCAACTCATGTCAGGCGGAGTAGTCAGTTGATTTGACTGGTGGGGCCCCAAGTGCCTGGTACGTGCGTTTGGAGACAATGGCGATGTAGTGAGTTGTATTTTGACAATTGATTGTTGATAAATAGGTTATGTACGTCTCCTGTGGGCTAAGTTGACTTTGAACGTGACCATTAAACTCCTTGTAGATTTTGAAACTTCTTGTCCTTTCACTGGCCTGGAAGACAGTGAAGATTGGCAAACCCTTCTTTATGAACACACTATTGGCATTTGTTTCTTGTATTTGCAGTTTGTTCCAACAGTCCTGATGAATGGTCACAGCCTGAAGTGTTGACTATATATTCTCATCCATAGATGCTGCCTGACCCCCTGAGCTCTGCTCCTCCAGCACACTGTGTGTATTGCTCTAGATTTCCAGCATCTGCAGTACCTCAGTGTCTACAGTTCCAACAAGCTGTGCTTGGCTTCTCGGAAACTTACTGAGTGATGATGTCTGGGCTACTGGAAACTGTATTAGAAACATAGAAACATAGAAAATAGGTGCAGGAGTAGGCCATTCGGCCCTTCGAGCCTGCACCGCCATTTATTATGATCATGGCTGATCATCCAACTCAGAACCCAGCCTTCCCTCCATACCCCCTGACCCCTGTAGCCACAAGGGCCATATCTAACTTCCTTTTAAACATAGCTAATGAACTGGCCTCAACAGTTTGCTGTGGCAGAGAATTCCACAGATTCACCACTCTCTGTGTGAAGAAGTTTTTCCTAACCTCGGTCCTAAAAGGCTTCCCCTCTATCCTCAAACTGTGACCCCTCGTTCTAGACCTCCCCAACATCGGGAACAATCTTCCCGCATCTAGCCTGTCCAATCCCTTTAGGATCTTATACGTTTCAATCAGATCCCCCCTCAATCTTCTAAATTCCAACGAGTACAAGCCCAGTTCATCCAGTCTTTCTTCATATGAAAGACCTGCCATCCCAGGAATCAATCTGGTGAACCTTCTTTGTACTCCCTCTATGGCAAAGATATCTTTCCTCAGATTAGGGGACCAAAACTGCACACAATACTCCAGGTGTGGTCTCACCAAGGCCTTGTACAACTGCAGTAGTACCTCCCTGCTCCTGTACTCGAATCCTCTCGCTATAAATGCCAGCATACCGTTCGCCTTTTTCACCGCCTGCTGTACCTGCATGCCCACTTTCAATGACTGGTGTATAATGACACCCAGGTCTCGTTGCACCTCCCCTTTTCCTAATCGGCCACCATTCAGATAATAACAACATACATCAAAGTTGCTGGTGAACGCAGCAGGCCAGGCAGCATCTATAGGAAGAGGCGCAGTCGACGTTTCAGGCCGAGACCCTTCGTCAGGACTCGTCGCCAACTTACTCCAGTTGGCTTTAGGATTCGTTTCCAAGCCTCTCAATTTGGACCTTCTGAGGATCCCTTGCTGCCTGGCCTGCTGCGTTCACCAGCAACTTTGATGTATGTTGCTTGAATTTCCAGCATCTGCAGAATTCCTGTTGTTTGCGTTTAAATTCAGATAATAATCTGTTTTCCTATTTTTGCCACCAAAGTGGATAACTTCACATTTATCCACATTAAATTGCATCTGCCATGAGTTTGCCCACTCACCCAACCTATCCAAGTCACCCTGCATCCTCTTAGCATCCTCCTCACTGCTAACACTGCCACCCAGCTTCGTGTCATCCGCAAACTTGGAGATGCTGCATTTAATTCCCTCATCCAAGTCATTAATATATATTGTAAACAACTGGGGTCCCAGCACTGAGCCTTGCGGTACCCCACTAGTCACCGCCTGCCATTCTGAAAAGGTCCCGTTTATTCCCACTCTTTGCTTCCTGTCTGCTAACCAATTCTCCACCCACACCAATACCTTACCCCCAATACCGTGTGCTTTAAGTTTGCACACTAATCTCCTATGTGGGACCTTGTCAAAAGCCTTTTGAAAATCCAAATATACCACATCCACTGGTTCTCCCCTATCCACTCTACTAGTTACATCCTCAAAAAATTCTATGAGATTCGTCAGACATGATTTTCCTTTCACAAATCCATGCTGACTTTGTCCGATCATTTCACCGCTTTCCAAATGTGCTGTTATCACATCCTTGATAACTGACTCCAGCAGTTTCCCCACCACCGACGTTAGGCTAACCGGCCTATAATTCCCCGGTTTCTCTCTCCCTCCTTTTTTAAAAAGTGGGGTTACATTAGCCACCCTCCAATCCTCAGGAACTAGTCCAGAATCTAACGAGTTTTGAAAAATTATCACTAATGCATCCACTATTTCTTGGGCCACTTCCTTAAGCACTGTGGGATGCAGACCATCTGGCCCTGGGGATTTATCTGCCTTCAATCCCTTCAATTTACCTAACACCACTTCCCTACTAACATGTATTTCGCTCAGTTCCTCCATCTCACTGGACCCTCTGTCCCTTACTATTTCTGGAAGATTATTTATGTCCTCCTTAGTGAAGACAGAACCAAAGTAATTATTCAATTGGTCTGCCATGTCCTTGCTCCCCATAATCAATTCACCTGTTTCTGTTTGCAGGGGACCTACATTTGTCTTTATCAGTCTTTTCCTTTTTACATATCTATAAAAGCTTTTACAGTCCGTTTTTATGTTCTCTGCCAGTTTTCTCTCATAATCTTTTTTCCCCTTCCTAATTAAGCCCTTTGTCCTCCTCTGCTGAACCCTGAATTTCTCCCAGTCCTCAGGTGAGCCACTTTCTCTGGCTAATTTGTATGCTACTTCTTTGGAATTGATACTATCCCTAATTTCTCTTGTCAGCCACGGGTGCACTACCTTCCTTGATTTATTCTTTTGCCAAACTGAGATGAACAATTGTTGTAGTTCATCCATGCAACCTTTAAATGCCTGCCATTGCATATCCACCGTCAATCCTTGAAGTGTCATTTGCCAGTCTATCTTAGCTAATTCATGTCTCATACCTTCAAAGTTACCCCTTTGTTTCTGAATTAACATGGTTCTAATTAACATGTATTGACATGGTTCTGTTCAACTACATTGAAAATGTGTTTCAGTTTGATGAAATGCTGATGTCCTTAAATGAAATCTTGTAAAGCCATATCAGGGCCATGCTGCATTCTGGCCTGGAGTCGTTTACAAATGACTGTATCACCAGGTGACTGAAGCTGGCAAATAAAAATCAAGGATTTGAGCTGTAATTTGGTTACGTTACCCAGTGTGAGTTTTTCACATTTGTGATTGACGACACCGGCATATGTGATAAAGTCATAGGCATTAAACGTAACTAGTTTTATGCAACGGCAATGAATATCAGGGGAAACAACTAATTTATAGGCTGCAGGACACTTTCCTCAAACAATAGGTTACGTGGGTTGTTAGGCAGAATGAATCTAAAATGACGTTTAAATTTCAGCAGAACCTATAGGACCATAACACCATGAGACAAGGGAGCAGAATTCAGCTCATTGAGCTTGCTCCAGCATTTCATCGTGGCTGATCCCAAATCCCACTCAACCCCATACAAAACTATTACATACTACACATGAGGCTGCTGAACAAGATAAAAATCCTATATGGCATTATAGGAAAGATACTGGTATGGATAGAGGAATGGTTGACAAGCAGAAGGCAACAAGTGGACATCAAGGGGGCCTTTTCTGGTTGACTGCCAGTGACTAGTGGTGTTTCTCATTGCTTGTCAATGATTTAGATAATGGAATTGATGGCTTTGTGGCAAAGTTTGTGGATGATACGAAAATTGGTGGAGGGGTAGGTTGTGTTGAGGAAGCAATGTGATTGCAGCAAGACTTAGACAAATCAGAAGAATAGGCAAAAATGTGTCAGACAGAATACAGTTCTGGGAAACGTATGATAATGCATTTTGGTAAAAGGAACAACAATGCAGACTATTATCTAAATCGGGAAAAGGTTCAAACATAGGTGCAGAGAGATTTAGGAGTCCTTGTGCAAGATTCCCAGGAGGTTAGTTTACAAGTTGAATCTGTTGTAAGGAAGGAAAATGCATTATTGGCCTTTGTGTCAAGGGAATAGAACCTAAAAGCAAGGAGATAATGCTGAGCCTTTACAAGTAATGCCCTGGTTCATTTTTCACTGTTAAGCTGCTGGAATTTCACCTTGTGCTGTTCTGTGAGAGTTGCTTGTCTCAGCTTATTGAAGATGAGAGATGAGGAGAAATGTGTGCCATCCAATTAGGATGATCGAATTGAAGGAGGTTTCCTAATTGGTGAGGGACACTAAGTTGGGCTTTGGGTTTTTTTTTGATTTGAGAGGGATGAAGAGAGAAGACACCGGAGAGAAGTGGTCATAGGATTCAATGAACCCCGGGTGAGGTCAATTGAGGATCGGTGACCTGGGGAAAACTGAGCTTCAACTTGTACACATTAGACTGTTTCAATAAAATGGGCCCTTTTTCTCTACTAACCCTTTAGCCAAATTAAGAATTCTAAAGCTAAATCTTTTAATAGTATGTGGTGTACATGGCAGTCATTTGTAATAGGGTAACGAATTACACAGCAGCCACACAAACGGGGTTTCGGGATGGGCTTGCATCTCAATCTCACACGTTTGCCGGGGCCAGAGATTGTCTTCCCTAGACTTGTGCAGCCGAAGAAACCAGAGTGTTTTATTGTGGGGGATCAATTTCATTGGATGCTGTGTAATTGCCCTGAGCATTAATCCAGTGGGTTGTGTGTTTAAGTCTGTGTTAAACTATTGTTTGGTAAAGTGATTACGGTACATGGTTATGGATGCTGCCAGGGTTGAGCGATGGTGCAAATCCATGGGGGTGGGAGTGTGTGTGTGTGTCTTTCCAGAAGGAGGGGCATGTAGCCAAGTCTCCCAGTTTCCCATAGCTGGGGGCGGAGACTTCAAAGACAGGTTGCTCTTGTTTCTGCAGAGCGAGGGGAAAGAGTGCTATGAGTTGGAATGTCCGATGAGTTCCCCAGGGAAGAGTGAGACTTTTGAGTTGGTATCAGCCCTTACCTCCCTGGCGAATAAATAGCACAGTGCCCAGGCAGAGGATCCTAGCTATCAAAAGCTGAGAATGTTCTCTGGGGTGAAGCCCATTCACAAGGGGGAAGAGGATGATGAGACTTGGGTGGAGCAGGCTTCTCAGTTGTTAGATGAGTGACAGTGCTGTGATGACATAAAAAGATAGTGACTGGTTGGGAGTTTGAGAGGCTGAGCTGCTGATGTAGTGAGAGCTGTAAAGACACAGAATCCCTTTGTCACCTCTGCGGTCTACATGCAAGCACTAGAAAAGGTGTTTGGCGCAACAAGAAGCCCAATGGAGCTCATGACGGGGTTTCAGAACATGTGTCAGGAGAAGGGAGAGAAATTTTCTGCCTACATCTTTCGGCTGGAGAGGCAGCTGAATTGCTTGCAGCACAAAGGGGCCATTCAGACGGCTGAGGTGGATCAGTTAAGAATGGACCAAATAGTGAACGGACGCCCAGTCCCAGGACCTGATCGCTTGGTGTCTCCGACTGCCTTGTAAGACCCGCCCCCTCGCTTGTTTGCTGAGCTGATCAGAGAAGTATGAGAGGAGGAGAATGCATTAGAGGTGCAGGGTTGAGGGGGGAGGGCTCTGTCAGCAGGGTCCAGTCCTTGGTAGAAGCCCCCTGCGTTGAAGTGACCATGGATAGCCTGCCCCAGGGAGTGGTAAAGGAGATTGTGGCAGAGTTGAGAATTGAGATGTCCTGGTCGTTATCAGCAGGAGTGGGCGCCCCCCCCCCCGTATATTGGAGCTGAAAGGGAGGTGGACCCTCTAAGGGGAAGAACTATGTAGAAAGCTGCTAGTGGCCGGGGTCCTGTGAGAAGGGGAGCGGCCGGTATTGCCTGTTATAACTGAGGTGAAGAGGGATACTTCAGGTGGGAGTGTGAACGACAGCAAACCCCTTGGAGAATGAGCTTCCAGGTACATTCAGCAGAGAGAGATGTCGGGACACTTAGAAGAGACCCAGTGAGGGAACGGCCTGGCATCTCGGGGGAAACACGTTTCAATCAATATGTCAAGGAGCACCCTAAAGCAAACTACCCTATTCCTGAAGGTTTAGTGGGGCCAAGCTCCAGTGTATCGCTATGGATAGAGGGTATTTATGTTAGAGCCATACTTGATACAGGGCTGGAGGTCACTTTGCTGTACAGTTCATTTTACAACCAGTATTTGACGTACTTACCCTTGGCCCCAATCAGTGCACTGGAGATCCAGGTTCTTAGCGCCGTTGATTAACCACACGATGGTTATTTGTCAGTGAGCTGGAATTTTGGGAGGCAGATGTGGGAGTGGCTGAGGTCTTTGATACATTAGCACTAGTTTGTCCGAACCCCATTGAGAAGGGGGAGAGTTTCAATTCTTGTGGGGACAAGTACTCCTATTGTGAGCCTGCAAGGAGAGAGCTTTGTGAAGACATCATCTGTTTGCCCAGTGTTTCGAGCTGCTTTCGTGGAAATGCGTGGCCGCACTGGGCCGGATAATGAACCTAGATGAGGGACTGTGTGGTTCACCTGGTCAAAGCCAATCGTGTTATGGTATGGGGAAGTAGCGAGAGTGATGGGAAACCCCAAATTTCCCGGAATGCCTGAGTCCAGGGCCCTCCTGGTGGATGCTCTAGAAGACCAGGAAGAGGAGTCGGGCCTACCTGCTGGGGTACTGGTGAGGCCCGAACTGCAGAAACCCTCGGTTGTACAGGCGAACTGGATGACTGTGATTGTCAGGAACACTACGAAGAGGGAGGTCACCTTCAAGCAGGGAATTACCCTTGTGCACCTCTTCCTGGTGACAGTAATGTCTAGTGTCCCTGTGAGACAAGCCAGGGAGGAACTCTCTTCAAAAAAGGAAAAGTTGACTGCTGAGTCATTCAGCTTTGGGGACTCCCTAGTAGTGGCGGGTTGGAAGAGAAGGTTGATAGACAAGGTATTGAGACTGGAAGGCGTCTTTTCCATGGATGAGTTTGAAGTGGGTTGTTCCAACAGCACTCACCACATCTAGGTGACCGAGGTTACCCTGTTCAGAGAAAGGTTGCGGTGACTGGCCCCTGCAGAGGTGGAAAACGTTCCGCAGCATTTGTGGAAGCTGGGATCATCGCTGAGTCCAGAAGCCCCTGTGCGTCCCCAGTAGTAGTGGCCAGAAAGAAGAAGGGGAAGGTACAGATGTGTGTGGACTATAGGACTCTGAACAGGCGCACCGTCCCCGACCAGTATACGGTCCCGGGGATCAAAGACGCGCTGGCCTGCCTGAGTGATGCGATGTGGTTCACTGTGATGGACTTGAAGAGTGGGTATTACCAGATCCCCATGAGTGAAGCTGACAAAGAGAAGATGGTGCTTCTGTCCACTGGGATTCTTCCAGTTTGAAAGGATGCCCCTGGGCGTATCCGGAGCCCCTGTGACGATCCAGTGTGTCATGGAGAAAACGGGCAGGCTGCAGAACGACTTAGACAGATTTGGAGAATGGGGAAGAAAATTAAAGAAAATTGAGAATGCACGGTTATGCATTTTGGTGGAAGAAATAAATGTGCCAGTTGAGCGTCGAGCTAGCCACTTGGCCTCGTATATATAAAAAAAGTGTTGAATCAGGAACGTTCATATCGTGACCCGGTTAATCTGAAAGGAGACCAATCCTGACACCACGCGCCAGGCAAGAATAGCTGACTGTCTGCTGCGACACGCTAAAAAAAATCAAAAGAAAGGTGTGCTGGCATTGGAGAGGTTTCAGAGAAGGTTCACAAGGATGAATCCAGGAATGAAAGGGTTATCATACGAGGAATGTTTGACAGCTGTGGGTCTGTACTCACTGGAATTCAGAAGGATGAGGGTAGGGAGATCTCACTGAAACCTTCCGGATGTTGAAAGGCCTAGACAGAGTAGATGTGAAGAAGATGTTTCCCATGGTGGGGCAGTCTAGGACAAGAGGGCACAGCCTCAGGATAAAGGGGGCCTCCTTTTAAAACTGAGATGCAGAGAAATTTCTTTAGCCAGAGGGTGGTGAATTTGTGGAATTTATTACCACAGGCAGCTGTGGAAGCCAGATCATTGTGTGTATTTAAGGCAAAACTTGACAGATTTTTGAGTGGATCAGCATCAGATGTTACGGGGAGAAGGCCAGAGAGCGGGGCTGAGAAGGGGATAAAAGAATCAGCCATGATTAAATGGTGGACCTACTCGACAGGCCAAATGGCCTATGTCTTATGGTCTTGTGAATCCAGGAGATAGAACGAAGCCAAAACACGAAACAAAAGCTTAATTTGGAGCAGCTATTTCCTTGTAGCATAACAGTGCAAAAAAGAAATCAAAATAGTGAGGGTATATATGCTCAGTGGCCATTTTATTAGGTACACCTGTACACCTGCTCATTAATGCAAATATATAATCAGCCAATCGTGTGGCAGCAACTCGATTCATGGGGAAGAAGTTCTTTGACCAAACATCAGAATAGGGAAGAAATGTTACCTAAGTGACTTTGATCGTGGATGTCTCTTCTGTAAGAATACAGCGTATGAGTTATTTCAGCACCGCCGCACGATGGTGGGTTGCAGCGCTGAAAACCTCACCGACTGTTGGGCACTGTTGGATTAGATTAGATTAGATTATTAGATTATGAGGACGCGCAGTCCTCTTATTGTCATTTAGTAATGCATTCATTAAGAAATGATAGAATGTTTTTCCAGAATGACATCACGAAAACACATGACAAACCGACTTAAAAACTAACAAAAGCCACATAATTAAACATATAGTTACAACAGTGCAAAGCAATACTGTAATTTGATAAGAACAGACCATGGCATGATAAAGTCTCAAAGTCTCTCAAAAGTCCCATCATCTCACGCAGACGGTGAACCTCCAGCGCCGCAAACATGCCGATGCAGCATCCTGGAAGCATCCGACCACAGTCCAACTCTAAGTCCGCCTGAAAACTCCGAGCCTCCGACCAGCTCTCTGACACCGAGCACCGAGCACCATCTCTGCCGGCATTCCGACCCCGGCCCTGGCAATAGGCAAAGCCGAGGATTTGGGGCTTTCGTCTCCAGAGATTCTGGATCGCACAGTAGGCGCGGCTGCGAAGCAGGCATTTCAGAAGTTACTCCAGGTGTTCCTCTGTGCTTCTCACAGCTGTCTCCATCAAATCAGGATTGTGCATGGCACCCTAGTTACACATACGACATTCATTTGGAACAGCCGCGCGTGCTGCGTTGTGCCGCCATCTTCTCCTCCCTCCTCACTGTTCAGTCATTAGTTGTGAATTCAGATGTTTTAGCAGGACAAAATATGTTCATAGCGGAGTTTTAGTGAGCAATAACACGAAGAAAGGTCTAACGCCAAGAGATGTTACAATAATATTAAGCTCTTCAGCACAATGGATTGCTGTCTGCCAGCCTTCGTCCTCTATAACTCTGTACTGCTGTGTACACATAAAATGTACAGTACATGTGATATCTTAGCAGAAGCTGAAGAAGAAGAGAATTAAATCCACTTAGTTGTGGTGCTAAACATGTCAACTAGATGTGGGATTATCTGCCTTTGTAATAAATTCCAGTCATTTGAACACAGTGGCTGCTTTGTTAATTGATGAAAAGTGTATGGTGCAATTGCGTAACTTGGTTCTGAAGAACAAAGAGAACTGGATCCTAGTCAAAAATATGATCTCAGTTATCAGTACATCACGCCCTATTTAGATGCCTAATCATCATCAGATTCTGAAACTAAATCAATTTCCACTCGATTCATGCAACCTGGCTTGAATCTACAGTTGGCTGTTGGTGGGGGGGGGGTGCGCGGGTGCAAGCAACGTTAGAAGCTTGTGTTGCATTCAGAGACAGGCTGGAAACTGTGCTGCGATGAAAGAGAAAGTTATTGAATGAAGCTGATTTCCACTACACGTTGAACTAAAGGAATCAGTCAGGAAGCACATATGGACAAAACTGGCTAAATGAGTCCTTCCTTGATCTCAGTCAAATAATCATCTGATTAGGTACTCACTTTTTGGTGAGACCCAAGAAAATTGCTCAGTTTTTTCAAGTAGAGGATAGTTTACAACAGTAACATATTTCTGCAACCTTCATCCGTGCCACAGTTAATGCTGCCCTTACCCGTATCTCCTCCATATCCTTGATATCTCTGCCAGTCTTTCCACCACACACACACCCACACACACAGAGCCACATACGCACACCCACACACACACAGAGCCACATACGCACACCCACACACACACAGAGCCACATACGCGCACCCACACACACAGAGCCACATACGCACACCCACACACACACAGAGCCACATACGCGCACCCACACACACACAGAGCCACATACACGCACCCACACACACACAGAGCCACATACGCGCACCCACACACACAGAGCCACATACGCACACCCACACACACACAGAGCCACATACGCGCACCCACACACACACAGAGCCACATACACGCACCCACACACACACAGAGCCACATACGCGCACCCACACAGACACAGAGCCACATACACGCACCCACACACACACAGAGCCACATACGCGCACCCACACAGACACAGAGCCACATACACGCACCCACACACACACAGAGCCACATACGCACACCCACACAGACACAGAGCCACATACACGCACCCACACACACACAGAGCCACATACACACACCCACACACAGAGCCACATACGCGCACCCACACACACACAGAGCCACATACACGCACCCACACACACACAGAGCCACATACGCGCACATACACACACACAGAGCCACATACACGCACCCACACACACACAGAGCCACATACGCGCACATACACACACACAGAGCCACATACGCGCAGCCACACACACACAGAGCCACATACGCGCACATACACACACACACACCCACAAACTCACATATACACTAACACTCACACACTCACACACACACATACAGACTAACACTCACACACACGAACACACTCAAGCACACAGATACAGACACACACAAACTCACACACGCACACACATACAGACTAAACCACACACACACACAAACTCATGTGCACACAGATACAGGCTAAACCACACACACACACAGACACACATACACACACACAGACACAAACACACACTCACACAGACATATAAACACACAAAACTCACATGCTCACATGCACACACACACACTCAGACACAAACACATGCACATAAGCACACATTGACTCATATGTACACACATACAGACTCACACACACATACTCACACAGACACACACATTCAGACAGACACTCACAGACACACGTACACACAGACAAAGGCACACACACACAGTCGGACACACATCAAGCACAGATGCACACGCACACAAACTCACATGAACACACATACAGACTCTCACACCCAAACACACTCACTCAGACAGACACACACAGACACAAACACATACACAGACACACATACACACAGACAAAGGCACACACACACACATACAGAGACACGCACAGTCGGACACACATACAAGCACAGATGCACACACAAACACGCGCACACACACATGCACACACATAGACTCACAGACACACACACACACGCAGACACATATAGACACACACACACAAACTCACATGCACAAACATACAGACTCACAGACACACACACACATGCACACACATAGACTCACAGACACACACATGCAGACACATAAACACACACACACAAACTCACATGCACAAACATACAGACTCACAGACACACACACACATGCACACAGACATATACATACATACAGACACACACAAACTCACATGCACACACACACACACAGGCAGGAGACTTGAGGCAAGGCTAGAGGCTGGAGGCTGGAGGCAGGAGACTTGAGGTGAGGCTGGAGGCAGGAGACGAGGCAAGGCTTGTCCGGCTCCTCCTGGGCAGGGCGCAGATCACCACCCAACAGAGTCAAGGGACAGAACCAACCCCAGGTAACGGCAAGACGGCCTGGCTTACCTGGGTGGAGGCAAGGGACAGGAAGGGAGCTAGGTACAGGGTGGCTCCAGGTCAAGACTGCAGGTGAAACAAGGCCAGAGTTACCGGCAAGACAGGCCAAGGCTTCTGGCAAAGCAAGGCAAGACGAGAACTTCAGGCGAGGCGAGAGTTACCGGTAAGACAAGAGAGAGCTTCAGGTGAAGAAACAGAAGGCAGAGCAAGGGATACAAGGAGTAAGGACAATCCTGCAGCCACGCCCTGGTCTCTGAAGGTATTTATGCAGCCAGCCCCAACGAGCATCAGCTGCCTCAATTAGCTCAACAGGAACAGAATAGGCAGGAAAACCTGGAGCAAGGGTCGATGGACCGGACCGTGAACCGAAATATGGACTTCATGGACCAGACCATGACAGTCTCCCCCCTCTACGGGAGCCTCCTGGTGACCAAACAGGGTATCCAGACTATGGATGACCCAGGTGGGTGGGAGGGTATGTAACAGAAAGTAACCCCATGTGGCAAGAAGAAAACAAAAGTGTCTGTGTCACTGGGTCCACGGTTGGCTGGATCGTTCTGTCATACGGGGGGGGGGGGGTGGCTGGGAACGGACCCAAGTGCAAGACACAGACACTGAAATACTAGGGACAGGACTAGGACACAGGGCGATGGCAAGGACATGGACGGGAAAACTAGGAACCTGGAACAGGACTGGACAAGAGAGCTAGGAGCCCGGGCTTGGACTCCGAGCCAGAGACTGGACAAGAAACAAGTACCTGGGTCTTGCCTCTGGCTCGGACCCCAGAACTAGGCAAGGATGAAGCTTGGCAGGCAGGCAGGATGAGGCTGGAGTCTTCAGGCTCGAGGCTAGGCAGGAGGCTGGAGTTTTCAGGCTCAAGGCTAGGCAAGAGACGAGTCAAGGCTTGGCAGGAGGCTGGAAGCTTGAGACCTGAGGCGAGGCTGGAGGCAGGAGACTTGAGGTGAGGTGAGGCTGGAGACTTGAGACACGAGGCGAGGCTGGAGGCAGGAGACTTGAGGCAAGGTAAGGCTGGAGGCAGGAGACATGAAACAAGGCGAGGCTGGAGGCAGGAGGCTGGAGGCAGGAGACTTGAGGTGAGGCTGGAGGCAGGAGACTTGAGGTGAGGCTGGAGGCAGGAGACTTGAGGCGAGGCTTGGGCGGTTCCTCTTGAGCAGGGCATGGATCACCACCCGACAGAGGCAAGGGACAGGAAGGGGCAGAACCAACCCCAGGAAACGGCAAGACGACCTGGCTTACCTGGGCGGAGGCAAGGGACAGGAAGGGAGCTAGGTACAGGGTGGCTCCAGGACAAGACTGCAGGCGAGACAAGGCGAGAGTTACCGGCAAGACAAGGCAAGGCTTCTGGCAAAGCAAGGCGAGACGAGAACTTCAGGCAAGGCGAGAGTTACTGGTAAGACAAGGGAGGGCTTCAGGTGAGGAAACAGAAGGCAGAGGAAGGGACACAAGGAGTAAGGACAAGAACAATCCAGCAGCCACGCCCTGGTCTCTGGAGGTATTTATGCAGCCAGCCCCAATGAGCATCGGCTGCCTCAATTAGCTCAACAAGAACAGAAACAGGGTAGACAGGAAAACCTGGAGCAAGGGTCAATGGACTGGACCGTGAACCGGAATACGGACTTCACGGACCAGACCATGACAGTCCCCTCGCCCTCTATGGGAACCTCCTGTTGACCAAACAGGGTATCTAGACTATGGATGACCCGGGCCGGCAGGAGGGTACGTAACAGAAAGTAACCCCGGGTGGCAAGAGGAAAACGACAATGTCTGTGTCGCTGGGTCCACGTTTGGCTGGATCGTTCTGTCATACGGGGGTTGGCTGGGAACGGACCCAAGTGCAAGACACAGACACTGAAGTACGAGGGACAGGACTAGGATACAGGGCGATGGCAAGGACATGGACATAAAAACCGGGAACCCGGAACAGTACTGGACAAGAGAGCTAGGAGCCCGGGCATGGATTCCGAGCCAGAGACTGGACAAGGACCCAGTACCTGGGTCTTGCCTCTGGCTCGGACCCCAGAACTAGGCAAGGACGAGGCTTGGCAGACAGGCAGGACGAGGCTGGAATCTTCAGGCTTGAGGTTGGAGTCTTCAGGCTCGAGGCACGGCAAGAGATGAGGCGAGGCTTGGCAGGAGGCTGGAGGCTTGAGACTTGAGGCAAGGCTAGAGGCTGGAGGCTAGAGGCAGGAGACTTGAGGCAAGGCTGGAGGCTGGAGGCAGGAGACTTGAGGCGAGGCTGGAGGCTGGAGGCAGGAGACTTGAGACGAGGCTGGAGGCTGGAGGCAGGAGACTTGAGGCGAGGCTGGAGGCTGAAGGCAGGAGACTTGAGGCGAGGCTGGAGGCAGGAGAATTGAGTCTGGAGGCTGGAGGCAGGAGACTTGAGGTGAGGCTGGAGGTTGGAGGCTGGAGGCAGGAGACAAGGCAAGGCTGGAGGCTGGAGGCAGGAGACTTGAGGCGAGGCTGGAGGCTGGAGGCAGGAGATTTGAGGCGAGGCTGGAGGCTGGAGGCAGGAGACTTGAGGCAAGGCTGGAGGCAGGAGACTTGAGGCGAGGCGAGGCTGGAGGCTGGAGGCAGGAGACTTGAGGCAAGGCTTGGCAGGAGGCAGGAGACTTGAGGTGAGGCTTGGCAGGCAACTCCTGGGCAGGGTGCAGAGCACCACCCGACAGAGGCAAGGGACAGGAAGGGACAGAACCAACCCCAGGTAACGGCAAGACGGCCTGGCTTACCTGGGCAGAGGCAAGGGACAGGAAGGGAGCTAGGTACAGGGTGGCTCCAGGTCAAGACTGCAGGCAAGACGAGGCGAGAGTTACTGGCAAGACAAGGCAAGGCTTCTGGCAAAGCAAAGTGAGACGAGAATTTCAGGTGAGGCGAGAGTTACCGGTAAGACAAGGGAGGGCTTCGGGCGAGAAAACAGAAGGCAGAGGAAGGGATACAAGGAGTAAGGACAAGAACAATTCAGCACCCACACCTGGGTCTCTGAAGGTATTTATGCAGCCAGCCCCAATGAGCATCAGCTGCCTCAATTAGAGCTCAACAGGAACGGAAACAGGGTAGATAGGAAAACCTGGAGCAAGGATCGATGGACGGACCGTGAACCAGAATACGGACTTCACGGACCGGACCATGACAATACTCAACACTGTAACTGGCAAAAGCCCATCTTACATCATCGAGGAATATTTCAGGCGAGGTATTACGCCACAAAATGAAGGGGGTGGATAGCGGCAATATTAGGAGGGTTAAAAGTGAGCAGGGACGGTAGGGAAGGGGGTTTGTGCCTGCAGAAGGAGAGGGAGCTTACTCCGTCAGTGGAAGGGGGAATCAAGTCCTCAGGATTAGAACAAATGGGAGGGAGGTTGCTCAGCAAAGGAATGGAGGGGCTCTTCTCGTGCAGGCGGAGCGTGAACAGCCCGCACGACAGGACACGGTGTGCCTTTCTCAGGGGCTGTGAAATCAACCACGAGATGAGATCAGATGGTGAATGGGAAATGTGATCAGTCCCGGTTGAGAGTGCATTGGTGTAGTCTGCTCCTGTGAGAGAAAGGAGATTCAATGCAAAAATGAAAGAGTAAAATGCCTGAAACGGGCGTTAGGCTGTGCGCAAGCAATGGCATATGCTCACTCAACATCAGAGCGACGAACCCCAGTAGGAGAGGATTATCCCGCTCATTGCCGGTGGAGGAAGACCCGTAAGTGCATCATCCAAACAATGTGAGACGTGGAAATCGATCTGATTTTGTTTAAAGTTTTCTACTGTTTTTAGAAGAATGGCGCTCACGATTTTCACCTATTCGTGCTGACATAATATTGGGTTCTCTAAATGATCTGGTTTAAGGATAATGCCACTGAAGAGCTATAACTTGGATGAAGTAATCGTGTGTGTATTTAAATTACAAAGACTAGTTAATCTCCCCATGGAAAATACTGCGCTACATAAACATCAATTCTAAAATGCTCGGCATCGCTTCAGCATTTCATTCTGAGAAACTGCTTGAGCACCAAGGGGTAACTCTCAAAGAGAAATGCTGGAAATATATTTTAGTGTGTAGAAAATACTTTACGTTGTGATTGTAGTCATTGGAATTCCAGGTAAGGCAATGGAATAATTTATGTTGAGTAGATCTCTGCTCAAGATCATCTTCTGTGTTCATCAGTACGTTATGAAACGATCTGCCGGATGACCATTATCAATGGCATCTGTTATTCAAGATGAATTGTACAGCTGCAATTTTATATTCAGTCAAAATAAATTAAAGTTAGGTTTGCAAATCGTGGGGTTTCTATGGGTTTCTCATCTAAAACTGGCTATGTGTTCTGTTGTACAGGAATTCGGGGCAAGTAATCTTGTAATGTATTTCTGGGACTGTTTATTGAGGAAACTGTACAGATCAGGGGTGGAATTCAGGCCCCGAGATTACTGACTATGATATATATTGACTAATGATTCCTAACTATGATTGAATCATTATAGACCTGAGTAGAATTATTTGCCGTCAATGAGTTGTCCACACCTAAGTAAAATTGCGTCGCTTCAAAGACATCCCAGAGTGTGCATTTCATTCAGAATATTTGCCAGTGCTAATCATAAACGTCACTTATTTGAGCCGGAATTATAGTATTACTGGAACATCCATGACTGCGGAATTAGCATCTCGATTGGCCGGGAAAAAACGGTTAGTTCTGCCTATTCAACAGATGAACCAGCTTTCGTCCCCATAGAAATGAAATTATTAACTTAAAGTGTCTTGAAATCGAGAAAACTGGCATTTTTTGTTATTTAGATATTTATAGGATCAGTTATATTGAACCGCAATGTAAAAAAAAATCTGAAGAGTGAAAGGACAGTATTATTCTTGTAAGTTCTTTAATTGCAGTGGTGCACCTTAAGTCATGGGTGGTGGCTTCCAAAAGATGTAATCAGTCTTCGTGAACAGAATTAATATCTCGCTGAAGTTACCAGAACGTCTTTGTTACTAATCGATGTATATGTTTCTATACATGAACCGCAGTTGTAAGAATGAAAGCTGCACGACCCTCGCTCATGAGCTGTGTCTATTTTGTTTACATGGTTGATAAACTTACTCTCTGCATAAAATGAGCCATTTGTGGCAATAATATGTATCTCCTCCCTTATAACTTTCCAGTGAATTTAGTGGCGATTTTAATCCTATCTCGGGGACAGTGTGGCCTCTCCATCTGCACCACCCGATATCTTGTGGCCACGGCAGCTGTAGATCTATTGGTTGTTGTCGCTGAGGTTTTCTTATATCGGATCAATTAGCATTATTTCCAGCCGAGCTTCCTGGACTTCACTCCCGTCTGCAGGGTTTTACTCTGCTTTGAGTGTTCTGTGTATTTCACCATTACTTTCACCGTCGATCGATTTGTCGCTATTTGTTGCCAGAGGCTCAAAGCAAAATATTGCGCAGGAAAAACTGCGGCTGTGGTTCTGGCAACAGCTGTCGTTCTGCTGTGTTTGAAAAACGTCCCGTTCTACTTTGCCTTCGAGCCATTGGAGTCATCTACAAGGTGCCCAGGTACTGGTTTATGAAACAAAGCTGCTACACTGAACCTGGCTGGGTGGCTTTCAACTGGTTCGATACCGTTTTCAACCCGCTGTTCCCTTTCGCTGCAATTCTGCTGATCAATGCGTTGACAGCCAGGCACATTTTACTGACCAGTCGGATTCGTAAGGAGCTAAGGATTCAGAGCAAGGGAGCTAACCGCAGTGACCCGGAGATGAAGAGCAGGAGGAGGTCTGTGGTTTTACTTCTCACCATTTCCAGCAGCTTCATCCTCCTTTGGCTGACACACGTAACAGAATTTTTCTATTATGCTGCTGGAGGAAAAAGAGCAAGATCAGAGTACAGTGATCTACAAAATATATTTGCACTGGTAGGCTACTTGCTGAGAGATTTCAGTTGTCGCACTAATACATTTATTTACGCAGCGACCCAGACCAAGTTCAGGGAACAGTTGAGAATGCAGTGAAATACCCAGCCGCCTTATTGCTACAGTTCCTTGACAGAAGCGCACGTTGAATTTTCTGTACAGTATTTCCTACTCGGGATCACGCTGCTGACAAGCTCCGGCTCATCCAAAAGAGACTCTTCCCGGTTTAACATTAAACCCTATCTTAAGTATTTTCAACCTATCCCCTGAACTACTCATTCCTCACAACCATTCCAGCCAACTCTCAACCCGAACAAAGACGTAGGCGCGACAATGCAATGGTGAGTTAAATAAACTTGCAATGCCCGACTGCTGTCATATTTCACTGCACCATTAGTTTGGTACCCATAACAACATGGCCTCGGTAAGATTCAAATCAGAACTTCTTGTCTGTTGGAGGAACACCAAAAATATCCAATATGCCTGAATTGTCTGCATATTCCCCAGAGTCATACACAGTTTCACCTAAATACGTGAGACACTTCGTAATAAAGTGTCCATGATGCTCGATGTTAGTGACTCCAGTTCTAAAATACTTGGGGCTAACAACCCTAGACAGGGGGACAAAGAAATGGCAGATGAACTGAATAAGTACTTTTCTTCAGTCTTTACACTAGCCATATGCCAGAGATTGTCAGTGTCAGAGAGTAGGAGTGAGTGACATTGCTATTACAAAGGAAAAAAGTGCTCGGCAAACTCAAAGGTCTTAAGGTGGATAAGTCACCTGGACAAGGTGGACTACATCCCACAGGTCTGAGAGAGGTTGCTGAAGAGATAACAGATGCATTGGTCATGATCTTTCACCCAGTTCTGCCATGGTCCCTGAGGACTGGAAAATTGCAACTGACACTCCACTCTTTAAGGGATGAAGACAAAAATGAGGAAATTATAGGTCAGTTAGCTGAGCCACAGTGGTTGGAAAAGTGTTGGAGTCCATTATTAAAATTGAGGTTTCAAGGTACTTGGAGACGAATGATAAAATAAGTCAAAGTCAGCCTGGTTTCTGTGAAGGGAAATCTTCCCTGACAAATCTCTTAGAATTCTTCAAGGAAGTATGAAGCAGGACAAAGGAGAGGCCATGGATGTCATTTACTTGGATTTTCTAAAGGCATTTGATAAGGTGCCTCACATGAGGTTGCATAACAAGATAAATTTCTGTGGTGTGACGAGAATACACATAAATTAAGATGTTTGCTGGCCTGGGCTAGCATCAGTGGCATCAGCAGTTGGTCTGCCACCTGTCCTCAGGGGAGGGAGAGATAAGGAACAATGAAGCAGCATTTGGAGGTGTTAATGAAGGAGCCATCAGTCTGAGCTGTCCAGAGCGGCTTCCCCCTTTGAACCTTGAACTGTTTGAAGTGATGGACAGGCGATCTGGAGATGTGTAATGAAGGGACAGGAGAGAGAGCTGTCTGGAGCGGCTCCCCCCTTTGAACCCTGAACTGTTTGAAGTGATGGACAGGCGATACTTCAGCAGGGGGATAAAAAGGAACAGGTTCGCTAAGGCAGGACACACACACGACACTCGAGGTAACGAGACCCTGGAAGCGGTGCGCCTCTCACGAGTCGGTGGGAAGTACCGAGCCACAAACGCACAGGGTGGAAAGGTACGATCAGCGGGAACCCGGTGTGTGTCCGCCCTTGCCTGGGTGCCGGGTTCACTGCAGAGGATCGACCGCATCTGGAGGAGGGGTCACAGTCGGTGACCTCAGGTGACATCACAAAGGACCCGCCCGAAAGCTGCTTGTGAGCAATATCGCCGGTCTGTGAGTGGAAGCCGTTCTGAATGATCAGTCGTTCCCGTTCTCTCTCTCCCTCCCCCCACATTATCCATCGCCATGGCAACAATTACTGCGAACTGAACTGAACTGAACTTTGCGTCACTTTGAAACTGGTCATTTGCCCCTAGACAACGATAGAGCTTGATTGATCCTGTTATCTTAATTCTGTGCACGTGTGTGTTTATCATTGCTGAACTGTTGCATTTATTATCCTTTCGATTACTGTGTTGCTTGTTTCTTTAATAAAACTTTCTTAGTTCTAGTAATCCAGACTCCAACTGAGTGATCCATTTCTGCTGGTTTGGCAACCCAGTTATGGGGTACGTAATAGTGGCATTACAGGAAAGGTACTGGCATGGATAGAGGGCATGGCTGACAGGCAGAAGGCAGCGACTGGCAACAAAGGGGGCATTTTCTGGATGGCTGCCAGTGACTAGTGGTGCTCCTCATGGGTCAGTAATGGGACTGCTACTTTTCACATTGTTAATGATTTAGATAATGGAACTGATGGCTTTCTGGCAGAGTTTGCAGATGATATGAAGATAGGTGGAGGGGTAGGTAGTGCTGAGGAAGCAATGCAATTGCAGCAGGACCTAGACAAATTGGAAGGATGGGAAAAAAAGTGGCAGATGGAATACAGTGCTGGGAAATGTATAATAATGCATTTTGGTAAAAGTAACGATAGTGTGAACTTATTTAAATGGGGAGAAAATTCAAACATCAGAGGTGCAAGGGAACTTAGGAGTCCTTCTGCAAGACTTTCAGAAGGTTAATTCACAGGTTGAGTCTGTGGAAAAGAAAGCATTTATTTCAAGGAGAATGGAATATAAAAGCAAGGGGAAAATGCTGAAGCTTTATAAGAAGCTAGTTAGGCTACACTTGGAGTATTGACAACAGCTTTGGGCCCCTTATCGCAAAAAGGATGTGTTATCATTGGAGAGAGTCCAGAGGAGGTTCACGAGGTTGATTCTGGGAACGAATGGGTTAATGCAGCTTTGGGCCTGTACTCAGTAGAATGTAGAAGAATTCATGGGGGATCTCATTGAAACCTACTGAATTTTGAAAGGACTAGATAAGGTGGATGTGGAGAGGATGCTTCCTCTGGTGGGGGTAAACAGAATGAGAGGCCACAGCCTAAAAATTGCAGGGCGACCTTTTAGAACAGAAGTAAGGAGGAATGTTTTTAGCCCAAGAGTATGGAATCTGTGGAATGTGCTGCCACAGACTGTGGTGGAGGCTAAATCCCTGGGTACATTCAAAGTGAACATTGATAGATTCCTGATTGGTCAAAGCATCAAGAGATATGTTGAGAGGACAGATGTATGGGGTTGAATGGGATCCAGCATCAGCTATGATGAAATGGTGGAGCAGACTCAAGGGGCTGAATGGCCTAATTCTGCTCCTATCTCCTATGGACTTATGGTATTGCAGCGAAAAGAGGAGCTATGTTCCATCTCTAAACAACATACATCAAAGTTGCTGGTGAACGCAGCAGGCCAGGCAGCATCTATAGGAAAAAGCGCAGTCGACGTTTCAGGCCGAGACCCTTCGTCAGTCCTGACGAAGGGTCTCGGCCTGAAACGTCGACTGCGCTTCTTCCTATAGATGCTGCCTGGCCTGCTGCGTTCACCAGCAACTTTGATGTATGTTGCTTGAATTTCCAGCATCTGCAGAATTCCTGTTGTTTCCATCTCTAAACACTAGGTTTGCCTTTTGACTATAGGTCCAGGCTCTAAAAGATCATACTGTAACTATTTCACTCAATACATTGACACTGACTACCATATGTGACAGTGACGAACTGACAGCTAGTGCCACACAGACTAGCACGGGCTGGAAACAAAAAAATACACCTAGATACTGCCTCTTATCATTCACCCCCACGGGTCAATACCAGGGTGGATGGCCAAGATGTTTGTTGAAGTGAGAATACAAGGAGTCCACTCGATCCCTCAGACATACTCTGAGGTCCAATAGCATCAAATCTAACCACACACTCTGAATTTCCTCCTCTTTCTGAGAAAAATGGCCCCATGTTGTTAAACTATCTGATGACCCATATCATTAAATTGTTAAATAATAATCTGAAACACCCTGGTTTCCTTGGTTACGTAAGTCTAGAGAAGACATCCTCCAGCCCTACTAAACCCATGAGACTGAGGCGTGCTCAATCCCACCCCAAACCCTGGTTTGAGTGGATGCTGTGTCAATTGCTACCGTTGCAAACTAATGCCATGAAATAATAGAGAGTACACTGCATACGATTAAAGGAATTATATTTATGAATCTTAACTGATGGGTTAGTAAAGAATAACAAAAGGAAAAGGGCCCATTCTAGTTAAACAGTCAAATGTGCACAAATTGGAGCTCACCTTGAACTTCTCTGTCACTCACTCACTGGGCGCTCGGTCAACGCGAAAGCTCACACCACCTTCTGAACATCGCAATCTATCTCAAACAAATGGATCTCCCACCAGATTGTATGCTACCACCGGTTCTTTCCAGCGTCTTCTCTCTTCATCTTTTCTCGAATAAAAGCTTCAAGCCCAACCTTAGTGCCTCTCACCAGAGAAACTTCCCCCTAATCCAACAATCCTAATTGGACGGCACACATTTCTCCTTATCGCGTATCTTCAACAATAACCCAAACAAGCATGGAAACAGAACAGACTGCTCTTACAGAACTGCCAAAATGAAATACATACATCAAGCAAAGTTGGAGACGACATCGGATGTATGACAACTCTGGCAGGGTTTGCAAGACATTACTTCCTACGAAGCAAAACCCAATAGCGTGAATGGCAGCAATGCTTCACTACTAGATGAGCTCAATGCCTTCTATGCCCGCCTTGAAAGGCTTATAACTGTGAAGATCCCTGCAGCACCTGATGACCCTGTGATCTCTGTCTCAGAGGCCGATGTTAGGCTGTCTTTAAAGAGGGTGAGGCAAGGTGGAAGGTCCTGATGGAGTATCTGGGAAGGCTCTGAAAACTTGTGCCAACCAACTAGCGGGAGTATTCAAGGACATTTTCAATCTCTCATTGCCATGGCCGGAAGTTCCAACTTGCTTCAAAGAGGCAAAAATTATCTCAGTGCCTAAGAAGAATAATGTGGGCAACACACATCAAAGTTGCTGGTGAACGCAGCAGGCCAGGCAGCATCTCTAGGAAGAGGTACAGTCGACGTTTCGGGCCGAGACCCTTCGTCAGGACTAACTGAAGGAAGAGCTAGTAAGAGATTTGAAAGTGGGAGGGGGAGGGGGAGATCCAAAATGATAGGAGAAGACAGGAGGGGGAGGGATAGAGCCAAGAGCTGGACAGGTGATTGGAAAAGGGGATATGAGAGGATCATGGGACAAGAGGCCCAGGGAGAAAGACAAGTGCGGGGGAACCCAGAGGATGGGCAAGGGGTATAGTCAGAGGGACAGAGGGAGAAAAAGGAGAGTGAGAGAAAGAATGTGTGTATAAAAATAAATAACGGATGGGGTACGAGGGGGAGGTGGGGCCTTAGCGGAAGTTAGAGAAGTCGATGTTCATGCCATCAGGTTGGAGGCTACCCAGACGGAATATAAGGTGTTGTTCCTCCAACCTGAGTGTGGCTTCATCTTTACAGTTCCCCTGGTCCTCACCTACCACCCCACTAGTCTCCGGGTCCAACATATTATTCTCCGTAACTTCCACCATCTCCAACGGGATCCCACCACTGAGCACATCTTTCCCTCCCTGCCTCTCTGCTTTCTGCAGGGATCGCTCCCTACACGACTCCCTCGTCCATTTGCCCCCCCCCCATCCCACTCCACTGATCTCCCTCCTGGCACTTATCCTTGTAAGCGGAACAAGTGCTACACATGCCCTTACACTTCCTCCCACTACCATTCAGGGCCCCAGACAGTCCTTACAAGTGAAGCGACACTTCACCTGTGAGTCGGCTGGGGTGATATACTGCGTCCGGTGCTCCCAATGTGGCCTTTTATATATTGGCGAGACCCGACGCAGACTGGGAGACCGCTTTGCTGAACATCTACGCTCTGTCCGCCAGAGAAAGTAGTATCTCCCAGTGGCCACACATTTTAATTCCACATCCCATTCCCATTCTGACATGTCTATCCACGGCCTCCTCTACTGTAAAGATGAAGCCACACTCAGGTTGGAGGAACAACACCTTATATTCCGTCTGGGTAGCCTCTAACCTGATGGCCTGAATATTGACCTCTCTAACTTCCGCTAATGACCCACCTCCCCCTCGTACCCCACCCGTTATTTAGTTTTATACACACATTCTTTCTCTCGCTCTCCTTTTTCTCCCTCTGTCCCTCTGACTATACCCCTTGCCCATCCATTGGGTTCCCCCCCCCCCGTCTTTCTCCCTGGGCCTCCTGTCCCATGATCCTCTCATATCCCCTTTGCCAATCACCTGTCCAGCTCTTGGCTCTATCCCTCCCCCTCCTGTCTTCTCCTATCATTTTGGATCTCCCCCTCCCCCTCCCACTTTCAAATCTCTTACTAACTCTTCCTTCAGTTAGTCCTGACGAAGGGTCTCAGCCTGAAACGTCGACTGCACCTCTTCCTAGAGATGCTGCCTGGCCTGCTGCGTTCACCAGCAACTTTGATGTGTGTTGCTTGAATTTCCAGCATCTGCAGAATTCCTGTTGTTTGCGAAGAATAATGTGGGCTGCCTTAATGACTATTGCCCAGTAGTGCTCACACCTACAATGATGCAATGCTTTGAGAGGCTGGTCATGACTAGACTGAACTCCTGCCTCAGCAAGGACTCGGACAAATTGCAATTTGCCTATCACCACAATAGGTCAATGGAAGACACAATCTCAATGGCTCTTCACACGGCTTTAGATCACCTGAATGCTGTTCATCGACTATAGCTCAGCATTGAACATCATCATTCCCACAATCCTGATTGAGAAGTTACAGAACCTGGGTCTCTGTACCTCGCTCTGCAATTGGATCTTCGACTTCCTAACTGGAAGACCACAATCTGTGCGGATTGGTGATAACATATCCTCCTCGCTGACGATCAACACTGGTGCACTGCAGGGGTACTGGTGCTCTACTCTCTATATACACGTGACTGTGCGGCTAGGCATAGCTCAAATACCATCTATAAATTTGCTGATGATACAATCATTGTTGGTAGAATCTCAGATGGAGACGAGAGGGCGTACAGGAGTGAGATATGCCAACTAGTGGAGTGGTATCATAGCAACAACCTGGCACTCAACATCAGTAAGATGAAAGAGCTGATTGTGGACTTCAGGAAGTGCAAGAGGAAGGAACACATACCAATCCTCATGGAAGGATCAGGAGTGAGCAGTTTCATGTTCCTGGGTGTTAAGATCTCTGAGGATCTAACCTGGTCCCAACATATCAATGCAGTTATAAAGAAGGCAAGACAGCGACTATACTTCATTAGGAATTTGAAGAGTTTGGTATGACAACAAATACACTCAAAAACTATAGATGCACTGTGCAGAGCATTCTGACAGGCTGCATCACTGTCTGGTATGGTGATGGGGGGCGGGGCTACTGCGTAGGACTGAAAGAAGGTTGTAAATCTAGTCGGCTCCATCTTAGGTACTAGCCTACAAAGTACTCAGGACATCTTCAAGGAGCGGTGTCTCAGAAAGGCAGCGTCTATTATTAAGGACCCCCCAGCAGGCAGGGCATGCCCTTTTCTCACTGTTACCATCAGGTAGGAGGTACAGAAGCCTGAAAGCACACACTCAGCGATTCAGGAACAGCTTCTTCCCCTCTGCCATCCGATTCCTAAATGGACATTGAACCCGTGAGCACTACCTTATTTTTAATATATATTATTTCTTCTTTTTGCACAATTTTAATCTATTCAATATACATATACTGTAATTGATCTACTTATTTAATTTTTTCTTCTTCTTCTTCTTCTTCTAGATTATGTATTGCATTGGACTGCTGCTGCTAAGTTAACAAATTTCATGACACATGCCAGTGATAATAAACTTGATTCAGATTTCTCTCTGTCCCTCTGCCTTATTCTTTCACACTCTCTCTGACTCCCACTCTCAATCTCTGTTTACCTCTCTCTCACTCTCTCTCTCTGCCTCACTCTGTCTGCCTGATTCATTCTCTCTCTGTCTGCATTTCACAATATCCTCTGTCTGATTCTCTCTCTCTGTCTGCCTCATTCTCAATCTATGGCTCTCTCTGTATGCCTCTGATTCTCTCACTGTCTGATAGTGTCACTCTCTCTCTCACTCTTTATGTCTAGCTCACTCTATCTCTCTGTTCTGTCTGCCTCTCTGTCTGTTTCTCTCTCTCTCTCTCTCTCTCTCTCTCTCTCTGCCTCTCACTCTGTCTGCCCTCAGTCTGTCAGTCTGTTTGTCTCTCTCTGACATTTTTCCTTCTGTCTCACTGACTGCCTCTCTCTCTCTGTCTCTGACACTCTCTCTCCCTTCCTTCCTCTCTGATACTCTCTCTCTCTGTACCTCTACCTAGCTCTCTCTCCCTCTCTCTCTCTCTTCTTATCTCCTATCTCCCTATACAGTACCTCTAAAAAGTATACATCCCCCTTGGATGTTTTCATGTTTTATTGTTTTACAACATTGAATCACAGTAGATTTAATTTGAGTTATTTTGATCAAAAGCAAAAAAAACAGAAGGAGTGAAAACAGATCTCTACCAAGTGATCTAAGTTAATTTTGAAACTCCCTTTTACTGGGCATCTCTGGAAATGTGACACGTTAGCCCCTTGCTAACAACCACTGGTTTCCACGGCGAGAACCCACCTTTCTCAGGCTTAGTACATTTAGAGTGTATATGACTTTGGTCCTGCCAAATCCATGAGGCTGGGATGTCCCGCCCACCCAAATCCTGGTTTGTGTGATTGCTGTGTAATTTACTGCCCCTAGCAATCACATGTTGGCAAGAAATAACAGATTGTACACTGCATACAATTATTACGAAGTGTATTTATCAACATTAACTTAAACAATCAGTTATTAAATGAAAGAAAGAAAAGAAACAAAAAGGGCCCATTATACTTAAATATGCGCACGTTGGAGCCCAAATCTTGAACTTCTCTGTCACTCACATGCTGGACCCTCGGTCTGCAGGAAAGCACACACACCACCTTCCAAATGTCACTCGAAATCCATCTGGAACAAACGGGCTCTCCCATGGGAGTACTGGTCCTTCCTCCTTGAAACTATTATTTGCACCTTGTGTAACAGGGAAGACATCCTCCACTATCTACCCTCCTGTTTTCTTGCAGCTTCTGCCAACGAAGACCTCTCCACCCAGTGTTCTCTAGAACCTTCTCCCAGTTCCACCATCCTGATTGGCTGACACCACATTCCTAAGGTGAACAAGTCTCTTATCTCAGCTCAAACTTGAACAAGCTGAAAGCAGAACAGACTGCTCTTACAGAACTGCTAAAATGAAATACCTACAGCATAGCAGTAAAAATCTTAACCAGGGCTTTACAACTACAAATACAAAACACAAAATATTTGATTGAATGAGTATTCACCACCTTTAATATGACACACCAAATCATTTCTGGTGTAGCCAATTAGTTTTAGAAGTCACATAATTAATTAAATGGAGATCTATTTTTGGAGACCTGTGTGCAGTCAATGTGTTTCAATTGATTGTAGTAAAAATACACCTGTATCTGAAAGGTCCAACTGCTGGTGAGTCAGTATCCTGGTGAAAACTACACCATGAAGACAAAAGAAAACTCCAAGCAACTCCACGAAAATGTTTTTGAAAAGCACAAGTCAAGAGATTAATACAAGAAAATTTCCAAGTCACTGAATATCCCTTGGAATACAGTTAAGTCAATCATCAAGGAATGGAAAGAATATGGCACAGATGTAAATCTGCCTAGAGCAGGCCATCCTCAAAAACTGAGTGACTGTAGAAGAAGGGGAGGGAGGCCCCAAGATACCTATGACAACTCTGGAGGAGTTACAAGCTTCAGTGGCTGAGATAGGAGAGACTGGGCATTCAGCAACTGTTGACCTGGTGCTTCATCAGACACAATTCTCTCCCCTCATGAAGCATCATCTATTCCTTGCATCAATCACCATCCACTCCCCTCCATTAATCATCATCAACTCCCCTCCATATTTCACCATCCACACCCCTCCATCAATCACCATCCACTCTCTTCCATCAATCATCTTCACTCTCATCAAACACAATTCACTCCCCCTTATCAAACATCAACTCCTTTTCATCAATCACCATCCACTGCCCTCCATCATTCACCATCACTATTATCAATCATCATCCGTCTCATCAAATACCATTCACTAAACCATCATCAAACAACATCTTCTCCACTTCATCAATCACCATCCACTTGCATCCATCAATAACAATCTACTCCCATTCATCAATCACCATCTACTCATCTCCAGGACTGGGTGTCAAGCAAAATGTCAGATTACATTATTGAAAATTTTACAATATTCTGTAGAGAAAACATACACTGCTTTAGGTTAATCAATCACCATCCACTCCCCCCACCAATCACTATCAACCTGTAAGGAGTTTCTTCATTTATGTTACTGCTAAGGCTAATAAAAATGGCTTCTTTGATATGTTAGAATAAAATGGCTTTTTTGTTATGTTAACTGCTGAGAAAGTGCTTCTCTATAGCAGCTTGTTTGGGTTATAATTACTGATAGAGAGAATTATATTCATTTCCTAACCAATTGGGATAGATGTTATTCTTTCTTGTGTGTCTGTAAGCTATTGTTTTCGCAGGCTTTGGGGCAGAAGGCGCGATGGGGACAGAGAGAGGAAACGCGATGCTGTAAGCTGGGCGACGGAACGGACCCCCGAACAGGAGTCTGAGGCCCAGGGTCTTCGGCAAGGAGAGGAGATGAGGACAGACTCGTGTGGAGCGTCTGGTCGACCATCGTGTTTGATCCCAGGCGGCGGGTCAAGGAGGTCGGAGGGGATCAAATGGTGGAAAGAAGACTCCATTAATTGAGCTCCAACGGTTGTGCACGAAGTGGTTGAACTCTGATAAGTTTGGCGCCTTTTACTTTTCCTTTTGTATTGTATCTCTATTAATTACATAGTTCCAGTAAGATCTATAAATTGTGTTCTGTAAATCGCATATGGTGTACTGTCTGTTATTTGGCGGGGTGCGGTACATCACACAGCATCTACACAAACTTGATTACTCAGTTTGGCGGGACCGAAGGCTGCTCCCCCTAGATGAAAGCAAGCTGAGTGAGCCTGAGGCTTACCAGGGGGCTATATTGTGGGGTTACCCGTCCAGAATATGGATTTTTCATAGGAAGCTGTGTGATTGCCCTCTTTAAATTATGCATGCTGCGGGGACGGAAAGCTGGTGTGCCTCTGTGGGATTGCTGGTTGTTACTACATGTGTGTTGGGTGGGGTAGGTGTTGGTACCCCCGGAGGTCTTTGCTCGAGTTCAGACTAGCGCTGACGAAATGGTGGTGGGACTACCAGTGTCTATCACTGCCCCAGGTGAGGCAGGACCATGGGCCGTCCATACTGTTAGGAGAGAGAGGAAAGAGTGGTCTGATTCAGAGGTAGTGTCTGTGAATAAATGTTCCAGCTATGGCAGGCTCCGCCTGGTTTTCAGGATAATGTCCACCCCAAAGGGGCGGAGGTGTACGAGACGTGGGCGGAGCGGATCTCTTATTTGTTAGATGAGTGACAGTGCTCGGTTGAGGGAGAGTGGCAGGAATTTGTTGAAAGTTTGAGGAGCCGGGCTGGTGACGGTGTTAGAACTGTCAGGGTCAATTACCCCGTAGAGACAGCTGCCAGCTATCTGAAAGTGGGGGAAATGCGTTTGGTTCGACTGGAAGTAAAAGGCAGCTAAATTGCTTGCAGTGCCAGGGGAATAATTTAAGGGGATCAGCCCCTCCCTCAGTTGTTCAGCTGATCAGAGAGGTGTCGGGAAACTTAGTGGAGGCCCAGTGGGGGAATGGCTTGGGGTCTCTGGGGGAACACGTTCTCAGCAATGTACCAAGGAACTCCCAAAAGGAAAAGACCCTATTCCTGAAGGCTTAGAGGGACCACGCCCTCGGGTGTCATTACAGATCAATGGAAGCTATGCTAAAGCCATCCTCGACCCCGGGGCGCAGGTCAAGTTGTTGTACAGTTCATTTTACAACTGGTTTCTGAAGCATTTACCCTTGACAACATTAAGGGCACTAGAGATTAGGGGTACCAATGCCGGTGATTATCCAGACGACGGTTATTGGTCAGTGAAACTGGAGTTCTTGGAGGCCAATGTGTAGATGTCAGAGGGTCGTGAATCGTTAATGCTGATGTGTCTGGACACTGTTGAGATGGGCAGCGTTTCAGTTCAGGAGGGGACCAACTGATGAGGAGTGACTAGGATGATCTCCTAGCATGGGGGCCTGCCAGGAGGAGACAGGTGAGAGCTGTTTGGGGGCATTGTCTATGCACCCAGTGTTTTGAGCTGCTCGTGAGGACGTGTGTAGCAGCAGGGGGCCAGTACCAAATTTAAACAAGAGCCAATGGTGGTATGGCCCGCCAGGGGAAGTATCTGAAGGTGAGACCCTCTTAGTAGATGCTCCGAAATACCACGAGGGAGGTGAGTTGACCGCTGAAAACACCTCAGTGAGAGAGAGGTCGTGGCGACTGGCCCCTGCAGCCATGGAAGACGTAGGTAGCGTGTGTGCGGATTATAGGATTCTGAACAGGCACACTGTCATTGACCAGAATACGGTCCTGAGGGCCAAAGACGCGATGGTCTGTTTGTGTGGTGCAATGTGGTTTAATGTGCTGGATCTGAGGAGTGGATGTTGCCAGATCCTGATGAGTGAGGCTGACAAGGAGAAGATGGCCCTTATGGGTCCACTAGGGTTCTTCTGATCCGAAAAGATGCCACAGGGCATATCCGGAGTCCTTGCAACCTTCCCACGTAGCATGGGGAAGACCATGGGGGATGTGGACTTGTTTGGAGTTTTGGTGTATTTGGATGATCTCCTAGCACTGGGATTAGCCTTGGAAGACTATGAAGCGAGGCGAGTGAGGGATCCTGGGTGACTAGGGATTAATGAAGTAAAACTTTCTTTGCATGGGTGCCAGGTCTGGAGAAAGACACAGCTCCTAAGTGAGGAGATTTGCATCGCCGAACTGAATGCTCAGAAATGCAGGCTGGAGACAGAGTGCTGCAATTTTGGGACAACCATTGAAGAATTGGAGTCCACGCTCGTTAAAGTGGAGACGGAGAAACGGAATTCCGAGCCGAAACAGCGGTCATTTCCTGATGAATTAATCCAGAGAGATGAAACAATGACCAACCTTTGAAAGGATCAGCAGAAACTCAAGAAATCGATCCAGAACAGATTGGAAGAAGCGGGTGGTGAAATTGCGTCCCAGAGGGAGATGAATCAATCACCATCCACTCCTCTCCGAACTGCTGCAACTGCGGGTGGAGGCAGAGGAGTCAGAGAAGAAGCTGACGTCTCGATTGCGGGAGGCTGCAGAGGCAGCCCAGGCTAAGTGCTCCAGTTTGGAGAAAATCAAACAGCAGCTACCAATGGAGGAAATGGGGAAGAGTACGGATTCGAAGGATGATATGCTGGATGTGTGGTACATGCTGCCTTTCGCTAACTTCCCCTTGATCGAGGAAGAGACTTTTGGCCCTTCCCCCACTGAGTCAGATGTAGTGGGGAGGGCTATCTGTGGGCAGCCTGGGTTACAGCAGGACCCTGAAGGAAAAGAAGCGGGGCCCTGGACATGGGACAGGGGGCTCCAGGTTGCAGTGGGGGCATGAGTGAGAGATTGAGAGAGGAGTAGGCAAGCAGACCCGAGGTATCCTCTGTAGTGTCCGAGCCTGAAGGGTTTAGTTGAATGGGTACGGAGGTCTCGGAGGATTAGGAAACTCCCAGATAGGTTGGCCTATGTAGCGCCTAAGGAACAGGGCATAAGGTCTACTGTTTGGGGAGCAATGTGACTGTTTGTACCTGGATTGGGTTTTTGTGTCTGCCGGAAGGGTTGGCGAGTTATTTAGAAGTCATGAGGACATGACTAAATTTGGTCGGGGGAGAGTGTAAGGGGTTTCTTCTTTTATGTTACTGCTAAGGCTAATGAAAATGGATTCTTTGTTATGTTAGAATGAAATGGCTTCTTTGTTATGTTATCTGCTGAGAAAGTGCTTCTCTATAGCAGCTTGTTTGGCAGGACTGAAGGCTGCTCCCTGTAGACGAAAGCGAGTTGAGCGAGCCTGAGGCTTACCGGGGGCTACAAACCTCTGCAAGCACCATCCACACTTCCTCATCAATCACTGTCCACTCCACTTCATCATCACCATCCACTCCCCTTCATCAATCACCATCCACGCCCTTCATCAATCACCATCCACTCCGCTCCGGACTGAGCATCAGTTGCTCCGTCAGCTTACATCATCTAAAGTTTTCCAAAATTCTGTGGAGAAAAACACCTACTGCTTTTGGCTAATTAATCACCGTCCAGTCCATCCATCAATCGCCATCCACTCTCCTCCATCAATCACAATCAATCTCATCAAATACCATTCACTCCCCATCATCAAACAGCATCCGCTCCCCTTCATTAATCACCATCCACTCCCCTCCATCAATCACCATCCACTTTCATCCATCAATCACCATCTGCTCCCATTCATCAATCACCATCTGCTCCCATTCATCAATCACCAGCCACCCACCTCCAGAACTGGGTGTCAAGCACAATGTCAGCTTACATCATTGAAGTTTTACAAAATTCTGTAGAGAAGATATCCACTGCTTTAGGTTAATCAATCACCATCCACTCATCCCCACCAATCGCTATTACCCTCTGCAAGCACCATCCACTTCTCCTCATCAATCACCATCCACTCCACTTCATCAATCACAATCCACTACCCTGCTCAATCATCATCCACTACCCTCCATCAATCAATATCACATTGATCAATCACCATCCACTCCCCTCCATCATTCACCATCACGCTCATCAAACACAATTCGCACCCCCTCATGAAACATCATCCACCACCTCCATCAATGACCATCAACTCCCCTCCAACAATCACCCCATCCATTAATCACCATCCACTCTCCTCCATCAATCATCATCACTCTTATCAAACACCATTCACTCCCCCATCAAACATCATCTACTCCTTTTCATCAATCACCATCCACTGCCCTCCATCAATCACCATCACTATTATCAATCACCATCCACTTGCATCCATCAATAACAATCCACTCCCATTCATCAATGACCATCCACTCATCTCCAGGACTGGGCATCAAGCACAATGTCAGCTTACATCATTGAAAGTTTTACAATATTCTGTAGAGAAAACATCCATTACTTTAGATTAATCAATCACCATCCACTCCCCCCTACCCAATCACCATCAACCTCTACAAGCACCATCCACTCCTCCTCATCAATCACCATCCGTTCCACTTTATCATCACCATCCACTACCCTGATCAATCACCATCCACTCTCCTCCATCAAATCAATATCACCCTGATCAGTCACTATCCACTCCCCTCAATAATCACCATCCACTCCCCTTCATCAATCACCATCCACTTCCCCTCATCAATCACTATCCACTCCCCCCTCATCAATTACTATCCACTCCCCCTCATCAATTACTATCCATGCCCCCTCATCAATCACCATCCACTCCCCCTCATAATCATCCACTTCCCATCATCAATCACCATCCACTCCCTCTCATCAATCACCATCCACTCCCCCTCATCAATCACTATCCACTCCACCTCATCAATTGCTATCCATGCCCCCTCATCAATCACCATCCACTGTCCCTCATCAATCACCATCCACTCTCCCTCATCAATCACAATCCACCCCCTATCAATCACTATCTACTACCTTTCATCAATCATGATCCACACCCACTCATCGATCGCCATCCACTCTCCCTCATCAATCACCATCCACTCTCCCTCATCAATCACAATCCACCCCCTATCAATCACTATCCACTACCTCTCATCAATCATGATCCACACCCACTCATCGATCACCATCCACTCTCCCTGATCAATCACCATCCACTCTCCCTCATCAATCACAATCCACCCCCTATCAATCACTATCTACTACCTCTCATCAATCATGATCCACACCCCCTGATCGATCGCCATCCACTCTCCCTCATCAATCACCATCCACTCTCCCTCATCAATCACAATCCACCCCCTATCAATCACTATCTACTACCTCTCATCAATCATGATCCACACCCACTCATCGATCACCATCCACTCTCCCTCATCAATCACCATCCATGCCCCCTCATCACTATCCACTCCCCTTCATCAATTACCATCTACTCCTCTCCAGAACTGAGCATCAGACACACCATCAGCTTATATTATTGTAGCTTTCCAGAACTCTTTAGAGAAAAAAAATCCACTGCCTGAGGCAAATCAATTACCATATACTTCCCCTCCACCAATCACCATCTACGTCCCCTTGATCAATCACCATCCAATCCCTCCATCCATCAACATCCACCCCTCTTCATCAATCACCATACACCTGCTCATCAATCAACATCCACTCCCCCCATCAGTATCCATCCACCCCGTCATCAGTCACCATCCACTGTGCCTCATCAATCTGCAACCACTCCTCCTCATCAATCACCATCCACCCCACATCATCAATTACCATCTACTTCCCCACATCTATCACCATCCACTCCCCCTCATCTATCACCATCCACACCCCCTCATCTATCACCATCCACACCCCCTCATCTATCACCATCCACACCCCTTCATAATTCACCATCACCTCAACTTCATCAATCACCATCCACTCCCTTCATCAATCACCATCGAACACTCCACATCAATCACCAACCATTCTGCTCCACCAAACACCATCCACTCAGCTCATCAATCATGATCACCATCCACTCCCCTGATCGATCACCACCTACTCCCCTTCATCAATCACCATCCACTCCGCTTCATCAATGACCATCCACTCCCCCTCATCAATCACCATCCACTCACCCTCATCAATCACCAACCACTCCTCCTGATCAATCACCATCCACAGTGCCTCATCAATCCACAACCACACCGCTTCATCAATCACCATCCACCCCACATAATCAATCACCATCTACTTCTCCTAATCTATCACCATCCACTCCCCCTCATCTATCACCATCCACACCCCTTCATAATTCACCATCACCTCAACTTCATCAATCACCATTCACTCCACCTCATCAATCACCAGCCACTCCCCTTCATCAATCAACATCCACTCCCACTCATCAATCACCATCCACACCCCTCCACCAATCACTATCCACTCCCCTTCATCAATTACCATCCACTTCCCTTCATTAATCACCATCCACTCCCCTTCATTAATCACCAGACACTCCCCAGCATCATTCACCATCCACTCCCATTCATCAAATCACCATCCACTGTGCTCTTTGATCACCATCCACTCCCCTTTGCCAATCATCATCCACTCCCCTCCATCAATCACCATCACCCTCAGCAAGCACTATCCGCTCCTCCTCATCGATCACCATCTACTTCCACTCTTTGATCACCATCCACTCCCCTTTGCCAATCAGTATTGACTCCCCCTCATCAATCACCATTCATCCCCACTCATCACCATCCACTTGCTTCATCAAACATCATCCACTCCCCTTCATCTAACACGATCCACTCCTCCTCATCAATTACCATCCACTCCCCTTCATCAATCAACATCCACTCCCCTTCATCAATCACCACCCACTCCCCCTCATCAATCACTATCCACTTCCCTTCATCACCATCCACTCCCTTCATCAATCACCATCGAACACTCCACATCAATCACCAACCATTCTGCTCCACCAAACACCATCCACTCAGCTCATCAATCATGATCACCATCCACTCCCCTGATCGATCACCACCTACTCCCCTTCATCAATCACCATCCACTCCGCTTCATCAATGACCATCCACTCCCCCTCATCAATCACCATCCACTCACCCTCATCAATCACCAACCACTCCTCCTGATCAATCACCATCCACAGTGCCTCATCAATCCACAACCACACCGCTTCATCAATCACCATCCACCCCACATAATCAATCACCATCTACTTCTCCTAATCTATCACCATCCACTCCCCCTCATCTATCACCATCCACACCCCTTCATAATTCACCATCACCTCAACTTCATCAATCACTATTCACTCCACATCATCAATCACCATCCACTCCCCTCCACCAATCACCATCCTCTCCCCATCAAAAAATACCAGCCACGCCCCTTCATCAATCACCATCCATTCCCTGGCATCATTCACCATCCATTCCCCCTCATCAATCACCAATCACTCCTCTCCACCAATCACCATCACCCTCTGCAAGCACTATCCACTCCTCCTCATCAATTACTGTGCACTTGACTTCCTCAATCATCATCCATTCCCTTTCATCAATCACCATCCACTCCCCTCCACCAATCACCATCACCCTCTGCAAGCACTATCCACTCCTCCTCATCAATTACTGTGCACTTGAATTCCTCAATCACCATCCACTCCCTTTCATCAATCACCATCCTCTTGCCTTCATCAATGTCCTTCCACACTCCATCAGCAATCAGCATCTACTTCCCCATATCAATCACCATTTACTCCCCTTCGTCAATCACCATCCACTCCCCCTCATCAATCACCATCAATCTCATCAAATAATATTCATTCAGCATCATCAAACAATATCCACTCCCTTTCATCAATCACCATCCGCTCCCCCCCATCAATCACCATCCGCTCCCCCCCATCAATCACCATCAACTAATCTCTGGAACTGGGTGTCAAGCGCAATGTAAGCTTACATCATTGAAGTTTTACAAAATTCTGTCGAAAAAACATCCACTGCTTTCGGTTAATCAATCACCATCCACTACCCCCCACCAATCACCATCACCCTCTGCAAACACCATCCACTCTTCCTCATCAATCACCATCCACTCCCCTCCATCAATCAATATCACCCTGATCAATCACCATCCACTCCCCTCAATAATCACCATCCACTCCTCTTCATCAATCACCATCCACTCCCCCTCATCAATCACTTCCACTCACCTTCATCAATCACCATTAATCTTACCAAACACAATTCGCTCCCCTCATGAAACATCATATATAACCATATAACCATATAACAACTACAACACGGAAACAGGCCATCTTGGCCCTCCTAGTCCATGCTGAACCCTTACTCTCACCTAGTCACACCGCCCTGCACTCAGCCCATAACCCTCCATTACTTTCCTGTCCATATATCTATCCAATTTAACTTTAAACGACAACATCGAACTTTCCTCAACCACTTCTGCTGGAAGCTCGTTCCACACAGCCACCACTCTCTGAGTAAAAAAGTTCGCCCTCATGTTACCCCTAAACTTTTGCCCTTTAACTCTCAACTCATGTCCTTTTGTTTGAATCTCCTCCACTCTCAATGGAAAAAGCCTATCCACATCAACTCTGTCTATCCCTCTCATAATTTTAAATACCTCTATCAAGTCCCCCCTCAACCTTTTACGTTCCGAAGAATAAAAACCCAACTTGTTCAACCTTTCTCTGCAACTTAGGTGATGAAACCCAGGTAACATTCTAGTAAATCTTCTCTGTACTCTCTCTATTTTGTTGACATCTTTCCTATAATTCGGTGACCAAAACTGTACACAATACTCCAAATTTGGCCTCACCAATGCCTTGTACAATTTCAACATTATATCCCAACTCCTATACTCAATGCTGTGATTTATAAAGGCCAGCATACCAAAAGCTTTCTTCACCACCCTATCCACATGAGATTCCACCTTCAGGGAACTATGCACCAGTATTCCTAGATCCTTCTGTTCTACTGCATTCTTCGATGCCCTACCATTTACCATGTATGTCCTATTTTGATTAGTCCTACCAAATTTCAGCACCTCACATTTATCAGCATTAATCTCCATCTGCCATGTTTCGGCCCACTCTCCTAACTGGCCTAAATCTCTCAGCAAGCTATTAAAAGCTACTTTATTATCCACAACTCCACCTATCTTAGTATCATCTGCATTCTTACTCATCCAATTTACCACCCCATCATCCAGATCATTAATGTATATGACAAACAACATAGGACCCAGTACAGATCCCTGAGGCACACCACTAGTCACTGGCCTCCAATCTGACAAACAGTTATCCGCCACTACTCTCTGGTGTCTCCCATCCAGCCAATGCTGAATCCATTTTACTACTTCAATATTAGTATCTAATGATTGAACCTTCCTAACTAACCTTCTGTGTGGAACCTTCTCAAAGGCCTTACTGAAGTCCATATAGACAACATCCACCACTTTACCCTTGTCAATTTTCCTCGTAACCTCTTCAAAAAATTCAATAAGATTTGTCAAGCATGACCTTCCCAGCACAAATCCATGTTGACTGTTCCTAATTAGACCCTGTCTATCCAGATAATTATATATATCATCTTTAAGAATACTTTCCATCAATTTACCCACCACTGACGTCAAACTCACAGGCCAATAATCGCTAGATTTACTCTTAGAACTGCGACAGTGAGAGTAGGAATGCAATGAGGTGGAGGATAAATGCGTGGCTGAAGGATTGGAGCAGGGGACAGGGATTCAAGTTTTTGGATCATTGGGACCTCTTTTGGTGCAGGCGTGACCTGTACAAAAAGGACGGATTACGCTTGAATCCTAGGGGGACCAATATCCTGGTAGGGAGATTAGCAAGGGCTACTGAGGTGACTTTAAACTAGAATGGTTGGAGGGTGGGAATCAAATTAAAGAGGCTAGGCGAGAGGAGGTTAGTTCACAACAGGGGGATGGGAACCAGTGCAGAGAGACAGAGGGGTGTAAAATGAGGGTAGAAGCAAAAAGTAGTAAGGTGAAAAGTAAAAGTGGCAGGCCGACAAATCCAGGGCAAGCATCAAAAAGGGCCACTTTTCAACATAATTGTATAAGGGCTAAGACAGTTGTAAAAGCGCGCATGAAGGCTTTGTGTGTCAATACAAGGAGCATTCGTAACAAGGTGGATGAATTAAAAGTGCAGATTGTTATTAATGAATATGATATAGTTGGGATCACAGAGACATGGCTCCAGGGTGACCAAGGATGGGAGCTCAACATTCAGGGATATTCAATATTCAGGAGGGATAGACAGGAAAGAAAAGGAGGTGGGGTGGCGTTGCTGGTTAGAGAGGAGATTAACGCAATAGAAAGGAAGGACATAAGCCGGGAAGATGTGGAATCAATATGGGTAGAGCTGCATTACACTAAGGGGAAGAAAACGCTGGTGGGAGTTGTGTACAGGCTACCTAACAGTAGTAGTGAGGTTGGGGATGGTACTAAACAGGAAATTAGAAATGTGTGCAATAATGGAACAGCAGTTATAATGGGTGACTTCAATCTACATGTAGATTGGATGAACCAAATTGGTAAGGGTGCTGAGGAAGAGGATTTCTTGGAATGTATGCGGGATGGTTTTTTGAACCAACATGTCGAGGAACCAACTAGAGAGCAGGCTATTCTAGACTGGGTATTGAGCAATGAGGAAGGGTTAATTAGCAATCTTGTCGTGAGAGGCCCCTTGGGTAAGAGTGACCATAATATGGTGGAATTCTTCATTAAGATGGAGAGTGACATAGTTAATTCTGAAACAAAGGTTCTGAACTTAAAGAGGGGTAACTTTGAAGGTATGAGACGTGAATTAGCTAAGATAGACTGGCAAATGACACTTAAAGAGTTGCGGGTGGATATGCAATGGCAAGCATTTAAAGATCGCATGGATGAACTACAACAATTGTTCATCCCAGTTTGGCAAAAGAATAAATCAAGGAAGGTAGTGCACCCGTGGCTGACAAGGGAAATTAGGGATAGTATCAATTCCAAAGAAGAAGCATACAAATTAGCCAGAAAAAGTGGCTCACCTGAGGACTGGGAGAAATTCAGAGTTCAGCAGAGGAGGACAAAGGGTTTAATTAGGAAGGGGGGAAAAGATTATGAGAGAAAACTGGCAGAGAACATAAAAACTGACTGTAAAAGCTTTTATAGATATGTGAAAAGAAAAAGATTGGTTAAGACAAATGTAGGTCCCCTACAGACAGAAACAGGTGAATTGATTATGGGGAGCAAGGACATGGCAGACCAATTGAATAATTACTTTGGTTCTGTTTTCACTAAGGAGGACATAAATAATCTTCCGGAAATAGTAGGGGACAGAGGGTCCAGTGAGATGGAGGAACTGAGCGAAATACATGTTAGTAGGGAAGCGGTGTTAGGTAAATTGAAGGGATTAAAGGCAGATAAATCCCCAGGGCCAGATGGTCTGCATCCCAGAGTGCTTAAGGAAGTAGCCCAAGAAATAGTGGATGTATTAGTGATAATTTTTCAAAACTCGTTAGATTCTGGACTAGTTCCTGAGGATTGGAGGGTGGCTAATGTAACCCCACTTTTTAAAAAAGGAGGGAGAGAGAAACCAGGGAATTATAGACCGGTTAGCCTAACATCAGTGGTGGGGGAACTGCTAGAGTCAGTTATCAAAGATGTAATAACAGCACATTTGGAAAGCAGTGAAATCATCGGACAAAGTCAGCATGGATTTGTGAAAGAAAAATCATGTCTGACGAATCTCATAGAATTTTTTGAGGGTGTAACTAGTAGAGTGGATAGGGGAGAACCAATGGATGTGGTATATTTGGATTTTCAAAAGGCTTTTGACAAGGTCCCACACAGGAGATTAGTGTGCAAACTTAAAGCACACGGTATTGGGGGTAAGGTATTGATGTGGATAGAGAATTGGTTGGCAGAGAGGAAGCAAAGAGTGGGAATAAATGGGACCTTTTCAGAATGGCAGGCAGTGACTAGTGGGGTACCGCAAGGCTCAGTGCTGGGACCCCAGTTGTTTACAATATATATTAATGACTTGGATGAGGGAATTAAATGCAGCATCTCCAAGTTTGTGGATGACACGAAGCTGGGCGGCAGTGTTAGCTGTGAGGAGGATGCTAAGAGGATGCAGGGTGACTTGGATAGGTTAGGTGAGTGTGCACATTCATGGCAGATTCAATTTAATGTGGATAAATGTGAAGTTATCCACTTTGGTGGCAAAAACAGGAAAACAGATTATTATCTGAATGGTGGCCTATTAGGAAAAGGGGAGGTGCAACGAGACCTGGGTGTCATTATACATCAGTCATTGAAAGTGGGCATGCAGGTACAGCAGGCGGTGAAAAAGGCAAATGGTTTGCTGGCAGTTATAGCAAGAGAATTCGAGTACAGGAGCAGGGAGGTACTACTGCAGTTGTACAAGGCCTTGGTGAGACCACACCTGGAGTATTGTGTGCAGTTTTGGTCCCCTAATCTGAGGAAAGACATCCTTGCCACAGAGGGAGTACAAAGAAGGTTCACCAGATTGATTCCTGGGATGGCAGGACTTTCATATGATGAAAGACTGGATGAACTAGGCTTATACTCGTTGGAATTTAGAAGATTGAGGGGGGATCTGATTGAAACGTATAAAATCCTAAAGGGATTGGACAGGCTAGATGCAGGAAGATTGTTCCCGATGTTGGGGAAGTCCAGAAAGAGGGGTCACAGTTTGAGGATAAAGGGGAAACCTTTTAGGACCAAGATTAGGAAAAACTTCTTCACACAGAGAGTGGTGAATCTGTGGAATTCTCTGCCACAGGAAACAGTTGAGGTCAGTTCATTGGCTATATTTAAGAGGGAGTTAGATATGGCCCTTGTGGCTAAAGGGATCAGGGGGTATAGAGGGAAGGCTGGTGCAGGGTTCTGAGTTGAATGATCAGCCATAATCATACTGAATGGCGGTGCAGGTTCGAAGGGCTGAATGGCCTACTCCTGCACCTATTTTCTATGTTTCTATGTTTCTATGTTTTTAAACAATGGAACAACATGAGCAATAAGCCAATCCTCTGGCACCATCCCTGTTTCTAATGACATTTGAAATATTTCTATCAGAGCCCCTGCTATTTCCACACTAACTTCCCTTAAGGTCCTAGGGAATATCCTGTCAGGACCCGGAGACCTATCCACTTTTATATTCCTTAAAAGCGCCAGTACTTCCTCTTCTTTAATCATCATAGTTTCCATAACTTCCCCACCTATTTCCCTTATCTTATACAATTCAATATCCTTCTCCTTAGTGAATACCGAAGAAAATAAATTGTTCAGAATCTCCCCCATCTCTTTTGGTTCCATACATAGCTGTCCACTCTGATTCTCTAAAGGACCAATTTTATCCCTCACTATCCTTTTGCTATTAATATAGCTGTAGAAACCCTTGGGATTTATTTTCACCTTACTTGCCAAAGCAACCTCATATCTTCTTTTAGTTTTTCTAATTTCTTTCTTAAGATTCTTTTTACATTCTTTATATTCCTCGAGCACCTCATTTACTCCATGCTGCCTATATTTATTGTAGATATCTCTCTTTTTCCGAACCAAGTTTCCAATATCCCTTGAAAACTATGGCTCTCTCAAACTTTTAACCTCTCCTTTCAACCTAACAGGAACATAAAGATTCTGTAACCTCAAAATTTCACCTTTAAATGACCTCCATTTCTCTATTACATTCTTCCCATAAAACAAGTTGTCCCAATCCACTCCTTCTAAATCCTTTCGCATCTCCTCAAAGTTTGCCTTTCTCCAGTCAAAAATCTCAACCCTGGGTCCAGACCTATCCTTCTCCATAATTATATTGAAACTAATAGCATTGTGATCACTGGACCTGAAATGCTCCCCAACACAAACCTCTGTCACCTGACCTATCTCATTCCCTAACAGGAGATCCAACACTGCCCCTTCCCTATTATTCTATACACCTTTATTTTTTCTACCAAAAAAGGATTTCTTTTTCATGGAGCAAATTCAGAAATCAGAGGTGCAAAGGGATTTGGAAGTCTGCGAGCAGGATTCCCTAAAGGATAATTTGCAGTTTGAGTCAGTGGTGAGGAAGGTAAATCCAATGTTTGCATTCATTCCAAGAAGACTAGAATATAAAAGTAAAGATGTAATGCTGAGGCGTTATAAGGCGATGGCAAGGCCTCACTTGGAGTACTGCAAGCCCTCATCTAAGAAAAAATGTGCGGGCATTGGAGATGATCAGAGGAAGGTCACAAGAATGATCCTGGAAGTGAAAGAGCTGGGAAGAAGCTGCGATGTGATATCTGGAAAAGGCAAAGGTTTGGAGAAGACAGCAATGTTTTCCCTCCCCTTTCCTTTTTCTTCTATTCCCACTCAGGCCTTTTACCTCTTCTCCTCAACATGGCCCCTTCTCCTCTCCTATCAGATTCCTTCTTTGACATTGACGGTAGACAAAGAAATACAATTTAGTGGATTCTGGTTAATTGGGCCATCAGTTAATGAAGGCAACTGCTTATTTGGTCTGATTCTTAAAAGAAAAAACTAATCAAGAAAATAGCCGGGATTCTCTTTGTTTATTTGGGACACTATGTCACTTAAATGGGACAGAAAGCTGCTGCCAAATAGTTTCTAACTAGCGTCGGACACATGCACTTGCCTGATCATTAGACACTACACCATGCATAGAGCAGTTTTTAAATAGCATCAGTTAAACGTGTGTGTGTTCAAAAGGCAGTGACTTTTGTCACTGATAGTTGGTGAGAAATAAGCAGTATGGCAATTCAGAACTATTTTATTCACTGTGATCTCAAGCACTCAGACTTGGAGATGCCAAAAACGGACAGGACTGAATATGCAATGATTTCATAACTTCAACAAGTTATGAACTATGAAGAATTTGAAGGCTTTGACAATCATCTTGGCTGTTACAATAGAAAATGAAGATTTGGAGGATACAATTGTTGGAAGGATTATATGAAGGTAGTTCATTATCTGCACTGCAGTGATTTTGTTCATTTACACTCAATCAAAAGAACATTGATAACTTTTAGGAACTGATACACAGTTTTATAGTACCCTAGAGGGTGGGATAGTGTTCTAATTTGTTCTGTATTTCATTTAAATACCTAATTTGTTATTCAATTAAAATTAGTTTGTGTTTCTATATCTTTTTAGTTATTTCCATGAAACTTCAGTTAATTGGGGCATTATTTTAATTGGGCCAAAATTTACTGGACCCGATGTGCCCTAATCAACCATAATCCCTTCTACTTAGACATCTTGTACTTTTCCGGGTCACCTGACCTGAACATCACTGATCTGGTCTTCAGCAGATCACTGATTCCTTGGTTCATCCGGTTATTCGGGTTGGAGAAGACTCTGAATGATTTTGTGGATATGCACTCGACCATAATCATCTTGATAAAGTCAGTGACTCAGTCATTGCAGTGGAGCACCACTGGGTGGCAACAGTGTAACAAATCAATAGGGTCTGTTATTGCGAGAGATCACCACCAGTTGGGAATACTGCCCACAAATTGGAGAGGGGTTTGGGGAAGGGGTGATGTTACAGAGATGGGAGGAATGTAGGGTCCAGAGAAGGTGACAGAGGTAGACATTAGAGATTGAAAGGGATTGTAGAGGTAAGAAGTGGTTATTGAGACATATAGCCCTTTGGCCAACCAGTCCATGTCATCCACCATGCCCACCCATCTAGTGCCAATTTCCTGCATTTGTCCCATATTCCTCTCATCTCTGGCCTTCCATGAATCTATCTAAATTATACTACTGTAGCTTCCTCAACCACTTCTCATGGCAGTCCATTCCATATATTTGCCATTATCAACCTTGGGTCTCTTTAAATCTTTTCCCTGTCAGCCCAAATCTGTGATTACCAGTTTTGGACTCCTCTACACTTGGAAAAGACTATTACTGTCCAACTTATCTACGCCTGTTATAATTTTAAAATATTTCTGTGAGATGCCCCTCATTCTCCTAAGCAGGGGGCTAAAGAGAGTTACGGAGATAGGGAGCGGTGTATTTATCATAAGAACATAAGATATAGGAGCAGAATTAATCTATTTGGCCCATTGAGTCTCCTGTGCCATTTCCTCTCGGCCCAAATCTCCTGCCTTCTCTCTGTATCCTTCATACCCTGACCAGTCAAGAATCTATGAACCTTTGCCTGTGGCAAAGAATTTCACAGATTCACCACTCTCCGGGTAAAGAAATTCCTCCCCATCTCCATTCTAAAAGGATGCCCCTCTATTCTGAGGCTGTGTTCTCTGGTCTTAGACTCTCCCACCATAGGAAACATCCTCTCCACATCCACTGTATCAAGCCCCTACAATAGGTTTCAATGAGGTCACCCCTCACTCCTCTGAATTCCAGTGAATACAGGCCCAGAGCCATCAAACGTTCTTCATATGACAAACCATTCAATCCTGGAATCATTTTTGTGAACTTTCTTTGAACCCTCTCCAGTTTTAGCACCTCCTTTCCAAGATAAGTGGTTCAAAACTGCTCACAGTACTCCAAGTGGGCTTCACCAGTGCTTTACAAAGCTTCAACCTTGCTTTTATATTCTCGTCCTCTTGAAATAAAGCTAACATTGCATTTACTTTCCTCATCACAGACTCAAACTGCAAATTAACCTTTAGGGAATCCTGCACAAGGGCTCCCAAATCCCTTTGCACCTCAGTTTTTTATTTGTATTTCCTCTCTACTTAGAATATATTTCATTTCTTCTACCAAAGTGCATGACCATACACTTCCCAACACTGAATTCTATCTGCCATTTCTTTTCCCATTCTCCTAATCTGTCCAAGTCCTTCTGTAGCCTCTCTACTTCCTCAAAAGTACCTGCCCTTCACCTATCTTCGTATCATCCGCAAAATTTGCAACAAAGCCATCAATTCCATCATTCAAATTATTGGCATATAATGTAAAAAGAATCAATCCCAACACAGACCCCTGTGGGACACCACTAGTCACTGTCAGCCAGTCAGAAAAGGCCCCCTTTATTCCCACTCTTTGCCTTCTGCAGATTAGCCACTGGTTTATCCATGCTAGAGTCTTCCCTGTATTACCATAGGTTTATAGCTTGTTAAGCAGCCTTGTGTGTGTCACCTTGTCAAAGGCCTTCTGAAAATCTAAGTACACAACATCAACCGATTCTCCTTTGTCTATCCTGCTTGTTACTTCTTTTAAGAGTTCCAACAGATTTGTTAAATAAGAATTTCCCTTGAGGAAACCATACTAATAATGGCCTATTTTATCCTGTGCCTCCAAGTACCCTGAGACCTCGTCCTTAATAATCGACTGCAACATCTTCCCAACCACAGAGGTCAGACTAATTGGCCTATAGTTTCCTTTCTTCTGCCTCTCCCCCTTGAAGAGTAAAGTGACATTCGCAATTTTCCACTCTTCTAGAACCAATCCAGTATCTAGTGGTTCTTGAAAGATCATTACCAATGGTTCCACAATCTCTTCAGCCACCTCTTTCAGAACTCTGGGATGTACACTATTTGGTCCAGGTGACCTATCTGCCTTCAATCCTTTCAGTTCCCCAAGAACCTTCTCTCTGTTTATGATAACTTCATGCCCCATGACACCTGGGACTTCACCATACTGCTAGTGTCTTCTACAATGACAACTGATGCACAATCTTTATTCAATTCATCTGTTATTTCATTTTCTCCCATTACTAACTCTCCAGCCTCATTTTCTAGCACTGCAATATCCACTCTCCCCTCTCTTTTACACCTTATGTATCTGAAGAAACTTTCAGTATCCTCATAAATATTATTCGCCAGCTTACTTTTGTATTCTATCTTTACCTTCTTTCTTTTTCAATATTTTTATTGATTTCTTACAAAAAAGAATACAGAGTACAGGAGGATATATATCATATATCAAATACAATATATGTGAATCACACTTATAGTTTCATTACCCCATATTCATGTAAATTAAATTGAATCGTAATATTGAAAAGTAATTATTTTATTATTATACAAAAAAAAATCTAAACCCACTACCGAGAAAGCTGTTTGGTAAAGAAAGAAAAAGGAAAAAAAAAACTCCTTATCATATAGTAAAACATATTATTAGCCAACATCTGTACTTGATAACAAATCAAAGATTTTGAAAGTAATTCAAAAAAGGTCCCCACAATGTGAAAAAGTCTTGGCTTGATTCAGAAATTGAACAACGAATCTTCTCTAAATTTGAGCATGACATAACATCTCTTAGCCATTGGGCATGAGCAGGCGGAGCAACATCCTTCCACCTAAGCAACAACGGCCTCCTAGCTATAAGAGAAATAAAAGCCAAAATGTGCAAATCATGTGTCTCCAAGATAATATCTTTTCCTCCAATAATACCGAATAAGGGAGTCAACGGGTTTGGTTTAAAATTTACTTTAAAAAGCACAGAAAAAGTTTGAAATACTTCCTTCCAGTATTTTTCAAGACTCGGACATGTCCAGAACATGTGAATTAATGAAGCCTCTCCATTGTTACATTTGTCACAATAGGGAGATATATCCAAATAAAAACCAGACAGCTTATCTTTGTAATATTGGTGTGACTTGGACACCACTATAGATTGAACCACCACATTTATTCACCAGACTTCCATTTTTTACTTCTCTACGTCCTGACGTCATACGCACTCTGACGCTACAAATACTCACACAATACATTACATCCCCCTTCTCCAGATTTTTTTTTTACAACACTGTGAATCACCAAAACAATGCCTTCTTACAGTGCAACAACCATGAAAAAATGTTAACTTCTTGTACTGTATTCTGCATTGTATCTTACAATACTAACAGCAGTGTATTTTCTTTTACTAACATAGATTAATAAACCTTTTATTTCACACCTTGGAACTTACCACATATGTGACTTTGCCTCAAACTGTGTGAGACTGTATGTATGTCTAGTCTCTGTATCTAGCTGGAAGTTTGACTTGTCTCCCAGACCGTGTGTGATACAACTGTGACTGTGCTTGTCCTTCATCCGTGTCAGCCTCTCGAGTGACCTCTCTGTCTTTGCGGTCTGCATCACTCTTGGTGTCGTTTGTTTCCATGTCTGTATATGTGGAAATGTCCTGTGCATCTGTACATGGAAACTCCCTCTCGTCTGTCTTCAGCAGATGCTCCTGTTCCTCCTGTAGACTCTTCCACCCGGCGTGCGAACTATGAAGGATCTTAGTTGCTGATGTCTGTTCGCGACCACAGCTGGTTGCCAAGTGTCTCCTCTCTGTATTCTGACATTTTCACCTGCATGCAGATCTGGCAACTGTCTTGTATGTCTGTCATAGTAGCTCTTTTGCTTTATTTGCTTGTCATGTACTTGACCATTACCTTCAGGAGTCAGTAGAGTTGTGGATGTTGGCAGTTTGGACTTCAGACGACGTCCCATCAACGGCTGCGCAGGAGAGAACCCCACACCCTCAATCGGTGTGTTGCGGTATTCAAGCAGAGCAATGTAAGGGTCACCGTTGCTGCTATGTGCCTTCTTGAGCATGTTCTTGACCGTTTGTACAGTTCCCTCTGCTTGTCCATTAGACTGAGCGTGCCCTGCACATGTTGAAATTCCCAGCTTTCTGAGAACCCTCTGAACTCACCACTGGCATATTGTGGACCATTGTCACTAATGACAATATCTGGAATACCATGTCTTGCAAATGTTGACTTCATTGCAGTAATGACACCTCAACTGGACGTGTCACTTAACTTGGTGATCTCTGGATATTTTGAATAGTAGTCCACACAAAGCAGATATTCTGCAACATTGTCGTGAAAGAGATCTGTGCCAATCTTCTCCCATGGCCTTCCTGGTAGTGGGTGGGGAAGCAGAGGCTCTCTTGGATTGCTGTTTTTGTTTTCATTACAGACAGCACATTGAGATACAATGTCCTCTATATACACACATTCTTTTTCTCTCTCTCCTTTTTCTCTCTCTGTCCCCCTCACTATACCCCTTGCCCATTCTCTGGGCTTACCCCTCTCCCTTTTCTTTCTCCCTAGGTCTCCTGTCCCATGATCCTCTCATATCCCTTTTGCCAATCAACTGTCCAACTCTTAGCTCCATGCCTCCCCCTCCTGTCTTCTCCTATCATTTCGGATCTCCCCCTCCCCCTCCCACTTTCAAATCTCTTACTAGCTCTTCCTTCAGTTAGTCCTGACGAAGGGTCTCGGACCGAAACGTCGACAATGCCTCTTCCTAGAGATGCAGCCTGGCCTGCTGCGTTCACCAGCAACTTTGATGTGTGTCCTCTATCTGAGTTGACATGCCTGGCCAATAGAGAATGTCCCTTGCTCTTTCTTTACATTTCACTATCTCCACGTGTGACTCATGAATTCTGTTGAGCACTTCCTGTCTCATTTGGTTTGGTACGATGAGGTTTGCCGTTTTGAATATTAGTCCTGATGCATAGCTGATTTCCTCTTTAAATGTCCAGTATTTCTGCATTTCCTTTGGAATATCTTTTCTTTCTGCTGGCCATCCATTCATTGCAATGTCTCTTAGCATTTGCATTTGAGGATCATCTGCAGTCGCTTTCCTGAACGTGTTCAACTTCTCAGAGATGGGTAGCTGACGTGTAACCCAGTTGACCTCCAGCTCTCTTCCTAGCAACTCTTCCTTTTGCTCTTTGAGGTAAGCACGGCTCAAAGTATCAGTGATGTACAGTTCTTTTCCTGGCTTATCGGTGACTATGAGAGTGTACCTCTGTAGCCTGAGAAGCCTCCTTTGGAGCCTTTTAGGAGCTTGGTGGAGTGGCTTTTTGAAGGTGCTCTCAAGTGGTTTGTGATCACTTTCAACCTGGATTTCTTTGCCATATACATATTGGTGGAACTTCTCACACCCATAAACTATGGCGAGTAATTCCTTCTCGATTTGAGCATATCGGCGTTGACAACCCGTAAGTGCTCGTGATTCATATGCCACAGGCCTCCCATCCTGCAGTATAACAGCTTATATTCCCTCTGAACTGGCATCCACAGACATCGTCACCGGTTTATTGACATCATAGAACATGAGTGCTGGTGCATTGGTAGCCAAATATTTCAATGTGTCAAAACTTTTCTTTTGTTCGTCTTCCCAATGCCATTCAGTGTTGCTCTCTAGTAGCTTTTGGAGTGGACCGCTGCTCTCTGATAAGTTTGGAATGAATTTGGCAAGATACTGTATCATGCCCATGAACCTCAATAGTTCTTGCTTGTCTTCAATTGGTGGTAGCTGTACCACAACTCTGACCTTTACATCATCTGGTTTTAACCCATCAGCGCTGAGTACATGACCTATGTATTTGATCTCTGTAGTTCTGATCTTACATTTACTTTTGTTCAGTTTTAGGTTGTACTCACGTGCTCTTTCCAGGAGCTTCCTCAGTCTCTGATCATGTTCCTCAATTGTGTCACCCCATATCAGCAAAGCATCAATGATGTTGACCACCCCGTCCAGGCCTTCAACCATTTGTGCCATGGATCTCTGGAATACCTCTGATGCAGAAGAAATCCCAAAGAGTAGACACAGGAAACGATATCTCCCTGTGGCCGTGTTGAAAGTGCATAATTTGGAACTTTCTTCATCCAGCTTGATCTGCCAGAAACCTTGATTTGCATCTAATACTGAGAAGTATTTTGCATTAGGCATGCGGGAGACAACCTCTTCAACCGTGAGCAGCAGATAGTGCTCTCTTTTGATGGCTTGATTGAGGTCTTGTGGATCCATGCAAATCCTCGTCTTTTTTTCTGTGACCACCCAGTCGGTCGGTTCTATTTGTCTTGTTATGACTCCCATCTGTTCCCTTCTGTGTAGCTCCTCCACTACTTGATCCCTGAGAGCTACTGGACGTACTTCTCTACATCCTGACGTCATACGCACTCGGACACTATGAATACTCACACAATACATTACAATCTTTAGTCACGTGGGCCCTATGGACCACTTTAAATTGTAGGAGGGAGTGACAGGCACACAACAATGAGGTATTAACCAATTTAAAAATGTCATTCCAAGTTTGCTCAGAAATTGAAGTCTGTAAATCTTGTTCCCAGAGATTTTTAATTTTGTCTAAAAGAATATTTCTCATTCCCAACAACATACCATAAATATTGGACATTAATCCATTATGAAAGGATTTCAGGTTAAAAATTACATCTAATAAATTCTTAGCAAGGCTTTTAGATGTATGTAATTGAGACTGCAAAAAGTCTCTAAATATCGAAAAAAGTGGGTTTTGATAAGTTATATTTAGTTGACAACTGCTCAAATGAAAAGAGACTTCCTCCAACAAATAGATCCTGAAAGCATTTAATACCCAGTCTATCCCAATCTTTAAAAGTTACATCAGTCATAGAAGGTTTAAAACAATAGTTAGAAAAAATGGGACTTGAAAGAGAAAATCTCAATAAACCAAAATATTTTCTGAATTGTACGCAAATCCTCAAAGTATGTTTAACTACAAAACTATCAGTTAGTTTACATAAAAATAAAGGAATCGAGGATCCGAGAAGAGAGATGATAGAAAATTTATTAACAGAGTTAGCTTCTAAAGAAACCCAAACCAGACAGTCCTCTCGGTTAATATAACCAAAACGTAAGGTTCCGTATATTGACTGCCTAGTAATAAAACCTAAAATTTGGTAAAGCTAAACCCCCATTCTTTTTAGCTTGTTGAAGATGAACTTTATTTAATCAAGCAAACACGAAGAATTCTGCAGATGCTGGAAATTCAAGCAACACACTTCAAAGTTGCTGGTGAACACAGCAGGTCAGGCAGCATCTCTAGGAAGAGGTACAGTGGATGTTTCAGGCCGAGACCCTTCATCAGGACTAGACTAAGGTCCTGACGAAGGGCCTCCACCTGAAACATCGACTGTACCTCTTCCTAAAGATGCTGCCTGACCTGCTGCGTTCACCAGCAACTTTGATGTGTGTTGCTTTATTTAATCAAGAATGTTTATTTTTCCATATATATGAAGATATGATAGAATCAAGAGAATCAAAAAAGGATTTAGGAATAACAACGGGTAAGGCCTGAAAAAGGTATAAAACTTTAGGCAAAATATTCATTTTAATAGAGTTAATTTGGCCAATCAATGATAATGAAAGGGGTGAGCATTTTGATAGTGCCCTTTTTACATAATTCAGCAAAATAAAAAAAAATTCTTTAAATAAGTATTTATAATTCTTAGTAATTGTTAGAGCCAAATAAGTAATTTGATTTCTTACAATTTTAAAAGGAAGGTTCATATTAATTGATACCAAAATATTCAAAGGAAAAAGTTCACTCTTCAGAAAATTTAGTTTATATCCTGAAAACTGACTAAAACAGGAAAGTAAAGAAAGTACAAAAGGTAATGAAGTTGCAACATTAGAAATATAAAGCAAAAAGTCATCAGCATAAAGCAAAACTTCATGAGTAATACCTCTCCTTAAAATACCAGTGATATCATTAGATTCCCGGAAAGCAATAGCTAAGGGTTCTAAAGCCAGATCAAAAAGCAAAGGGCTCAGGGGACAACCTTGTCTAGTTCCACGTTGAAGTTTAAATGGTTTGGAATTCTGAGAGTTAGTAAGAATCCGAGCAGAGGGAGATAAATAAAGCAATTTAATCCATTGAATAAAATCGGGCCCAAAATTAAATTTTTCTAGGGTTTTAAATAAGTAATTCCATTCAACCAGATTGAAGGCTTTTTCAGCGTCTAAGGATATCACACATTCCGATATCTCTTTAGAAGGAGAATAAGTAATATTTAATAAATGACGAATATTAAAATGGGAATATCAATTTTTAATAAATCCAGACTGATCATCAGAAATAATAGATGGTAAAATATTTTCAATCCTACAAGCCAGAACTTTGAATAGGATTTTAGTGTCAATGTTAAGTCAGGAGATAGGTCTATATGATGAACATTCAGTTGGGTTCTTATTCTTTTTAAGAATAAGTGAAATACTTTATACGTTATTGTCGCCAAACAATTGATACTAGAATGCACAATCATGACAATGATATTTGATTCTGTGCTTCCCGCTCCCTGGAGCACAAATCAATAGTAAATATTAAAAATGTAAATTATAAATCATAAATAGATAATAGAAAATGGAAAGTAAGGTAGTGCAAAAAAACGGAGAGGCAGGTCTGGATATTTGGAGGTTATGGCCCAGATCCGGGTCAGGATCCGTTCAGCAGTCTTATCACAGTTGGAAAGAAGCTGTTCCCAAATCTGGCTGTACGAGTCTTCAAGCTCCTGAGCCTTCTCCCGGAGGGAAGAGGGATGAAAAGTGTGTTGGCTGGGTGGGTCGTGTCCTTGATTATCCTGGCAGCACTGCTCCGACAGCATGCGGTGTAAAGTGAGTCCAAGGACGGAAGATTGGTTTATGTGATGTGCTGGGCTGTGCTCACGATCTTCTGCAGCTTATTTCAGTCTGGAACAAAACAACTTCCATACCAGGTTGTGATGCACCCTAGAAGAATGCTTTCTACGGGTGCATTTATAAAAATTAGTGAGGGTTTTAGGGGACAGGCCAAATTTCTTTAGCTTTCTCAGCTAAAGAAATAGAATAATAGAAGCTTCATAAAAAAGATTGTGGCAACCTACCCACCTTAAAGGAGTCCAAAAGGACTAAATATAAATGAGGTATAAACAATGAGGGAAAAGCCTTACAAAATTCTCCAGAAAAACTGTCGGGACCCGGAGCCTTCCCCGAGTGCAACGAACATATAGCCTCGGCAATTTCCTCATAAGAAATAGGTTGATCCAACTGTTTTTGGTATCATCAGAAAGTGTAGGGATATTTAATTGATCTAAGAAATTATTCATTACAGTATTATCTTTAGGAGAATCAGAACTATATAGTTTAAAGTAAAATTCTCTGGAGGTATCATTTATTTCTAAAAGGTCAGTTGTCATATCACCATTAGCTTTACGGATTTCTTTAATTTGCCTTTTAACTATAAAAGTTTTTAACTGGTAAGCTGATAATTTACCTGTTTTGGATCCATGCATATAAAATTGACTTTTATCTTCTAGGAGTTGAGTTTCAATTAGATATGTTAAAAGAAGATCATATTTAGTTTTAATTTCAACACACCTTTTATATAAAGCAGGTTCTGGAGTCAAGGCGTATTTTTGATCCATTTGTTTCAACTTATTAACTAGCTCAATTCTCTTTGTTAGCTTTTTTCTTAACATTTGCAGTATAAGAAATAATTTGACCTCTAATATAAGCCTTAAAGGTATCCCATATAATAAGACTAGAAGTCTCTTCCTGCGTATTCTCTTCAAAAAAAAAGAATAATTTGTCTCTCCAACAATTTTTAAGAAATCCTTATCTGATAGCAAAGTTGGGTTAAATGCCAAAATATGTTTATTTGAAAGAAACCAGGGAGCTTTAAAGATAAAACCATAGAAGTATGATCTGAAACAGCAATATCTTTATATTCACAGGATCAAACTAATGGAATCAATTGACTGTCAATAAAAAAATAATCAATCCTGGAATACGTATGATGGACATGGGAAAAAAATGAATACATCTTATCTATTGGATGTAAGAAACGCCAGACATCAACAATATCACATTTCATTAGAAAAGATTGAATAAACAGGGCTGATTTATGAAGTATTGCTAGCTTAGAAGATGATCAATCTAAAACTGGGTCTAGCCAACAATTAAAATCTCTACCCAAGACCAATGGGTAAAGACTTAAATCAGGTAGAAGTAAAAAAAATCACTCAAAAAACCCTGGAACATCTATATTCGGGGCATACAAATTAGCAAATACCATTAACTTATTATCTAATTTTCCTGATACTATAACAAAATGCCCATTGGTATCAGACACTACTTTATGTTGAACAAAAGAAACTGTATTATCCCTAAAAATCGAAACACCCCTAGACTTAGCCTGAAGGGAGGAATGAAATTGTAATCCATTCCAATGACTGAAGAGGCATAAATGATCACATTTATGTACATGTGTTTCTTGTAAAAAAAATAATTGGGATGTTAAGTTTTTTAATATAGGTAAATATCTTATTCCATTTCACAGGGTGGTTTAATCCTTTAACGTTAAAACTAAGCAAATTAATAGTATGATCCATTTTAATACTACTTAAAAGAAAGGTTAGAATAGTAACCACTGAAATCTGTATTAAATCCAAACAATGAACTTTGAGATAAAGTAACCAGGCAACAGATGTGACTAAGAGACCAAAACTGCTCACAGACAAGAAAACACCAAACCCCCCACCCACTTCCCAAAGTCAAAAAGTCGACCAATAGATAGTTGACAGTGAAACCTACTGACCCAAAACCTACCCTCCCAAAAAAAGCCTACTGGTTACGCTCCAAATAAATTTTCAAGGTTAGCTGTGTTCCAACTAAACTAAATAAAAGACAATCATTGAAAGAAAAAATAACCTTGAAAAAATAAGTATAATGTGAAATATTTAAAAAAACAATCAAAATTCAAAACATATTAACACGCAAGGTATTAACTCATTAAAATCTTATTTTCTCAGTAAAACATTAAAGAGTTCAAGAAGAGAGTTAGCTACAAAGGCATATGAAAAGTAAAAGAAGCAATTATTCATATAAGAAGAAATTAAACAGTCAAACTTCTACGTCGAAAAATTCTTGGGCTTCCTGTATCAAATGAAACCATTTCCGAGACCCATCCTTCAAGATAATTCTGAGTTGGGCAGGATAACGGAGAGATGGTTTAAAACCCTTGTTATACAGTTCTGACATAACCTTTTTAAACTTGAAATGCTCATTCGTCACCTCAGGTGAATAATCTTCGATGATTCTGATCTCCTGACCGTTGTAATCAATCATACCTCTTCGACAGGATTCACGAATTATAAGTTCCTTTGTTTGAAAATCATGAAGACAGATTATCACAGATCAGGACCTCTCTCCTGTAGCAGGTCTGGGCACGGGACAATCTATGCGCTCGGTCAGTCTTAGGTGCAGCTTTTGATATTTTAGGGAATAATTTTGGCAAGAATTTTGCAAGAATTCTGTAGGCTGTTTACCTTCCGTTAACTCCTTAAGACCCAGAATTCGTAGATTATTTCTTCTACTTCTATTTTCCAAGTCGATAATCTTCTGTCTTAATTTTTCATTAGACGTTGATTGATTTTCACAAAGCGTTTGCAGATCTTCAATTTTCGCGTTCAAAATCATCAAAGTATCTTCATTCTCCTGTAGTCGTTATTCATCTTCACTTAAGGCTTTTTGAATAGAATCAAATTTTACATCAATTTGTTTAATTTCAGAGCTGAGTTGCTGAAATACCTCAGAGAAATTCTTTATTATGTTTCCGAATAGATTCCAAAGTTACAGGAGGGTCCTCTTCTTTTTTCGTAGCTTTAGCACCCCTCATAATAACAATATTATGTTTAAAAGTAAGATTTCAAAAGAGGTTGGAATCAGCAAAGTAAGTAATATAGGTGCAGCTCCAAGAAGTTGTTACTCCATCAGCAACCAGTAGGCATCTCACCTCCTTAATGACTTTTAGTTACTTTCTGTTGTTTTTTTAAAACTTCCCAATCATCTAACTTCCCACTAATTTTTGCTCTGTTGTACGCCCTCTCCCCAATCTTTAGCTTTTCTGTTGGCTTTGATTGCTCTTGTTAGCCACTGTTGTGTCATCTTGCCTTTAGGATACTCTTTCCTCTTTGGGATGTATATATCCTGTGCCTTCCAAATTGCTTTCAGGAATTCCAGCCATTGCTGCTCTGCCATCATCCCTGCCAGTGTTCTTTTCCAATCAATAGGCCAGGGGCTGTCACAAATAAGCAGCAGTGTAGAAGCCAAATGGGGTTAAGGAGATAGGATGTGTTGGAAGAGGTCACAGAGATGAGCAGTGAATAAAGAAATGTATTGGCAATTCAGTTCATCGAAGACATTTGTTTAGCGAGTGTTTGAATTGAGAGGGTTAATTTATCACAAGTAGCTAAAAGAATTAGACCAATTTCCTTTAGAGTTTAAAAGCAAAAGCAGTGATCACATTGAACTATTACAAGATCTGTGGGGAACAGAACATTCGGAACCACGAGTTACAAGTTAGGGATAGCCTTTGCCAAGGAATTTCTTGAGACAGAGAATTTCTGGACCTCTACCCCAGGGTATAGAGCACCAATCTTGGCGGGGGTAGGGAGGGTGTAGACAGGCCGACTCCAGCATCTGGTTTATTGGATAGGCAATGAACCTGGTCAGCGGACAGATCTCAGTGGGTGAGCATTTCAGAGACTGTGACCAGAATTCCCTGACTTTTACCAAAGATTTGGACAGGGATAGGGTAAGATGGTATAGGAAAGTATTTAAATGGATGAGGGTGATTCTGTTGCTATTAGTCAGGAACTTGGAAACATATTGATTTGCAAGGATGTTGTCTGGTTTGGGGAGCATGCCTTATGAGAGTAGGTTGAGTGAACTCGGTCTTTTCTCCTTGGAGCGATGGAGGATGAGAGGTGACCTGATAGAGGTGAATAAGATGATGAGAGGCTTTTTCCCAGAGCTGAAATGGCAAGCACGAGAGGGCACAGTTTTAAGGTACATGGAAGTAGATACAGTGGAGATGTCAGGGGCAAGTTTTTTATGCAGAGAGTGGTGAGAACATGGAATGGGCTCCCGGCGACTGTGGTGGAGGCGGAAACAATAGGGTCTTTTAAGAGACTCCTGGATAGGTACATGGAGCTTAGAAAAATAGAGGGCTATGGGTAAACCTAGTAATTTCTAAGGTAAGGATATCTTCAGCACAGCTTTGTGGGCGGAAGGGCCTGTATTGTGCTGTAGGTTTCTCATGTTTCTATAAAACAGGAAATATCAATAGAAATATGACGTTTGTTTAGGGAGCACTTACATGTAATTCCTGATAGGTTTGCCTCATTGAAGTAGGGAATGGATGTGAGGATGAAAAAGGTGTACAATATCTTGTCAAGAGGAAGAAAGAAGCTTATTTAAGTTTAAGAATAGACCTCCTCTATTGCACCCAGTGATCCCATTGTGTCCTCCTCCATTACAACCGGTGCTCATTCAGCTTCCTCTGCTGTATCCATTCCTCTTTATGGAGTTTCCTTTATAGTATCCAGTCCTCTTTATGGAGTTTCCTCTATTGTATCTAGTCCTCTTTTTAGGGCTTCCGCTATCGTATCCAGTCTTCCTTATGGAGTTTCCTCTAAGGTATCCAGTCCTCCTGATGTGGCATCCTCAATCGTATCTGGTGTTCCTCATGTGGACTCCTTTACTGTATCCAGTATTTCTGATCAGGCTTCCTCAATTGTTTCTGACGCTCCCATTCAAAGTTTCAAAGTGCATTTATTATCAAAGAATGTATAAATTCTACCATCTTGAGATTTGTTTGCTTACAGGCAGTCGCAAAGCAAGGAACCTGAAAGAACCCAATCAAAAAAAAGACCAACCCCCAGTGCCCACAGAGAAAGAGAAAAAAACACACAAAACAAATCATGCAAGCAATAGAAGTGAGTAATAATAACAGCATTCCAAACCAAATTGAGTCCTTAGATCCAAATCTACGGAGCAGCCTAGAGCAGGCCCAAAGCCTTGCTATTCAGTTCAGCACATCAGCAGGGCAAATCAGCTCAAAGTTCGCAGACATGAAGCACTGCATCTGGGGGTAGTCTCATAGCTTTGGCATCATAGAGAGAGAAGTGCCCAGATTATCTGGACTGGCATTTAAATTGTCCAAAACTCACAACAGGACATGGCTCCACCACAACAAATCATTCTGGGCCGACACTTCACTGCCGAAGGTGCCCAGAGTTATTTAATCTCACCCGACTCTCTACACCCTGCCTTTCCAGTCTAAATGAACCAGCATTTAGATTGTCCAAACAGCGTATTGTACCTCGCATTTGGCCCTGGGCCTTGCCGCGGTGGATCGCTCCAGGCCTGGAACACACAGCCCAGCAATTCGTTTCGGACCTAGATTTCATTGCCAAAGAAGCTGTTCTTGACCTCTCCAAATCAGCTCAGTGCTTAGAACAATCCACCCTCACACCTGGGCCAGCTGGATGGGCATCAGAACCTCTCTGCCTCATTTCCTCCCCTCTAAATCATTCACTCCAACTAGCATGGCTCCAACTCCAAACAAGGCAAATCTTGCAAATTTTCCCACCTTTTCATTGTTTACCATAATATACTTCAAAATAACTGATATTAATAATGTTTTAATCAGATTCCTTCCCTTTTAAATTACCAGTAAGCCGTCACACATTATTGATAGCACCACCTTAAATCAGAACATTGTGGCCTCCTCTACTGTATCCAGTGCTCCTGATGCAGCCTCCTCTATTGTATCCAGTGCTCCAGGTATGGCCTCCTCTGTTGTATCTGGCGCTCCTGCTGCTTGCAATGCGGTCTCCTCTTTTGTATCCGGTGCTCATGATTTTGAATCTGGTGCTCTTCATGTGACCCTCTCTATTGCATTCATTGCTCCTGATCGTCCTCTAATCTATTCAGTGCTCCTGATGCGGCCTCCTCTACTGTGTGTGGTGTTTTGTCCTCTTCCATTACATCTGGTGCTCCTGATTCAACATCTTCTATTGTAGCCAGAGCTCCTGAAGCAGCTTCCTTTATTGTCTCCAGTCCTCCTTACGTAGCCTATTCCATTGTATCCAGTGTTCCTGCTGTGGCCTCCTCTTTTGTATCTGCAGCTTGTAATGCAGTCTCCTCTATAGTATCCGGTGCTCGTGATGTGGCCTCATCTGTTGTATCTGCTGCTCCTGATGTGGCCTCCTCTATTGGATCCACTGCTCAGGATGTGGTCTCCACAATTGTATCCAGTGATTCCGAAGTGACCTCCTCTTTTGTATCCATTGCTCCTACTGTGGCCCACTCTACTTTATCCACTGGTTCGGCATCCTCTATTGTATCCAGTGCTCCTGAAGTGGCCTCCTCCATTGTATCGGGTGATCCTGAGGTAGCCTGGAGTGCATAGAAAAGTCAAAATGCCGCAAAATGGCGACTCCTTTGTTTGCATCTTCAGAACCAGCTCTATTTCTATATTTGACATCTCTCTTTTTCCTTTTCAAGGTTCTATTGAAGACCCTGACCTGGAGTAACACTCTGACTTTGGTTCTCTGCGGGAATGGGACCTGCCTTCAGGGCCTCGCAATTGGCCGCTTTTTGATATCCCAAGGATGTGACCTGGAAGATTAGCACACCTTCAGGGTGCTGGATTTTCATGGTTCTGGAGATGGGCTGATTCTAGGCCAGTGCCCCTGACTGAGACGTCACGGGAGAACACAGAACACAAGAGCAGCGGGTTAGCTGCTGGCTGTGTGTCCAGAGACCTGAGCCTTTCCGGACCCAATCCTCTGAGCACAGAGCTTGGAAAAAGTGACACAACAGACTTTTAACATCATAAATCAGCAAGTTGTTTGTTAGGTCTCCTCTCTCGTTGTGGAATGGGGACACCTCCTTTTCCCTTATTAGGGAGAGAGAGAGAGTCTGTGGTATGTCAAATTACCAGATGAATGAGTAGTCTTTGGGGTACTGCAAGTCTGTGTCTTTATTGATGCTTTACTGCACACTTGAGTGCTTGGTGGAGGGTGCAGATGCTTTTTTTTGCTGGTGGGGGGGGTTGTTGCTTTGCTGCTGCTTGTGTGTGGGAGGGGGAGCTGGGGGTGTGTGCTTTGGGGTTCTAATATTTAACTGTCATTCATTCTTTGGGGCACTCCTCTGTTCTCGTGGATGTTTGCAAAGAAAAATAATTTCAAGATGTATATTGTATATATTCTTCTTGTATAAATTCTATTGAACCTCTACTGTATCCGATGTTCATGATGTGGTCTCCTCCTCTACTGTATCCGGTGCTCCTGATGTGGCCTCTTTGATTGTGTCCAGTGGTCCTATGCACCCTCCTCTATTGTATTCAGGGCTCCTGATGTGGCTTCTTCTACTGTGTCCAGAAATCCAGGCGTGGTCTTTATTCTAATCGGTGCTCCTTCTGTGGCATCCTCTTTTCTATCTGCTGCTTGCACTGCAACGTATTATATACGTTGCTCTGAATATGCTGTCCTCTATTCTATCCAGTGTTCCTGACGCAGCCTCCTCGTTTGTACCTGTTGTTCTTAATGCAAACTCCTCTATTGTATGTGGTGCTCCTAATGTGGCCTACTGCATTGTATCCAGTACTCGAGGTATGAACTCTGCTGAACCCAGTGCTCCTAAAATATATCCAGTGTTCCTAATGTGGCTTACTCCGTTGTATCTGATGCTCCCATTGCTGCCTCCTCTATTCTATCTGGTACTCCTGCTATGGATCCTTCTTTCATATGCACTGCTTGCGCTTTTGTCTCCTCTGTAGTATCTGGTGCTCATGATGTGGTCTCTTTTGTATCCTGTGCTCTTCATGTGACCTCCTCTATTGTATGTATTGCTTCTGATATGCCGTGCTGGGTTCTATCCAGGGCTCCAGGTTCAGCCTCCTCTGTTGTATCCAGTGTTCCAGAAGCAGCCTCCTGTATTGTATCCTGCCCCTGATGTGGCTTCCTCGATTGTATCCTATGCTCCAGGTGTGGCCTTCACTATTGAATGCGGTGTTCCTGATGTGGCTTCCTCCATTGTATCCAGTGCTCCTGAATTGGCCTCCTCTATTGTATCTGGAGCTCCAGGTGTGGTCTCCTCTATTGTCTCCAGTGCTCCAGAAGTAATCTCCTCCATTGTATCCATCTCTCCTGTTGTGGCCTCCGTTGTTGCATCCGGTGCGCCTGATGTGGTCTCCTCCACAGTATCCAGTGTCCTGATGTGGCCTCCTCAACTGTACCCAGTTTTCCTGATTTTGACTCCTCACTTGGATCCAGAGCTCCTGATGTGGCCTCCTCTATTGAATTCAGTGTTCCGGGTGTGTTGTCCTCTTGTGTATCTGCTGCTCCTGAGGTGGCCTCCTCTATTGTATCCATTGCTCTGGATGGGGACTCTTCTATATTATCCAGTGCTCAAGATGTGGCCTCCCCTTTTGGATCTGGTGCTCAGGATGTGACCTCCGCTATTGTATCCAATGTATTTGATGTGGTCACCTCTGTTGTCTTCAGTGCACCTGAAGTGGCCTTCACTATTGTATCCAGTGTTCCTGATATGGCTTCCTCCATTGTATCTGCTGCTCTCAGTGTGGCCTCCTCTCCTGTATCTGATGTTCCTGGTGTGGCCTCCTCTTTTGTATCCTGTGCTCCTGATGCATCCTCCTCTATTGTATCCGTTACTTCTGGTGAGGCCTCCTCTATAGTATCCGGTGCTCCTGATGTGGCTGCTTCTACTGTATCGAATGTTCCTGTTGCAGACTCTTCGATTGTGTCTGTTGCTCCTGAAGCGGCCTCCTCTTTTGTACCCACTGCTACTGTTGTGGCCTCCTCTTTTGTATCCAGTGCTCCTGCTGTGGCCTCTTGTGTTGACAATACTCCAAGTGCGGCCTGACTAGTGTCCTTCAAACCTCAGCATTATCTCATTGCTTTTATATTCTATTCCCCTTGAAATAAATGTGAACATTACATCTGCCTTCTTTACCACAGACTCAATTTGTAAATTAACCTTCTGGGAGTCTTGCACGAGGACTCCTAAGTCCCTCTGCATCTCTGATTTTTAAACTTTCTCCCCATTTAGATAATAGTCTGCACTATTGTTCCTTTTACCAAAATGGATTATAGTACATTTTCCAATACTGTATTCCATCTGCCAAATTTTTGCCCATTCTTCCAAGTTGTCTAAGATCTGCTGCAATCACATTGCTTCCCCAGCGCTATCTACCCCTCCACCTATCTTCATATCATCCGCAAACTTTGCTACAAAACCATTTACAGGCATCCGTTAGTCTCGTGAGACCATGGATTTGCGCCTTGGAAAGTTTCCAGGGTGCAGGCCTGGGCAAGGCTGTATGGGAGACCGGCAGTTGCCCATGCTGCAAGTCTCCCCTCTCCACCCCACCGATGTTGTCCAAGGGAAGGGCATTAGGACCCATACAGCCTGGCACCGGCGTTGCTGCAGAGCAATGTGTGGTTAAGTGCCTTGCTCAAGGAAACAACACGCTGCCTCAGCCAAGGCTCGAACTAGCGACCTTCAGATCACCAGACGAACACCTTAACGAATTGACTACAAAACCATTATTATTATGTATATTCTATTATACAAATCATTGACAAACAATGTGAAAAGTAGCAGTCCTAATATTAATCCCTGAGGAACACCACTAGTCACTGGCAGCCAACCAGAAAAGGTCCCCTTTATTCCCTTTCACTGCCTCCTGCTTGTCAGCTATTCCTCTACCCATGCCAGTATCTTTCCTGTAACTTCAGCCTCATGTGTGGCACCTTAACAAATGCCTTCTGAAATCCAAGTAAATGACATCCACTACCTCTCCTTTGTCCACCCTGTCTGTTATTTCCTTGAAGATCTCCAACAGATTTGTCAGGCAAGATTGCCCTTAACAGAAACCATGCTGACTTCTTTATTTTATCATTCGTCTCCAAGTACCCCAAAACCTCATCCTTAATAATAGACTCCAACACTTTCCCAACCATTGAAGTTAGACTTACTGGCCTATAATTTCCTTTCTTTTGCCTTCATCCCTTCTAAAAAAGTGGAGTACATTTGCAATCTTCCAGTCCTTCGGAACCATGCCAGAATCAAGTGAATGTTAAAAGATCATGATCAATGCATCTGTTATCTCTTCAGCAACCTCTCCCAGGGCTCTGGATGTAGTTCATCTGGTCCAGGTGACTTATCTGCCTTAAGACCTTTAAGTTTGCCTAGCACTTTTTTCTTTGTAATAGCAATGTCACTCACTCTTGCTCTCTGACACACACGGACCTCTGACACACTGCTAGTGTCTTCCACAGTGATGACTGATGCAAAGTGCTTTTTAAGTTCTCCTGCCATTTCTTTGTCCCCCATTACTGCCTTACCAGCGTCATTTTCCAGTGGTTCAATATCAACTCTCACCTCCCTTTTACTCTTCATATAACTGAGAAAACTAAACATGTCCTGCTTTATATTATTGGTATCATTGACTAGTTTGTCCTCATATTTCATCTTTTCCTTTCTTATAGCTTTTTTATTTGCCTTTTGTTGGATTTTAAAAGCTTCCCAATTATCCAACTTCCCACTCACTTTTTGCTACCATATATGTCCTTTTATGCAGTCCTTAACTTTGTTTGTCATACACAGTTGCCTACCTCTGCCATTTGAGAACAGCTTCTTCAGTGGGACGTAACTATCCTGCGCCTTGTGAGCTATTCCCAGAAACTTCAACCATCTCTGGTCTGCCATTATCCCTGCAAGTATCCTCCTCCAATCCACCTGGGCAAGCTCCTCTCTCATGCCTCTGTAATTCACTGATACATGTGGCTTGAGCTTCTCCCTCTCAAATTGCAGTACGAATCAATCATATTATGATCACTGCCTCCTAAGAACTCCTTTATATTAAGCTCCCTAATAAGATCTAGGTTATTAGACAACACCCAATCTAAGATAACCTTTCCCTGAGTAGGCTCAAGCACAAGCTGCTCTAAAAAGCCATCTTGTAGGCATCCAATAAATTCCCTCTCTTGCGATCCAACACCAGCCTTATTTTCCCAATCCTCTTGCATATCGAAGTCCCCCATTACAATTGTGTCATTACATGTCTTTTCCAGCTTCCTTTGCAATCTCAACCGCACATCTTGGCTACTACTTGGAGGCCTATATACGATTCCCAGAATGTATTTTTTATCCTTCCAGTTTCTTAACTCCACCCACAAAGATTCAGCATTCTCTGGCCATATGTCACCCTTTTCGGAAGGTGTAATTCTATCTCTTACCAACAGAGCCACACCACACCTATGCCTTTCGGCCTGTCTTTTCAATACAAAGTATATCCTTTATATGCGCTTCGATAATAAATTTACTTTGAACTTGGAAGAATAAAGAAAAAATTGGGGGAATATATGCTGTAAATACAAAAGCAGGTAATGGTACAAGAAAGTAGGCTGGTTTTAATGAGTTACTGCCCAATGATTGTAGGAGGGTGTGCTGAAACTTTGGATATTTCTATCCCACAGTTTCTTAGAGGGACATCAAACAGGAACAGGCCATTATACTGAACTAATTAAATTGTAGTAACTAAACGCCTAACAAAACTAATTCCTTCTGCAGCCAGAGTCCATATCCCTCCATTTTCTGCAGACTGATGTGCATATATAAAAGTTTTTCTAACCTCTATATGACCTCTATCATACCTGCCTCCACTATCACTCCTGGCAACGCATTCCAGGCACCCACTAATCTGAAGGTAGGCAATTTGCCCCTGTGAACTAACTTCTCTTGCCTTAAATGCATGACATTTCCACCCGAGCGAGAAAGATTTCAAATGTCTATTCTTTGCTTCTCATAACCTTATAAATTTCATTTAGGTCTCCCCTCAGTCTTCATTGTTCCACAGAAAACAACCCATGTTGCCTAACTTTTTCTTTTTGTCCAGAGAGCATCCTGTGAACCTCTTCTGCACCCTTTCCAAAGCCTCCACGTCCTTCCTATAATAGGGCAATTATTACTGAATGCAATACTCCAAATATGCCCTAAGCAAGAATTTTGGACCAAAAGAGATAGGAGCAGCATTAGGTAATTTGGCCCATCGAGTCTGCTCTGCCATTCCATCATGGATTATTTACTATCTCTCATAACCCCGTTCTCCTGCCTTCTCCCTGTAATCTTTGATACCATGATTAATCAAGAACCTATAAATATACCCAGTGACTTGACTTGCACAGCTGTCTGTGGCAATGAATTCCCCAGATTCACCACCCTCTCCCTAAAGAAATTCCTCCCCATTTCTGTTCTAATCTGAGGCTATGTCCTCTGGTCTTAGACTCCCACACCATAGGAAACATCCTATCCACTTCAAATCTCTCAAGGTCTTTCAATATTCAATAGGTTTCCATAGGATCCCCGTCATTCTTCAAAACTCCAGCAACTACAGGTCCAAAGCCATCAAAGGCTCCTCATATGTTAACACTTTAATTCCTGGAATCATTTTCATGAACCTTCTCTGGACGCTCCACTGGCCAGCACATCTTTTCTTAAATAAGAGACCCAGAAATTCTCACAATACACCATGGACTGAACAATGCCTCATAAAGCTGTATTGCATCCTTTCTTTTGTATTCCATTCCTCGTGTAATCAATGATAATTTTTTATTTGCTTTCCTTACCACTGATTCAACCTGTAAGTTAACCTTTAGGGAATTTTGCACAAGGACTCCCAAGTCCTTTGCAACTCAGATCTTTGAATTTTCCCCCCATTTACAGAATAGTCCACACCTTTATTCCTTCTGCCAATTCTGCATGACCATGCACTTCCCTATACTATATTTCATCTGCCACTTCTTTGCCAATTGCCCCTATCTGTCTCAGCCACCCTGCTTCCTCAACACTACCTTCCCCTCCACCTATCTTGGCATTGTCCACAAACTTCACCATCAGTCCACCAATTCCTACATCCAAATAATTGACATATAAGGTGAAAAGAAGCAGTCCCAATACTGGCCCCTGTGGCACATCACTAGTTACCAACAGCCAGCCAGAAAACGCCCCCTTCAGTCCCACTTTTTGCCTCATGCCAGTCAGTCATCTTCTATCCATGTTAGTACATTGCATGTGAGCACCTTCCATCCATCCTCAAGTATCATGGGCTCTTGTCTTGTTCAGCAGCTCACTGCCGCACCTTGTCATAGGCCTTCTGAAAATCCAAGTAAACAGCATCCACTGACCCTCCTTTATCTATCCTGCCTGTTATTTCCTCAAAGAATTCCAACAGATTTGTCAGACTTTGGCCTATTTATCATGTGCCTCCAAGTACCATAAAACCTCATCCTTAATAATCTTTCCAACTACTGAAGTCAGGTTAACTGGTCTGCAATTTCCTTTCTTGAAAGATCATACCCAATGCCTCCACAATTTCTTCAGCTACCTCTTTCAGAACCCTGGGGTGTAGTCCATCTGATCCAGGTGACATCTACCTTCAGACCTTTCAGCTTCCCATCCACCTTCTCCTTAGTAATGGCAACTTCACTCACTTCTGTCTCCTGAAACAGTTGTATTTCTGGTATCCTGCTCATATCTTCCACAGTGAAGACTGATGCAAAATACTTCTTAAGTTCATCTGGTATTTCATTGCACCCCATTACTACCTCTCCAGGGTCACCCCTTCCTCTACCTCTATCAGTGGTGTGATATCCACTCTTGACTCTCTTTTACTCTTTATACATCTGAAAAATCTTTTTATACCCTCTTTTATGTTATTGGCTGGCTTACCTTCATATTTCATCTTTTTTCTCTTTATAGCTTTTTAGTTGCCTTTCACTGGTTTTTAAAAGATTCCTATCCTCTAACTTTTGACTAATTTTCAGAATCAGGATTATTATCACAGAGTTATTACGTGTCATGAAATTTGATAATTTAGCAGTAGCAGTTCAATAGAATATAGAAGAACATAATATAGAAGAAAAATAATAGTAAATAAATAAATTAAATATGCATGCATTGAATAGATTAAAACTGTGCAAAAACAGAAATAATATATATTAAAAAAGTAAGGGAGTGTTCATGGGTTCAATGTCCATTTAGGAATCGGATGGCAGAGGGGAAGAAGCTGTTCCTGAATCGCTGAGTATGTGCCTTCAGGCTTCTGTATCTTCTACCTGATGGTAACAGTGAGAAAAGGGTGCTGGAGGTCCTTAATAATGGATACTGCCTTTCTGAGACACCACTCATTGAAAATGTCCTGGGTACCTTGTAGGCTAGCTGACTAGCTGATTAAATTTACAACCTTCTGCAGCTTCTTTGGGTCCTGTGCAGTAGCCATCCCCACCCCCCACCCATACCAGACGGTGATGCAGCCTGTCAGAATACTCTCCACGGTATATCTATAGAAGTATTTGAGTGTTTTTCTTGGCACACTCTTCAAACTCCTAATAAATTATAGTTGCTGGCTTGCCTTCTTTATAGCTACATCGATATGTTGGGACCAAGTTAGGTCCTTAGGTCCTCAGGAACCTGAAACTGCTCACTCTCTCCACTTCTGATCCCTCTATAGGGATTGGTATGTGTTCCTTCATCTTACCCTCCCTGAAGTCCACAATAAGCTCTTCCATCTTACTGACATTGAGTGCCAGGTTGATGCTCTGACACCACTCCACTAGTTGGCATGTCTCGCTCCTGTATGCCCTCTCATCACCATCTGAGATTCTACCAGCAATAATTTTGCTCTATTATATTTTTTAATTTTATGCTTTATTTCTCTTCCCTTGTCAGTCACAGTTGCCTAATCCTCCCTTTAGACTACTACTTCATCTTTGGGCTGTAGAAATGGAGAAAGTCATGGAGGGATTGTCCACTGAGTCAGTGTGGGTGGAAGTCAGAAACAGGAGGGGGGCAATAACTACTGGGTGTTTTTTTTATAGACCCCCCCCCAATAGTAACAGAGAGGCCTAGCCAAAGAATTACCCTGTGACTCCACATGCGCATTCATCTGCTACAGCACACTCTCCGCAGCCAAAGGGAAATTGCTGTGAACTCCCTCTCTCCATCACCGAGAATTGTCCTCTGACACTCTCCATCCGTAAATCCCAAACCAACCACTCTCCCCCTCCGTCCAGCTCCCGCACCTTACCTCTTACCTCTGTTGCCTCTAAGTCAGGTGTCAGTCTAATCTGAGATGCGTTTATTTGCCATAGAATACGTGACTTCTAGGCTGAGCTTTGGCAGTGTGCTCAGATGCCTCTCACCCACTGGGATCACCCTGGAAATGGCTGCCCCAAACTGCACCTCACTGCCTGCAGCCAGGGCAGGGCAGCTGTGTGATGTCATGAAGAGGTAGATGACCCTTTGTGAGCTCACAGACCTGGGGGGGGGGGAATAGTCCCAATATCTCTCACTCCCCTAAAACATTGCCTGATCTTCCCTTTGCTCCTTAACCATATTCCAGTTTGCCCAACCTCAGTGGTTGGAAAAGTGTTGGAGTCTATTGTTAAGGATGAGGTTTCAGGGTACTTGGAGACTAATGATAAAATAAGTCAAAGTCAGCATGGTTTCTGTGAAGGGAAATTTTGCCTGACAGATCTGTTAGAGTTTTTCGAGGAAGTAACAAGCAAGGTGGACAAAGAAAGGGCAGTGGATGTCATTTACTTGGATTTTCAGAAGGTGCCACACATGAGGATGCTTGATAAGATAAAATCCTACGGCGTTACAGGAAAGATGGATTGAGGAATGGCTGGCAGGCAGGAGGCAGCAAGTGGGAATAAAAGGTGTCTTTTCTGGTTAGCTGCCAGTGACTAGTGGCGTTCCTTAGGGACCGCTACTTTTCACATTGTCAATGATTTGGATAATGGAATTGATGGCTTTGTGGCAAAGTTTGCAGATGATACAAAGAAAGGTGGAGGGTTAGGTAGTGCTGAGAAAGCAATGCGATTGCAGCAGGACTTAGACAAATTGGAAGAATGGGCAAAAAAAAGGCGGATGGAACACAGTGTTGGGAAATGCATTCTGGTAAAAGAAACAATAGCGCAGACTATTATCTAAATGGGGAGAAGGTTCAGAGGGACCTGGGAGTCCTCAGGCAAGACTCTCAGAAGGTTAGTTTACAGGTTGAATCCGTGGTAAAGAAGGCAAATACAACATTGGCATTTATTTCAAGGGGAATAGAATATAAAAACAAGGAGATAATGTTGAGGCTTGAAAGACACTAGTCAGTGTGCACTTGGACTACTGTTAACAGTTTTGGGCTCCATTTCTGAGAAAGGATGTGTTGCCTTTGGAGAGAGTCCAGACGAGGTTCACAAGGATGATTCCAGGAATGAAGGGTTCACATATGTGGAGTGTTTAGCAGCTTTGGGTCTGTACCTACTAGAATTGAGAAGAATGCAGGGGGATCTCATTAAAACCTACCAAATGTTGAAAGGACTAGAGAAGGTGGATGTGGAGAGGATGTTTCCTATGTTGGGGGTATCCAGAACTAAAGGGCACAGCCTTAAAACTGAGGGGCAACCTTTTAAAGCAGACGCAAGGAGGGATTTTTTCTAGCCAAAGAGTGGGGAATCTGTGGAATGCTCTGCATCAGATTGTGCTGGAGGCCAAGTCTGTGGATATTTTTAAAATTAGAAACTGAGAGTTTCCTGATTGGTCAGGACATTAAAGAATATGGCAGGTGTATGGGTTTGAGTGGGAAACAGGATCAGCTACGATGGAATAGCCGAGCAGGCTCAATGGGCTGAATGATCTAATTCTGCTCCTATGTCTTATGGTCTTGTGGAACAATAATACATGATTCTATATGGCATTGTGTAGGCAGAAGGAATGAGTTTAGAGAAGCAGCTTTCTGAGCCGAAGGGCCTGATATTGCATTGTACTTCCCGACATTCTATAATTGATGTTATATTTCTGCTTTACTTGTGAATACTACTTATCTGATGCTAAGTGCCTCTGATGCTTTTGCAAGCAGGGTTTTCATTGCACCTGTGCACATACAGACCTGTTGCAGACAATAAACTGGACTATGACTGCCAATGCCTTGAACAGATGGAACAGGATAACCTAAGTTATACTTTTTGGCTCCAGTGCCCCTTTTACATCAGGAGACCAACGCAGAGGGCAGTTCCCCAGGTGAGGTCTCTTGAGCAGAGGAAGAGATCTGCTCTGGATTGAGACATCTGAGGACATTCCTAGTGGATCTTGCCTGGAATTATCTATCTAGAATGTTTTATCTATATGGCACATGAACAGATGTTAATCTCTGGCCCTCAGGGGAATTGGGTGCCAGTAATAACCCAAATCAACAAGTTGTTGGTCAACTCAGGTTCCCCTCTCTGCTGTCACATGTGTTTCTGCAAGTATGTAATGCTGAGACTTTATAAAGCACAGGTGAGGCTCACTTGGAGTATTGTGAGCAGTTTCGGCCACTTACATAGAAACATAGAAAACCTACAGCACAATACAGGCCTTTCGGCCCACAAAGTTGTGCCGAACATGTCCCTACCGTAGAAATTACTAGGCTTACCTATAGCCCTCTATTTTTCTAAGCTCCATGTACCTATCCAAAAGACTCTTAAAAGACTATATCGTATCCACCTCCACCACTGTTGCCGGCAGCCCAATCCACGCACTCACCACTCTCTGAGTAAAAAACTTAGCTCTGACATTTCCTCTGTACCTACTCCCCAGCACCTTAAACCTGTGTCCTCTTGTGGCAACCATTTCAGCCCTGGGAAAAAGCCTCTGACTATCCACATGGTCAATGCCTCTCATCATCTTATACACCTCTATCAGGTCACCTCTCATCCTTCGTCACTCCAAGGAGAAAAGGTCGAGTTCACTTAACCTGTTTTCATAAGGCACGCTCCCCAATCCAGGCAAGATCCTTGTAAATCTCCTCTGCACCCTTTCTATGGCTTCTACATCCTTCCTGTAGTGATGCAACCAGAACTGAGCACAGTACTCCAAGTGGAGTCTGACCAGGGTCCTATATAGCTGCAACATTACCTCTCGGCTCCTAAATTCAATTCCACGATTGATGAAGGCCAATACATGCCTTCTTAACCACAGAATCAACCTGCGCAGCTGCTTTGAGCGTCCTATGGACTCGGACCCCAAGATCCCTCTGATCCTCCACACTGCCAAGAGTCTTACCATTAATACTATATTCTGACATCATATTTGACCTACCAAAATGAACTACTTCACACTTATCTGGGTTGAACTCCATCTGCCACTTCTCAGCCCAGTTTTGCATCCTATCAGTGTCCCGCTGTAATCTCTGACAGCCTTCCACACTATCCACAACACCTCCAACCTTTGTGTCATCAGCAAACTTACTAACCATCCCTCCACTTCCTCATCCAGGTCATTTATAAAAATCACGAAGAGCAAGGGTCCCAGAACAGATCCCTGAGGCACCCTACTGGTGATCGACCTCCATGCAGAATATGACCCATTTACAACCACTCTTTGCCTTCTGTGGGCAGGCCAGTTCTGGATCCACAAAGCAATGTCCCGTTGGATCCCATGTCTCCTTACTTTCTCAAGAACCCTTGCATGGGGTACCTTATCAAATGCCTTGCTGAAATCCATATACACTACATCTACTGCTCTTCCTTCATCCATGTGTTTAGTCACATCCTCAAAAAATTCAATCAGGCTCGTAAGGCATGACCTGCCCTTGACAAAGCCATGCTGACTATTCCTAATCATATTATACCTCTCCAAATGTTCATAAATACTGCCTCTCAGAATCTTCTCCATCAACTTACCAACCAATGAGGTAAATTTCCTGGGCTATCTCTACTCCCTTTCTTGAATAAAGGAACAACATCTACAATCCTCTAATCCTCTGGAAGCTCTCCCATTCCATTGATGATGCGAAGATCATCACCAGAGGCTCAGCAATCTCCTCCCTCACCTCCCACAGTAGCCTGGGGTACATCTCATCCAGTCCCAGTGACTTATCCAACTTGATGCTTTCCAAAAGCTCCGGGACATCCTCTTTCTCAATATCTACATGCTCAAGCTTTTCAGTCTGCTGCAAGTCATCACTACAATCACCAAGATCCTTTTCCACAGTGAATACTGAAGTATTCATTAAGTACCTCTGCTATCTATATATATATATATATATATATATATATATATAGAAACACAGAAAATTTATACATATAGAAACATAGAAAATCTATAGCACATTACAGGCCCTTCGGCCCACAATGTTGTGCTTACCATGTAACCTACTCTAGAAGCTGCCTAGAATTTCCCTATCGCATAGCCCTCTATTTTTCTAAGCTCATGTACCTATTTAAGAGGCTCTTAAAAGACCCTGTTGTATCTGCTTCCACCACCTTTGTTGACAGTGCATTCCACGCACCCACCACCCTTTGTGTGAAAACCTACCTCGGTATGAAAAATACGTTAGAAAGGATGAAACTGGATACCGTTCAAAGGAGGTACACAAAAATGATTCCAGGGTTGAGGGGCTTGTCATATGACGTTTGATGGCACTGGGCCTGTATTTACTGGAATTCAGAAGAATGAGGGGTGATTTCATTGAAATTTATCGAATGGTGAAAGTGATGTGGAGAGGATGTTTCCTATAGTGGGAGAGTCTAAGACTGGAGGACGCAACCTCAGAATAGAGGGGTGTCTTTTTAGAACGGAGATGAGGAGGAATTTATTTCACCAGGGAGTGGCGAATCTGTGGAAATCTTTGCCACAGGCAACTGTGGAGGCCAAGTTTTAAATACATTTAAGGCAGAGGTTGATTGGTCAGGGTATGAAGTGACATGGGGAGAAGGCATATTGGGGCTGAGAGGAAAATTGGATGAGCCATGATGAAAGGGCGGAGCAAACTCTGAGGGCCAAATAACCTTATGGATGGGAGATGGGCTGGATAAATGTATGGAGGGGTGGGAATGATTGACAGGGAGGTGAGAAATGGTTGGGACTGACAGTTCATACACACAAGGATGTCTGCAGATGCTGGAAATCATCAGACAAAGTGCTGGACGGAAGTAAACAGTCGATATTTCATGCTGGGACTCTTCATCAGGACTGGAAAGGAGCGGGGAAGATAACAGAATAATAAGATGGGAGGGCAGGGAGTACAAGCTGGAAGGTGATAGGTGAGACCAGGTGAGGAGGAAGTGGGTGGGTTTGAAACAAGAATTGGACAGGGGATAAGAGGAAGAGGGAAAGAAAGAAACTGATAGGAGAGGATAGTGGACCATGGAAGAAAGGGAAGGAGGAGGGGCACCAGGGGAGATGATGGACTAGTGAGAAGAAAAGGTATGAGGGAGAACCGGAATAGTGAAAGGAAAAACAGAACTAGGGTGGGGGAAGAAATTACCAGAAATTGGAGAAATCTATGTTCAAGCCATCAGATTGGACGCAACCCAGATGGAATATGGGGTGTTGCTTCTCCAGTCTGAATGCAACCTCATCTTGACAGTAGAGGAGGCCATGGACCGGCACTTCGGAATCAGATTAGGAATTCAAATGGAAATGCATAGCCAACAAGATCTCCTGCCTTTTCTGGTGTACGGAGCGAAGGAGCTTGATAAAGTTGCCAACCAATCTGAACCCCTTGTTTTCCTCCTTCAGAATTTTCACGAGCTATTTCTTCCATGCTTCCTGCTCTTCCTCATTCTCCCTCCTCCCATCTTCTGCTGACAAGGATTTTGTTATACTTCCTGTTTACTTGCTTTTTCAGTCAGAGAGAGGACATGTTGGTGGTCATTCTTTGAACTGGCAATACAGGGACTGTGAGGCAGCAAGGTCTGTCTTATGATAACTGAACGAACACAACTAAAGTATTGCTCAAATTTTCCCTATCCCCTCCTTCATTGTTCGGGTGACGAGGAGAGGAGTGAGAGGGAAAGAAGCAGATTTGGGACAGTTGGTGTGGGGGAGGTACATGACATAAGGAACCATCCTTTTTTCCGAGAGGAGTGGTCAGGATTTGGGATAAGTTGAGTAGCAGATACAGAAGCTTGCAAGAGTGATCTTAGTGAGGTATACAAAATTATGAGGGGTATAGATAGGGTAAATACATGCAGACTTTTTCCCTTGAGATTGGGTGAGTCTGGAACTAGGGGTCATTAGTTAAGGGTGGAAGGTGAAATTATTAAGGGGAATCTGAGGGGAAACTTCTTTACTCAGAGGAAGGTGCAAGTGTGGATCAATCTGCCAGTAGAATTAGTAGATGCAGGTTTGATTTCAACATTTGAGAGAAGTTTGGATGTACATGGATGGGAGGGTTATGGAGGAGTGTGGGATGAGGCAGGAAAAAACAGGTTTTCACAATCTGTATAACTTTATGACTCTAATCAGGTTTATTATCACTAATATACATTGTGAAATGTGTTGTTCTGCAGCAGCAGTACAGTGCAAGACCAAGAAAAGGTTAATATAAATTACAATAAATAAATTGTGAAAAAAGAGGAATAGCAAGAGAGTGTTCATGGATCATTCAGAAATCTAATTACAAAGGGGCAGAAGCTGTTCTTAAAATATTGAATGTGTGTCTTCAGGCTCCTTTACCTCCTCAACTGAAAAGAGGGCATAACCCAAATGGCAAGGGTCCTTAATGATATACCTGCTGTATGATTCTGACCACCTTTAACATCTCTTCCCTGAAAAGAAAAGTTAACATTGAATAACAAGAATTATTTCCAGTTTCCTGGCTCTTTTTTTGTGGCTGAAACAGGACATTGCTGGAATTTGGAGCAACAAGCTATCTGCTGAAGGAACGCTACACGTTGAGCAGCATTGGGGTAGGGGTTGGTAAAGGAATTGTCAATGTTTTGAGTTGAAATTCTGCATCAGGCCATGATATAGGATCTCAACCTGAGACGGCAATAATTGACAATGATAAACCAATTACAATTTCACAACAATTTTCTGTTTTATTTGACATTTCCTGCATCTGCTGATGATCAAAACCTTGGACAAAGAGGCAGATATAAAAAAACATCTCAAAGATAGGAGAGGTGGATGGCAGATATAGGGAAGGAACTTCCCAGTGCCTTGGTATTGAAAGTCATGGCTGCCAGAATTAGGACAAATAAATTTGGGGATGATCATCAGGCAGGAAATAGAAATACTCTGAGAATTTAAGGATAAGTGAGATCAGAGACAGAAAAACGACTTGGTGACTAAAATTGAAGCAGAACCAATTGTTAATGGGTGACACTGGAGCAGACCTCTTCCCCTTTGCCCCTGCAATAACTCTTCTTTACCCTTCCATTTTCCCACTGTTTTCCCCTTGCTCCTTCAAACCTCCATAGCTTGTATTCCCTTTCCGCCTTTTCCCATTCTCCTTCGTTTTTTCTACACTCTCCCGTTCCTCTTCCCACTTGCCTTTGCTTCATTCCTTCTGCCCTCCACAATCTCCTCTCTTTCTTCTTTTCCTTCTTTGCCCCATCTCATCTTCTTTTTGCCACTTACACAAACCTCCCATTCCTCTCCCAAATGCCCCTTGCTTCCACTACTACTCATTCCCCTCTCGTTTGCCCCTCCCATTGTCCCTTCGCTACACCCCACCGTCCAGCGACCGCCGTCATTCGGCTCCGCCCGCGCCCTGCTTCCGTCCCCGGCGACCGCGGGATGAGCGAGTCCGAGGCCTCGGCCCCGGCCCCGGCCCCGGTGCCGCAAGAGCAGGCGGTGCTGGAGACCTTCTTCTCGCAGCTCGGCGTCTTCTCACACGACCGCGCCAAGGATTACGTGGAGCGGGAGAAGGAGAGCAGCAAGAGTGCGGGCCCGAGCTGGGGCGCCCTGCTGACGGCCCTCGGGCACCTGGCGGCCGCCGAGAAGGCCTATCAAAGCATGGGCTTCCTGGGCCAGAAACTAGGTAAGAGCGATGGGGTGGGGAGGCAGAGAGGGTGTGGAGAGGAGGGGGAGAGGGGTGGGGAGAGAGGAGGGGGAGAGGGGTGGGGAGAGGAGGGGAGAGGGGTGGGGAGAGGGGTGGGGAGAGAGGAGGGGGAGAGGGGTGGGGAGAGGGGTGGGGAGAGAGGAGGGGGAGAGGGGTGGGGGGAGAGGAGGGGGAGGGGAGAGGGGGGAGAGGAGGGGGGAGAGGAGGGGGAGGGGAGAGGGGGGAGAGGAGGGGGAGGGGAGAGGGGGAGGGGAGAGGGGGGAGAGGAGGGGGAGGGGAGAGGGGGGAGGGGGAGGGGGGAGGGGGAGGGGAGAGGGGGGAGGGGGAGGGGAGAGGGGGGAGGGGGGAGGGGAGAGGGGGAGGGGGAGGGGAGAGGGGGGAGGGGGGAGGGGAGAGGGGGAGGTGGGGGGGAGAGGGGGAGGGGGGGGGGGGAGGGGAGGGGGAGGGGGGAGAGGAGGGGGAGGGGGGAGGGGAGAGGAGGGGGAGGGGGGAGGGGGGAGGGGAGGGGGGAGAGGAGGGGGAGGGGGGAGAGGAGGGGGAGGGGGGAGGGGAGAGGAGGGGGAGGGGGGAGGGGAGAGGAGGGGGAGGGGGGAGGGGGGAGGGGAGGGGGAGGGGGGAGGGGGGAGGGGAGGGGGGAGGGGAGGGGGGAGAGGAGGGGGAGGGGGGAGGGGGGAGAGGGGGGGGAGGGGGGAGGGGGGAGAGGGGGGGGAGGGGAGAGGGGGAGGGGGGAGGGGGGGAGGGGAGAGAGGAGGGAGAGGGGGGAGAGGGGGGAGAGGGGGGGGAGGGGAGAGGGGGAGGGGGGAGGGGGGAGGGGGGGAGGGGAGAGGGGGAGGGGAGAGAGGAGGGAGAGGGGGGAGAGGGGGGAGAGGAGGGGGAGGGGAGAGAGGAGGGGGAGGGGAGAGGGGGAGAGGAGGGAGAGGGGGAGAGGAGGGAGAGGGGGGAGGAGGGGGAGAGGAGGGGGGGAGAGGGGAGAGGAGGGGGGGAGAGGGGGGAGGAGGGGGAGAGGAGGGGGGGAGAGGGGGAGGAGGGGGAGAGGGGGAGAGGAGGGGGGAGAGGGGGGAGAGGAGGGGGGAGGGGAGAGGGGGGAGGGGGGAGAGGGGGGGAGGGGAGAGGGGAGAGGGGGGAGAGGGGAGAGGGGGGAGAGGAGGGGGAGGGGGAGAGGAGGGGAGAGGGGGGAGAGGAGGGGGGAGAGGGGTGGGGAGAGAGGAGGGGAGAGGGGTGGGGGAGAGGAGGGGGAGAGAGGTGGGGAGAGGAAGGGGATAGGAATGTGGAGGAGGTGAAGGGGTTAGAGTTGGGGAGGAGGGTGAGGGGAGGGGAAGGGGAGAGGGGAGGGGAGAGGAAGGGGAGAGGGGTGGGGAGGGGGAGAGGGTGGGGAGGGAGTGGAGTGGGGAGGGGGAGTAGGGTGTGGAGAGGAAGGGGAGTGGGGTGGGGAGAGGGAGTGGAGAGGAAGGGGAGTGGGGTGTGGAGGGGGAGAGGGTGTGGAGAGGAAGGGGAGAGGGGTGGGGAGAGGAGGGGGAGAGGGTATGGAGAGGAAGGGGAAAGGGGTGGGGAGGGAGGAGAGTGGGGTCAGAGAGTGAGTGAGCAGAACAATGGGGAGAGGGGAAGGGATGGGGATGGAGTGGGAGTGTGGGTGGGGGGAGGGAGGGAGGGGAGCGGGGGTGGGGGAAAAGAGAATGTTGGGGAGAGAGGTGAGGGGTTGGTTGTAGAGAGGGGTGGGTCGGAGGGAAAGAGGGAGAGAGTGGGCAAGGGGAAGAAGGGCAGGAAAGAGGGGGGTGGGGAATGAGGGTGAGTGGGTGGGGATGGAAGAGCTGGGGAGAGGCTGGGGAGGGAGGGCTGGAGTGTGGAGCGAGAGTGAAGAATGGGCTCCAGAGGGAGGATGAAAAGAGGGGTGGGTGGAGTGGGGATGGGGACAGGCGTTAGAGAGGGGGTGAGGTTGGGGTGGGGAGAGGGGGTATGGAGGGTCAGAAAGGGAGGAGAGAGGGGTGGGTTTGGGCAGAGAGAGGGGAGGGAAAGGGCTGGTCAGGGAGGGAAAGAGGGGCAGGGTAGGGGGTGGGGAGGGAGGGTGAAAAGAGAGGTGGTGTGGAAGGGGACGGGTGGGAGGGATGGGAGTGCTGGAGGGAGATGAGGTGATGGGGTGTGGAATGGGAGGGAATAAGAGTGAATAAAGAGGGAAATGGAGTGCAAGTGTAAGGAGAGGTGGGGAAGAGTGTGAAAGCAGGAAGGAGAGTGGATGGGTGAATGGTGTATACAGAATTGGAGAGGTGTAGGGAATAGGAGAGATGTATGCAGGGGTGAATTGTGTGAAGGGGGATGGGGGTGATGTATGGATGGGTGAATTGTGTGAAGGGGATGGGGGTGATGTATGGATGGGTGAATTGTGTGAAGGGGATGGGGGTGATGTATAGATGGGTGAATTGTGTGAAGGGGATGGGGGTGATGTATGGATGGGTGAATTGTGTGAAGGGGATGGGGGTGATGTATGGATGGGTAAATTGTGTGAAGCGGATGGGGTAATGTACTGAAGGGTGAATGCTTTGTGGGTATGCGATAGATGTACACTTGAGTAAATGGTGTCTAGGGGATGGGGAGAATGGTGGGCACATGGATGTGGGTGAAGTGGAGGAATACGGGGTGCAGGGAATGGAATGATGATGGAAGGATTGAGGATTGCGAGTGAAGAATTGGTGACAGAGAAGTAGTGGAGTGGAGGTGGAGAGCAAGGGGAAGGTTCTAGGAGGAGAGAAGGCAGGGAAGGGGTGGAAACAGTAGAAGATGAATACTCCAAATTTGGCCACATCAGTACCGGTAAATACCAGTACAAGACTTAATGAATGTACTTGAGATACTTCATTGCTCACTCACATGCAATCTCTGAACTGGCAGGCGGGCAATCATTCTTCAGTCGGAAGGATTCCATTCGAAATATCTACACCAGCATCCAAAATGAACTGCGCAAGCTGGTCGCTTTTGGGAAGGGTTCGACGGCTAGCAACTCATCCCACCTGGATGTGCTTCTCTGCCACCTCTCTGAGCAGCTCTGTGATTTCATCCAGGCCCGAATGGAAATTGCCGAGTTCTACGAGAAAATATACTCTCTCAGCACACAGAAGTCCATCCATTCCATGGAGTTGGTGGACACACTGGAATCTATCGTACAGAAGTATAGCTCCAGGTCAGTGGAAGTCCTAATTTAGTGATTTTGGGGTCAGTACTGCAGAGAAACATACTGAGGTTTTGATCATCCACAGGGTGTTTCGGATTGGACCAACCATGGTCCATAGTCTTACGCCTTGATGTTTCCAATAAATATTGGCCAGGGTGGCTGTACAGGACAAACATTTAATCAAACCTTAGGTAATATAAACTTTGGTTAGACCACACTTAGAGCATTGTGTTTAGTTCTGGTCATCTCATGATAGTAAGCTTTCAAGAGGGTGCAGAGAAGATTTACCCTGGAGCTTGTCTATAAGTTGAGTGGGCTAAGACTTTTCTCTTTAGAGAGAAAGAGGATGGAGGGTGACTTGATAGAGATGCACAAGATGATAAGAGATAGATCGAGTGGACAGCCAAGGTGGAAATGGTTAATACGAGGGGGCATGAAGGTGTTTGGAGGAAACTATAGGGGGAGACAGCAGAAACAAGATTTTTACACAGACTGGCAGGTGCTCTACCAGGAGTGGTGGTAGAGGCTGATACATTAGGGATATTTCAGATACTCTTAGACAGGCACATGAATGAAAGAAAAATTAGGGGCTAGATTGATCATAACATCTTGGGCTGAAGGGCCTGGATTGTGCTGCAGTTTTCTATGTCAAATCTACCAGAGAGGGCTCTGGAGAGATAAAATTATGTTTTCTGGTGTGAAGAAGGTTACTTATGAGAAAGGATTAGCTAGGATAGACCATTTTTCTTTGGAACAGTGACTTGATCAAATTTGGTAAGATTGAGAAGAGTTGATAAAATCGATAGGAGGGATCTATTTCCCTTGGAACTGATAAATAATTAGGAAGCATGGGTAGAAGGTATTAGATTGATGGATTAGATTCACCCTTAGGGATGTTGGTGATCTGCCCCTCACTGGCTTAAAGGTATTAAATAGTACTTGATAGACTAAGAGCTTACGATCTCTCAGTACTTCCCACATGTTCTTTGCAAATTCTGAAAGCAATTCAAACCTTTTATTGGATTTTCCATTTAATCTTTTGCTTGATTTAAAAAAAAATGCATGTTAGAGATGCCAGATTTGAATGGTTGGAGCTTATACGGTGAGGCTAGATTAATGCACATACTGTATACATGAATTATGTTATATCAGCATTAATTTATTATGAGTACAGATACTGGTGTGATGGTATCTGACAAAGGAACTTAAGTGTTCATCATTATCATCAGGTGCCCAGTTTGAGCTTTGACTGCCATGGCCCACACACTCCTGTTTCGGGTCAAGTGGATCAATTCATTGGTATTCATTTCCAGTTCTCTGGCTGCTGTCTCCATCATCGTTTGTCTTTGTCTTCCTCTTGCTTTCTTCCCTTCAATCTTTCCCATAATTACCGTACATTCTAACTCCTCTTTCCTAATCACATGTCCAATGAAGTTACGTTGCCTTTTCATGATCTCATACATTATTTCTCTTTTCATGCTTGCTCTGTGCATGACATCCTCCTTAGATATCCATTTCATCCATGATATTCTTTGCATCCTCCTCAAAAACCACATCTCTGCTGATTCAATTCGTTTCCTCATGTTACTAGAAATTGTCCAACATTCTGAGCCATATAACATAACTGGATAAACGTAACATTTCAGTACTCTGAGGCGGGTTGTCATGCCTAGTTTAGTATTGGTCAGTATACTCATCATTCTCGTAAAGGTGTCTTTTGCCATCCCTATTCTTCTTTTGATGTCCATGTCGCACCTGCCATCTGATGTCACCCAGCTTCCTAAGTAGCAAAAATTCTGTACTTGTTTTATGTCTTCCCCGTTTATTCTCAGCCTTCATATAGGATTCTCCTTCTTTTTGGATATGACCATACATTGTCTTTTTGCAATTGATAGACATCCACTTTTGCACTTTCTTCAACAATTATATCAATTAAATTTTGTAGTTCTTTCTCCGTATTTGCAATTAACACAGTGTTATCTGCATATCTGAAATTATTGATGTTTTCACTGCCAACTTTGATTCCCGAGATGTCTCTTATTTTTTGTAATATTGTTTCACTGTACACATAAAATAAATCAGGGGAGAAAACACACCCTTGTCTAACGCCTCTCTTGATTTTCGTGAACTGACTCCCCTCTCCATCTATTCTTACAGCGGCAGTTTGTTCCCAGTACAGATTTCTGAGTAGGCGGAGGTCTTTTGAATCTAGATCTAGAGTTTTCTGTAATATTTCAAATAACTTACTGTGCTTCACTTCATCAAATGCTTTTGTGTAGTCGACAAAACAAACAAATAAATCTTTTTGCACTTGAATAGCTCGATCTGATAGTATCCTTAACATCAATATTGCGTTTCTTGTACCTTTGTCTTTCACAAAACCACATTGTTCTTTACCTATTTCAGCTTGTATCTTACCTTTAGCTCTTGTCATCAAAATTCTTAGAAGTATCTTGGTGATATGACTCATTAGACTTACATAATTCACATTCTATTGCTCCAGGTTTCTTAGGAAGAGTGATAAATACTGATTTTTTTCATCTCTTCTGGTATTATTCCAGTCTCATAAATGTCATTGATTAAATCAGTAAGTTTTTCAATTCCATATTCTTCAAGGGTGATAATTTGTTCTATTACTAATTCATCAAGACCTGCTGCCTTTCCTTTCTTCATCTTATTTATTGCATTATGAACTTCAGATTTTAAAATACTTAGACCTTCAATGTTTTTCTTAATTTCTAGTTTTTTGCCTCGATTGTCTTCAAACAATTCCTGAATATACTCAGTCCATCTGTTCATAATCTCATCTTTTTCCAGGATAATGGTACTGTCTTTTGCTTTCAAACATCCATCTGAAGAACAGAGGAGCTTTTTACCAGTGATATTCTTGATTTGATGATATAACCTTTTTGGATCAGTAATAGGGATTCTTTCTATTTGCTCACATTCCTGGTTTAACCATTCTTCTTTGGCTTTTTGATATAAGCTTTAAATTTTTAATCTAGGACATATATTCCATAGGATTTGCTTTCTTCTGTCTCCTTTCTTCCATTAGATTTTTGATTTCATCTGTCATCCATTTATTCTTTGTGCCTTTTTCTTTTTTCGGAATTGCTGACTTTGCTGATTCTACCAAGGCATCCTTTAGCGAGTTAAATTTCATTTCTATATGATTGCTATCATCTTCAACAGATTCTATTTCTATATTTGAAAGCTATTCCTTACTTCAATTGTAAATTTTTGTCTTAAGTTTTCTTCTTTAATTAATTGCAAGTAGTCAAGGGATTGTTCAGGTTTTTGCTTCTTTAGTTTTTTAAGTTTTACTTTTACGTGACATGTTACTGGGTTATGGTCACTATTACAGTCTGCACCTGGATATGTTTTACATTGGGTCACTGAGTTTCTAAATCTTTGGTTTATAGTAATAAAGTCAATTTGATTTCTAGTGTTCAGCTGGACTTTTCCAAGCCCGCAAGTGTCTTGGATGGTTTTTAAAGTAGGTATTCATAATGACCTGATTATTCATCTTGCACCATTCTACCCATTTCTCATCTCTTACATTTCTTTCCCCTAGTCCAAATTTTCCTCAGGTATTTCCATCAGCAGCTTATCCTACTTTAGCATTTAGATCTCCCATGACAATAACAATATCTTGAGATTTGCATCCATTCTTTGCTTGTTCAAGCTCTTAATAGAATTTATCTATATCTTCATTTGTTCCATCTGTTGATAGTGCATATATCTTAAGTGTTAGACTATACTTTTAGAGCTCCACTCCAAAGCAATTCTAAGACCTAACATTTTTGAAGATAAATTAGTATCTTTGAAAATGCAAGTCAAATCAAAGAAATATGTTGAACTCTGCTGCAGTTTATTTCAATACTGCCTTTGAGTTGTACATTCACTGATTTTTCCTTCCAGATGTACAGTGACTCTCACATTAACACACACAAAATGCTGGAAGAATTCAGCAGGTCAGGCAGCATCTATAGAGTGGAATAAACAAATGACATTTTGGGCCGAGACCCTTTAGGATGCATTGATGAAGGGTCTTGGCATGAAATGTCGACTGTCTATTTCTCTCCATAGATACTGCCTGGCATTTTGTGTGTGTTACTTTGGATTTCCAGCATCTACAGAAACACTCGTGTTCATGACTCTTACATTAAGCTATTTTCTGAATTCTGACAGTGATGATTGCTTATGAATCAGTTGTTTGTGGTTTCTAGTCATGCTCCAGAGATGATAGATTCTGAGCAATACAGCAGTCAGTAACCCAAATCTCATCCAGCTGAGCAAGACAGGTGTTGAGAGCTGGAATATTTCAAGGAGGACAGAATGAATAGTCGATGTTAGGAATCTTGATCACTATTTTGTACAGAGCATGTTTCTGCAGTTGATCTATTAAAATCAGAATTCGGATCAGCTTTATTATTACTGACACTTGTTTAGAAATGTATTGTTGTTTTGCGGCAATGGTACAGTGCAATACATAAAATTGCTCCAAGTTACAATGCCTTGTGGAAAGGGATGAACACAGGTGGGAACGAAATCCTGATTAAAAAAAAAATTACAAAAAAGGTGGGATTACCGATTTCAATTCAACTTCCGATTCCCATTCCAACATGTCAGTCCATGGCCTCCTCTACTCCCGTAATGAGGCCACCCTCAGGTTGGAGGAGCAACACCTCATATTTCTTTTTCTTTTTCAATCTTTTTATTAACTTCATAGAATGAAAACATAACATAGCAATAATACAAATAGTAGGAGATACATTGTTACACTTAAAATGAGTAATTGTAAGACCAAATAGTATAAATTGACAAAGCTCCCAATCGTGTAGAATAGCAATGAATAATACAAAGCAAAAAAAAACTGAAGAAAAATCATGAAAAAGAAAAAAAATAGGAAAAAAACAAACCCCATCCCAAAAAAAACTAAACAGAATTAGTCAACTAAACTAAAAGACTTGGGCAAAACTAACAACTTAAAAATGGGAAAGAAGAAAACCTTAGTGTCGACGACTCCGTTCCTTTCAACCAACAGTACAGAGAAATAAAACAAGTTTGGAAATGATCAAATTACATCAAATGAAAATGCTGAATGAATGGCCTCCAAGTTTTTTCAAATTTAATGGAAGGGTCATAAACCGCACTTCTAATTTTCTCCAAATTTAAACACAACATAGTTTGTGAAAACCAATGAAATACAGTAGGAGGGTTAATCTCTTTCCAATTCAGCAGAATGGATCTTCTAGCCATTAAAGTAAGAAATGCAATCATCCTATGTGCTGAAGAGGTTAAATAATTTGAATCTATCATTGGTAATCCAAAGATAGCAATAATTGGATGAGGTTGTAAGTCTATATTCAAAACCGTTGAAATAATGTCAAAAATATCTTTCCAATATTTTTCCAACAAAGGACATGACCAAAACATGTGGGTTAAAGAAGCTATCTCGGAATGGCATCTGTCACATATTGGATTAATATAAGAGTAATAACAAGATAGTTTATCTTTGGACATATGAGCCCTGTGCACTACTTTAAACTGTATCAACACATGTTTAGCACATATAGAGGATAAATTAACCAATTGAAGAATTTTTTCCCATTTTTCAATCGGTATAATAATCTTAAGTTCTCTTTCCCACCTCATATTTCATCTGGGTAGCTTTCAACCTGATGCCATGAAGTAATTTCCCCCCTCCCCCTTCACTCCTTTTCTATTCTTCATTCTGGCTACCCTCCCACCCCTTCTCCTCAGCTGCCTACCGTAGCCCTTTGGTTCCCCTCCTCCTTTCCTTTCTTCCATGGTCTACTGTCCTCCTCCTTCAGCATTTCGCTTCTTCCATCTCACACCTTTATCCCCCCCTCCCCACCCTTCTACCTTCCCCTTCATCTGGTCTCACGTATCACCTCCCAGCTTTTTACTTTATACCCCCCTCCCCACCCACCCACTTTCCCCCTTACCTGGTCCCCCTTCATCTGGTCTCGTACCACCTGCCAGCTGTACTACTCTCCATCCGCCACATTCTTTCTAGGTTTTATTTTATTTAGAGATACATCACGGTAATAGGCTCTCCTGTCCTAATGAGACTGCGCCTCACTTTGTGACCAATTTTCCTACTAACCTGTACATATTTGGAATATGGGAGGAAACCAGAGCAACTGGAGAAAATCCACCTGGTCACAGGGCGGACGTACAAACTCCTTACAGGGTGTGTGATAATTGAACCTGGGTTGCTGGTGCTGTAATAGCGTTAATGCTACCGTGCAGCCCCAGTATTCTGGCTTCTGCCCTCTTCCACTGCAGTTCTGATGAAGGGTCTTAGCCTGAAACATTGACTATTTATTTTCCTCTATAGATGCTGCTTGACTTGCTGAGCTCCTCTGACTTTTTGTGTGTGTTGCTCAAGATTTCCAGCATCTATAGAATCTACTTGATGAGTTTAACATGTGTTGGCTTTGACTTCCTCAGGTTCCATCACCCAATCCTGAGCCCTCTGGAAAGCTGCTTCCATCTGGAGGTGGATGTGCTCAGCCAGCTGCTGAAGGCTCAGGCCGAGATCAGCGAATGGAGGTTTCTCCCTTCTCTGCTCAACTTGCACGGCGCCCACTCCAAACTGCAGAGCTGGGGCCAGATGTTTGAGAAGCAGCGAGAGACCAGGAAGCACCTGTTTGGGGGCCAGACCCAGAAGGCCCTCCAGCCACCTCACCTCTTCCAGTGGCTGGCCAGGCTGAAGAACGCTCTCTTGGCCAAATTCAGCTTCTACTTTCATGAGGCCCTGAGCCGCCAGACCACCCCATCAGAGATGAAGGCTCTGACCACCAAGACCAACCCCGACTACTGCGGCAAGATCTCCAGCTTCATCCGTAAGTACGACGCCCAGAATGTTTCCCTCATCTTTGATAACCGGGGTTCGGAGACCTTCCAGGGGCATGGCTACCACCACCCCCACTCATACAGAGAAGCCCCTAAGGGAGTGGATCAGTACCCAGCAGTAGTCTCTCTGCCCAGTGATCGGCCTTTGATTCATTGGCCCAGTGTCATCATGATCATGACAGACAGTGCAATGGAGCTCAACACTTTGGAAAAAGTGGTCCATTTCTATGACGACAAGGTCCAGAGCACCTACTTCCTCACGCGCCCTGAACCACAGTTCACCCTTGTGGTGATCTTCGACTCCAGGAAGTCAGAGAAGGATTCCCACTTTCTCTCTTTCCTCAACGAGCTCTCCGGCTCCTTGAAGAACAGCAAGCCATTTGCCAGTTTGAAACCCGGTTCAAAGGGCTGATGCCAATACCATGTCGGACAGTGACTCACTACTGTGCATTACAGAACCAATGACATTTGTATGAAGAACTTCGGATGTGGATGTTCGATCTGCACTCAGCTAGGAAATGCAGACCTTTTGCCAAGTACGGTTGCTGCCGTTTCATTCTAATACTCACTGACATAATGATTCCATTTTCCCTAGTAACTTATAACTGTGAAATAAAAAAACAACTCAACTCTTTGCAAAGCATGAGGTTTAATCCGAGGTGTTATTTGAAAATGAAAGGATACGTTTACAATGCATTTAAATACAGAGGAGGAAACAACGGATGCTGCTTGATCCACCGAGTTCTTCCAGATGATTATTTGTTGTTTGCCATTGCAAGCATGCAAGGAATTGAAACAGAAACCAGTCCCTTGAGCCTGCCTCTTCTTTCAGCCAGGTATTCACTGCCATTGACAACTTCTCTCTGACTTCTCCCTCATGATCCATCTGTCTGTGAAGTTCTTTTCTGAGTAATAACTTGTACACTTTGGTTTGGAATAGAGCATCCAAGTTGTTAAGAGAGCATATAGTTTGTTGCCCTTCATTAGTCAGGGGATTGATTTCAAAAGCTGTTAGGTGATTTTGCTGCTCCAAGAATCCCTAGATATACCACGCTGTGTTCCGTTCTGGTCACATCATTATAGGAAGGGGCTTTGGAGAGGGTGCTGAGGAGATTTACCAGGATGCTATGTGGACTAGAGAGCACGTCTTATGAGGATAGGTTGAGCGAGCTAGGACTTTTCTCTTTAGAGAGAAAGAGGATGAACAGTGACTTGATGGAGATGCACAGAGAGTAAGAGGCACAGATAGAGTGGACAGCCAGAGAGTTTTTCCCAGGGCAAAAATGGTTAATACTTGGGGTACATTGGAGCCCTATTAAGGTGACTGGAGGAAAGTATGGGAAGATGGCTCAGGTAGTTATTTTTTACACAGAGAGTTGTGAATGCATGGAATGTGCTGCCCTGCCAGGGATGGTGAAAGAGACAGATACAGGGCAGGGGTTCCCCATCTTTTTATGCCATGGATCCTTACCATTAACTGAATGTACTATGCTGTAATGTTCTGTTTTTACTCCGAGCTTTTCCAGCCCAAGGGAACGTTCTCTGCCCCTCAACTCCTTTTAGAATCTTCACTATTTCATTGAGGACACCTGTCATTCTTCTAAACTATCAGCAGCGTCATAGTTCAGCCTCGTATAGAGCATATGTTGACAGAGGTCATGGGGAAGGGTCACAAGAGAAATCTGTTGGAAACTGAAATTCAAACGTATTTTGAGCCTACGGACAGTTGTTTTAATACTTGACCCAAATCTGGCAGTGTATATTCAGTATCATTAGACTTGAGTCAGGTATCTGGGGTCTTAGCGAAGCACTAAGCCTTAGAACAGTTATTTATAAAGAGTTGGCCAAACCCATCATGACCCAAAGTGTATCCTATTGGTCTTGTATCAGATAATGTGCCTCTTATTTGATAGTGTGCTAATGGATAGGTAACTAGCGTGATGCAACTGGAAACACATAGGATTCTGCAGATGCTGGAAATCCAGAGCAACACTCACAAAATGCTGGAGGAACTCAGCAGATCAGGCATCATCTATGGAGAGGAATAAATATCCAATATTTCATGATAAAACTCTTCATGAGTCCAGGAAAGATAGGTAGGGAGGGGAAAGGACTACAAGTTTGAAGGTGTTAGGTGAGACCAAGTGGGAGAGAAGGTGAGTGGGTGGGAGAGAGGTGATGTAGTGAGAAGCTGGGAGGTGACAAGAGGAAGAGGTAAAGCATTGAAGAAGAAGAAATCTGATAGGAGAGGACAGTGGACCATGGATGAAAGGGAAGGAGGAGGGGTGCCAAAGGGAAGTGATGGGCAGGTGAGGAGAAGAGAAGTGGTGAAGGGTGATCAGGTAACCAGAATGGGGAATGGATAAAGAGAGAAGGGGCTGGGGTGGAGAAGTTACCAGAAGTTAGAGAAATCAATGTTCATGTTGTCAGGTTAGAGGCTATCCAGACAGAATATGAGGTGTTGCTCCTCCAACTTGAGTGTGTCCTCATCATAGCAGTAGAGGAAGCCATGGACATATGTGTTAGAACATAGAACATAGAACAGTACAGCACAGCACAGTACAGGGCCTTCGGCCCACAATGTTATGCCGACCCTTAAACCCCGCCTCCCATATAACTGCCCCCCCACCTTAAATGCCTCCATATACCTGTCTAGTAGTCTCTCAAATTTCACTAGTGTATCTGCCTCCACCACTGACTCAGGCAGTGCATTCCATGCACCAACCACTCTCTGAGTAAAAAACCTTCCTCTAATATCCCCCGTGAACTTCCCACCCCTTACCTTAAAGCCATGTCCCCTTGTATTGAGCAGTGGTGTCCTGGGGAAGAGGCGCTGGCTGTCCACTCTATCTGTTCATCTTAATATCTTGTATACCTCTATCACGTCTCCTCTCAACCTCCTTTTCTCCAGAGAGCAAAGCCCTAGCTTCCTTAATCTCTGATCATAATGCATACTCTCTAAACCAGGCAGCATCCTGGTAAATCTCCTCTGCACTCTTTCCAGTGCTTCCACATCCTTCCTATAGTGAGGCGACCAGAACTGGACACAGTACTCCAAGTTCTGCATCATTACCCTGCGACTCTTAAACTCTATCCCTCGACTTATGAAAGCTAACACTCTATAAGCTTTCTTAACTACCCTATCTACCTGTGAGCAACTTTCAGGGATCTGTGGACATGTACCCCCAGATCCCTCTGCTCCTCCACACTTCCAAGTATCCTGCCATTTACTTTGTACTCTGCCTTGGAGTTTGTCCTTCCAAAGTGTACCACTTCATACTTCTCCATGTTGAACTCCATCTGCCACTTCTCAGCCCACTTCTGCATCTTATCAATGTCTCTCTGCAATCTTCGACAATCCTCTACACTATCCACAACACCACCAACCTTTGTGTCATCTGCAAATTTGCCAACCCACCCTTCTACCCGCACATCCAGGTTGTTAATAAAAATCATGAAAAGTAGAGGTCCCAGGACCTACCCTTGTGGGACACCACTAGTCACAACCCTCCAATCTGAATGTACTCCCTCCACCATGGCCCTTTGCTTTCTGCAAGCAAGCCAATTCTGAATCCATTTGGCCGAACTTCCCTGGATCCCAAGCATTCTTCAAATCCTTCCACCTCCTTCATTCTTCAGTCCTGACAAAGGGTTCCGGCCAGAAACGTCGACTCATCATTTCCACTGATGCTGCCCGACCTGCTGAGTTTATCCAGCGTACTGTAGGTGTTGCCTTGATCAAAGCATCTGCAGATTATTTTGTGTTTCTCATGCCTTCTGACTTTCTGAATAAGCCTACCGTGTGGAACCTTGTCAAATGCCTTACTAAAATCCATGTAGATCACATCCGCTGCACTACCTTCGTCTATATGCCTGGTCACCACCTCAAAGAACTCTATCAGGCTTGTTAGACATGATCTGCCCTTCACAAAGCCATGCTAACTGTCCCTGATCAGACCATGATTCTCTAAATGCCCATAGATCCTATCTCCAAGAACCTTTTCCAACAGCTTTCCCACAGACGTAAGGCTCACTGGTCTGTAATTACCCGGACTATCTCTACTACCTTTTTTGAACAAAGGGACAACATTTGCCTCCCTTCAATCCTCCGGTACCATTCCTGTGGACAACAAGGACATAAAGATCCTAGCCAGAGGCTCAGCAATCTCTTCCCTTGCCTCGTGGAGCAGCCTGGAGAATATTCTGTCAGGCCCTGGGGACTTATCTGTCCTAATGTATTTTATCAACTCCAACACCTCCTCTCCTTTAATATCAACATGCTCCAGAACATCAACTTCACGCATATTGTCCTCACCGTCATCAAGTTCCCTCTCATTGGTGAATACTGAAGAGAAGTATTCATTGAGGACCTCGCTTACTTCCACAGCCTCCTGGCACATCTTCCCATCTTTATCTCTAATCGGTCCTTTCTTCACTCCTGCCATCCTTTTGTTCTTCACATAATTGAAGAATGCCTTGGGGTTTTCCTTTACCCTACTCGCCAAGGCCTTCTCATGCCCCCTTCTTGCTCTCCTCAGCCCCTTCTTAAGCTCCTTTCTTGCTACCCTATATTCCTCAATAGACCCATCTGATCCTTGCTTCCTAAACCTCATGTACGCTGCCTTCTTCCACCTGACTAGATTCTCCACCTCACTTGTCACCCATGGTTCCTTCACCCTACCATTCTTTATCTTCCTCACCGGGACAAATTTATCCCTAACATCCTGCAAGAGATCCCTAAACATCGACCAGATGTCCATAGTACATTTCCCTGCAAAAACATCATCCCAATTCACACCTGCAAGTTCTTGCCTTATAGCCTCATAATTTGCCCTTCCCCAATTAAAAATTTTCCTGTCCTCTCTGATTCTGTCCTTTTCCATGATAATGTTAAAGGCCAGGGAGCGGTGGTATTGGAATGAGAATTGGGGAGTGATGCAAATGCACAAGTTGTGGAGAGCTGAGATGACTCCATGCTTCAAGATTTCAAAATCAGTAATTCTGAATTCAAGCGTCCTCCAGAAACCAAAGTACACAAATCGACTTGGTGAGGGATTGAAACAGCAAAGTGCTAGAGATACTCGGCTAGTCAGGTGGCATCTGTAGAGAGAAAAGTTTGCGGAATCTCCAGCATTTTTAAAAATTTCAGATTGTTATCATTGCAGTTTTATTTGCTTTTTTATAGTCTGAAGGATTTCTGCATAGTTAGAGTGATGTTAAAGCGAGTCTGTCTGCCCACTGCATTACATTGAAATCAACAAGTTGAATTATTCCTGGTGTCCTGTCCGCACGTTAGAAAACAGATTATTTGCTCTTTGTGATTTGTTTGTGTTTGCCAGGTGTAAATTACCTGCTATAGTTTTTACATTACAACGTGAATACATTTCAAAAATAGAGAGCTACCTGTGGGATGGTCTGGAGACAAAATTCTGGAATTCATGGTCCATCTGACAGCATAAGTTAGGAGGAAATAATTCATATTAAAGGGTTCTGAGTGTGATTAAACTCACACATATTTCCTAGATTCAAACAATAATTTGTATTCAGAGGCTTTAATTTGTGAAACACCCAGGAACTTTTGCGAAAGAATAAATATCTGATAAGCGGCAGATGAGTTGAGGAAACTTTTGGAATAGTTTGTTATCACTGACATACAGTATGTTGTGAAATTTGTTTTGTCACAGCAGTACAGTGCAATATGTAAAATATACTTTAAGAAAATTAGAATATTAAGTTAGTTTAAGTTACAATGATATATACAGTATGTAGTGTAAATTGTGCTAAATAGTGAGGGATTGTTCATGGTTGATGAGCTGTTCAGGAATCTGATGGCAGAGGGGAAGAAGCTGATGCTGGGGAGTCTAGTGCTTATGATGGATCTGGCCGCGTCTACAGCCCTCTGCAGCTTTTTCCAATCTTGTACATTGGAGCCTCCCTATTAGATGGGATGTCTAAGTAAGTGAAGATTTGACTGAAACAGATTTAAAGCTGAGCTTACTGGAGAGAATCCACTTAACACATTAGATAGGGAGTGAGGCACATTTGACAAGTTGAAAGTGTTGGTCACTGAACACAGAAGAATTAAAAAGAATAGCATTGACTTGTGTTTCCAGAGTCACAACAGGCCCATCGGCACAACTCATCCACACCAACGAAGTTGCCACCCTGAGCTGGTCTTATCAGCATGTGTTTGGCCCATATCCTCTCCAAAAGTGCTTGGAACACTGCCAAGGGAAATCAGTGGAAGCAGATAACATGTCAGCATGGGTTTCCTTACAAATCTGTTGGAATTCTTTGAAGAAATAACAAGTGCCTCCAGCATTTTTGTTTTTGTTGTGGATTTCTAGGACATGCAGTTTATTTCTCCTCTTGTATTCCAGGTCTATTTCAGATGCAGATTCAGATTTATTTATCATGTGTACTTCAAAACATACTGTGAAATGCATTGATTGTGATTGCAGAAATTGGTAGTTATGTTGCCATGGAGAGAAATGTACAAAACCTATTTCATTAGGTGCCAATTTTAAGATCACATTAATTGCATCTACACTCAGTGGCCACTTTGTTGAGTACCCCCATACCTATAAAGTGGGCACTGGATGTATAACCCATTTGCTTCAAAGGTCAAAGTAAATTTATTATCAAAATACATATATGTCACAGGAAACAAACCCAAGATTAATTTTCTCGTGGGCATACTCAAAAATACATAATAGAATAATAACCATAATGCGATCAATGAAAAACTGCATCAACTTGGCGTTCATCCAGAGTAAAAAAAAGTCAACAGACTGTACAAATATGAAAAGTAATAATTAATAATAAATATAATACATGGCTAAGGAGCTGGTGTAGGAGGGAGGGCATAAGATCTTTGGATCATTGGGTTCTCTTCCAGGGAAGGTGGGACTTGTACAGAAGGGATGGTTTGCACCTGAACTGGTGGGGTTTAAACTAGAGTTGCAGGGGGATGGAAACCAGAGTTCCAGAAGGGTTAGTGGAGAGGTTGTGGAGGCAGATGTTGGTAAGACCTCGGACAACGTTAGAAATCAAAAGGTTGAGCATGGTGCGACAACATCGAAAAAGGTGAATACAGGACTGAAGGTGTTGTATCTGAATGTGTGCGGTATACGGAATAAGGAAGATGAACTTGCAGCGCAGTTGCAGATTGGTAGGTATGGTGTTGTAGGCATCACCAAATCTGGTTGAAAGATTATAGCAGGGAGCTTTATGTCCAAGGATACACACTGTATCGAAAGGATAGGCAGGAAGGCAGAGAGGGTGGCATTGCTCTGTTGGTAAAAAATTAAATCAAATCATTAGAAAGAGATGACATAGGGTCAGAAGGTGTTGAATCATTGTGGATAGGGCAAAGGAACTGCATGGGTAAGAAGACCCTGATGGGAGTTGTATACAGACCCCTAAACTTTGCCTACAAATTACAATGGGAGATAGAAAGTGAATTGCAAAAGGGCAATGTTACAATAGTCAAGGGGCATTTCAATATGCAGGTAGATTGGGAAAATCAGGTTGGTGCTGGATTACAGGAGGGGGAATTTCTAGAGTGCCTACAAGATGGCTTTTTAGAGCAACTCATGGTTGAGCGCATTAGAGGATCGCTATTCTGGATTGGGTGTTGTGCAAAGAACCAGTATTAATTAAGAGAGCTCGAGGTAAAAGAACTCTCGGGGAAAGTAGTCATTATATGGTCGAATTGGTCCTGAAATTTGAGAAGGAGAAGCTAAAGCTAAATGTGTCAGTATTACACTGGAGTAAAGGGAATTACAGAGGTACGAGAGAGGAGTTGGCCAGAATTGATTGGAAAAGAACACTGGCAGGGATGATGGCAGAGCAACAATGGCTTGAATTTCTGGAAGCAATTTGGAAGGCACAGGATATATACATCCCAAAGAGGAAGAAGTATTCTAATGGAAAGATGACATAACCGTGGCTAACAAGTGAAGTCAAAGCCAACATAAAAGCCAAAGAGAGGGCTTATAATAGAGCAAAGATTATTGGGAAGTTAGAGGATGGGAAAACTTTTAAAAACCACCAGAAGACAACTAAAAGAGTCATTAAGAAGGTAAAGATGGAATATGAAAGTAACCTAGCCAAAGTAACGTAGCTAAAGAAGATACCAAAAGTTTCTTCAGATACATGAAGTGTAAAAGAGAAGTGAGAGTGAATATTGGACCACTGGTAAACGATGCTGGAGAGGTAGTAATGGGAAACAAAAAAACGGCGAACAAACTGAGTAAGTTTATTTTGCATCAATCCCCACTGTGGAAGACACTAGCAGGATGGTGGAAGTTCCAGGTGTCAGGGGGCATTAAGTTATGGTAACTAGAGAGAAGGTTCTTGGGAAACTGAAGGGTTTGAAGGTAGATAAGTCACCTGGATCAACAATCACTAGATTCCGGGATGGTTCCGGTAAACTGGAAAATTACTAATGCCACTCCACTCTTCAAGAAGGGAGAGAGGCAGAAAGAAGGAAACTATAGGCCAGTTAGTTTGATCTCAGTGGCTGGGAAGATGTTGGAGCTGATTATTAAGAATGAGATCTCATTCTTGGAGGCACATGATAAAATAGGTCATCAAGGGAAAATCTTGTTTGACAAATCTGTTGGAATACTTTGAAGAAGTAACAAGCAGGATAGCCAAAGGAGAATCGGTTGATGTGTACTTGTATTTTCAGAAGGCCTTTGACGAGGTACCACACATGAGGCTGCTTAACAAGCTATGAGCCCGTGGTATTACATGAAAGATTCTAGCATGAATAAAGCAATAGCTGATTTGCAAGAGGCAAAGAGTGGGAGTAAAGGGAGCATTTTCTGACTGGCTGCCAGTGCCTAGTGGTGTTCCACAGGGGTCTGTCTTGGGATCGACTCTTTGATGTTATATGTAAATGATTTGGATGATGAAATTGATGGCTTTGTTGCAAAGTTTGCATATGATATAAAGATAGGTGGAGGGGCAGGTAGTTTTGTGGAAGTAGAGGGGTTACAGAAGGACTTAGATTAGAATGGGCAATGGCAGAGGGATACAGTGTTGGGAACTGTGTGATCATGTACTTTTGTAGAAGAAATGAAAGAATTGGCTATTTTCTAAATGGAAAGAAAATACAATCAACTGAGTCGCAAAGGGACTTGGTAGTCCTTCTGCAGGATTCCCTAAAGGTTAATTTGCAGTTTGAGTCTGCGGTGAGCAATGCAAATGCAATGTTATCATTCATTTCAAGAGGATGGGAATATAAAAGCAAGGATGCAGTATTGAAGCTTTATAAAGCACTGGTGAGGTCCCACTTGAAGTATTATGAGCAGGTTAGGGTCCCTTATCTTAGAAAGGAAGTGCTGAAACTTGAGAGAGTTCAAAGGAGGTTCACGAAAATGATTCCAGGATTGAATGGCTTCTCATACGAGAGCATCTGATGGCTGTGGACCTGTATTTACTGGAATTCAGAAGAATGGGGGGTGGCCTCATTGAAACCTATCAAATAATGGAAATTACTTGATAGAGTGGATGTGGAGAGGATGTTTCCTATGGTGGGAGAGAATAAGACCAGAGGACACAACCTCAGAATAGAGGGGCATCCGTTTAAAACGGAGATGAGGAATTGCTTTAGCCAGAGGGTGGTGAAGCTGTGGAATTCTTTGCCACAGGCAGCCGTAGAAGCCTTCTTTATGTATTTTTAAGGCAGAGGTTGATCGATTCTTGATTGGTCAGGCATAAAGGGATACGGTAAGAAGATAAGTGATTGGGGCTGAGAGGAAAATTGGATCAGCCAGGATGATATGGTGAAGCAAGCTTGATGGGCCAAATGGCCTAATTCTGCTCCTATACCTTACGGTCTTATGGTCTAAATAAGCAATAAATATTGAGAACATGAGATGGAGTCCTTGAAAGAGAATCCATGGATTGAGGGAACATTTCAGTGATGGCAAGTGAAATTGAATTTGGTTCATGGGTAATAACTGTTCTTGAACTTGCTGGTGTCTGTCCTGAGGCTCCTGTACCTTCTTTTTGATAGCAGCAGCAAGAAGAGAACATGACCAGGGTGGTGGGGGTCCTGATGATGGATGCTGCTTTCCTGCAACAACTCTTCTTGTAGATGTGCTCAGTGGTGGGAAGGGCTTTACCTGTGATGGACTGGGTTGTATCCATTACTTAGAACATAGAATAGTACAGCACATTACAGGCCCTTCGGCCCACAATGTTGTGCCGACCCTCAAATCCTGCCTCCCATATAACCCCCCACCTTAAATTCCAACATATACCTGTCTAGTAGTCTCTTAAACTTCACTAGTGTATCTGCCTCCACTACTGACTCAGGCAGTGCATTCCTCTCTGAGTAAAAAACCTTCCTCTAATATCCCCTTTGAAATTCCTACCCCTTACCTTAAAGCCATGTCCTCTTGTATTGAGCAGTGGTGCCCTGGGGAAGAGGCGCTGGCTATCCACTCTGTCTGTTCCTCTTAATATCTTGTACACCTCTATCATGTTTCCTGTCATCCTCCTTCTCTCCAAAGAGTAAAGTCCGAGCTCCCTTAATCTCTGATCATAATCCATACTCTCTAAACCAGACAGCATCTGGTAAATCTCCTCTGTACCCTTTCAAATGCTTCCACATCCTTCCTATAATGAGGCGACCAGAACGGGACACAGTACTCCAAGTGTGGCCTAACCAGAGTTTTATAGAGCTGCATCATTACCTCGCGACTCTTAAACTCTATCCCTCAACTATGAAAGCTAACACCCCATAAACTTTCTTAACTACCCTATCTACCTGTGAGGCAACTTTCAGGGATCTGTGGACATGTACTCCCAGATCCCTCTGCTCCTCCACACTACCAAGTATCCTCCCATTTACTTTGTACTCTGCCCTGGAGTTTGTCCTTCCAAAGTGTACCACCTCACACTTCTCTGGGTTGAACTCCATCTGCCACTTCTCAGCCCACTCCTGCATCCTATCAATGTCTCTCTGCAATCTTTGACAATTCTCTACACTATCTACAACCCCACCAACCTTTGTGTCGTCTGCAAACTTGCCAACCCACCCTTCTACCCCCACATCCAAATTCTTACTTTTTGTAAGAATTTCTGTTCAAGGGCATTGATGTTTCGATACCAGGCTGTGATGTAGCCAGTCAATATACTCTCCACCACACATCTAGAGAAGCTTGTCAAAGTTTTAGATGTCGTGCTAAATCTTTGCAAGCTCCTAGGAAGTAGAGGTGCTGCTGTACTTTCTTTGTAAATGTACTTACTGGACCCAAGACAGGTCTTCTGAAATGATAACACCAAGGAATTTTAAGTTGCTGACCCTTTTCATCTCTAATGAGGACTGGCTCATGGGCTTCTGATTTCCTCCACCTGAAGTCAATAATCAGCTCTTTGGTCCCACTGACATTGAATAAGAGGTTGTTGTAGCACCACTCAGCCAGATTTCAAGGTTGAACATATTCATTCAGAGATGCTCTTCTGTATGCTGCTGTTGTAACGTGTGGTTATTTGAGTTCCTGTCGCCTTCTTGTCAGTTTGAACCAGCATGGCCATTCTTCTCTGACCTCTCATTAACAAGGTGTTTTTGTCCCCCAGAACTGCCACTCACTGGATGTTTTTGCGTTTTGCACTGTAAACTCTAGGGACTGTTGTGCATGAAAATCTCAGGAGATCAGCAGTTTCTGAAATAAACCACCTTGACTGGCACCAACAATAATTCCATGGTCAAAGTCACTTAGATCACATTTCTTCTCTATTCTACTGTTTTGTCTGAACAACAACTGAACCTCTTGACCATGTCTGCATGCTTTTATGCATAGAGTTGCTGCCACTTGATTGGTTGATTAGATATTTGCATTAATGAGCAGGTGCACCTAATAAAGTGGCCACTACACTTGCAGAACAGCTGAAAGCCACTAGCATTGCTAAGTGCATTGTTATTGATTAAACAACAACTGTGTTCTGGAAAATCAAATTACATGTAATAATCTTGATATGCTGAATTAATAAATGTAATTGGAACCATTTGAATGTTGTTTCCAATCACATCTTTAATCTCCAGAAAATGGTCATGCAGCATCTATGGGGGGGGGGGGGAGGAACAGCAGATAAAATTCCACCTTTAAGTCATGGTTATTGGCAGGCTGCACCAAATCTAAATCTTTATTCCTTCTCCTGTATACTTCCCTACACCGTATTCAATCAGTCTGTTTCCCTTTAATCCTGTAGTTTGGCTCTGCTTCACTGGGAAGCATGTTGGAGGTGGGGTGCCATATTGCTGAGAAAAATATCGATGACATCACACGAGATTACTTGACACCTTTGTGCACTGTGGTTTTAAAACCGTGACCTTCATACAGTCAGGCAGCACAGGTAAAATGGCAACAAGAGATGCTCCACAGTACTCCTCAATTAATGCTAAAGTCTTTGGAAAGGTTGGAAAGGGTCATGTACATTGCTTAGTGTTGCTCCTGACTATTCTGTTAGGCTGGTCACTCAGTGAAGTTCATGTCCTCCTCTGTATATCAGAGCAATTGCAATTTGGGAGCTGTTCTTCTGCCTATGGGGTGTTTGAGAAAGACCTTGGAAATAACTTGTCCCATGACTGACAGCAGGGAGGACGTTGTAAGACATTGATCAGGCCACATTTGGAATATTGTGAGGAGTTCTGGGCCCCTTATCTAAGATAAGACGTGCTGGCATTGGAGATGGTCCAGAGGAAGTACACAAGAATGATCCTGGGAATGAAAGGGTTAATGTAGGAGGAGCATTTGATGGCTCCTGCTCTGGAGTTTAGAAGACTGAGGGGAGGGGGATCTGATTGAAACCTTCTGAATATTGAAAGGCCCAGAGAATGGATATGGAGAGGATGCTTCCTATTGTGGAGGAGTTGACCAGGGGGCATATTCTCAGAATACAAGAATGTCCCTTTAGAACAGAAGTGATGAGGAATTTCATTAGCCAGTGGGAATTCATTGCCACAGATGTCTGTGGAATCATTAGGTATTTGAAGTGGAGGTTGATAGATTCTTGATTAGTAATGGTGTCAAAGGTTACAGGGAGAAGGCAAGAGAATAGAGTTGAGAGGGATAGTAAATCAGCCTGGATGGAATGGCAGAGCAGACTCAATGAGCTGAATAACCTAATTCTGGTCCTATGTCTTAAAAGAGTTAGTTTTTTTTTATCACTGACATGTGTCCTGGAATTATTCAACCTGTGTCATTTCTAATTCAGAACCATCTATAAAGATATATTCCAGAGACATCATCTGTAATTGTACATGTTTAGAATCTGTTCACTGAGCAGTAATATATAGGCATATATAAGGATAGCTTCACACGTAAAGTCTGCAAAACAAAGGTTCTCTATCAACCTCTCCCTGCAGGACAATTGTGCCCTTTGACAACAAAGGTCCTTGATGAAACGCAGACCAGTTCCTGTGTCCTGGGTACTATCTCTTAGCAAAGGCAGATATCAATGATGAAAATCCCTCCATAGCGCTCGAGGTCTTGTGATTTCTGCCCTCCTGTATGGTTCTAAAATGTGGGTGACCTACAATATAGCTCTCAAGACATCAGAGAGGTACCACCAAATCTGTTCAAATTACTTCAAACCCAGTCTTGGGACATGCGAACCAAAGTGAGTGCCTACTCCCAGGCCAAGTAAAATCCAAATTAAATCCAATTGTTTGTGAAGGATAACCTGAGTCATTCACCCACATGACACCAGATTCAAGGGAAGATTGCTGGGTGGACAGATGTAAAGATCCAAGGATGTTTCAAAACCTGCCTGAGAAAGTGTAACACTCACATTGAATCAAGGAAAGCTTGGGCACATGATCACTTCAAATGGGAAATGAATGGAACTGAGAAACATGTCCATGTTATAGGAGCACACAGTAACCCAGAGTAAACTACTCCAGTCTGCAGGTCCCATCAATCACCTCAGAAATGGAGTGCAGGCAAATAATGCTTGATCCTGAAGGAATGCTGAAAAAGTAGATGGCCAAATCAAAGGTGCTGACAAATCTGCATATAAGAGGGAGTTTGAAAATCTCAACAACCTCTTACTCATTGCTGCCATCAGAAGTTACTCACACCAGCAGGTTTAGGAGCTCTCAAGCATCAGGCTCTTGAACCAGAGGGGATAACATCACTTAGCTTCTCTTGCCCATCACTAAAATGTTGCCACAATCTATGGACTCACTTTCAAAGGACTCTGTATCTCATGTTCTCAATATTTATTGATTATTTCTTTTTTCTTTTGTATTTGTTGTCTTTTGCACACTGCTAGGTCATTCATTGATTCTATTATGGTTGTTGGATTTACAGAGTATACCTGCAAGAAAACAGATCTCGGGGTTGTATACGGTGACATGTATGTGCTTTGATAAGAAATTTACTTTGAACTTTGATCTTAGAAACAGGATTCATGCCACTGATTTGAGGAACTGTGAAATCAGTAATTAATTTAAATGACAAACACCAGCAATTTAGTTACATGGCAAACACCAGCAAACAGGCAAAGAATCCAACGAGGAATGCTGGAAGAGAAACAAAGCCAACTAAGATTGCTACAATGGCATTGAAATTCATCCTTTCAAGTTGCTGATTTCATGGAATTCTTTTTAAACAACTTAATACAGAATCTTGAAATGGAACTGTACATGTAAAAGTAAGTGGGCCAGAATGCCTGACCTACAGACTGGCAGATACTGTGCTCAGCTCCAGTATCTTTCCTTTAGCAACAGATAAGATGCTGAAGAAACTCAGCAGTTCAGGCAATATGTATGGAGGGGATTAAACAGTCAGTGTTTCAGGTCTTGTTGGTGCTTACAAAGGTGTACATTTATCATAGAGAAAGTAAGGAGACATGGGATCCAAGGGAACATTGCTTTGTGGATCCAGAACTGGCTTGCCCACAGAAGGCAAAGAGTGGTTGTAGACGGGTCATATTCTGCATGGAGGTCGGGGACCAGTGGTGTGCCTCAGGGATCTGTTCCGGGACCCTTATTCTTCATGATTTTTATAAATGACCTGGATGAGGAAGTGGAGGGATGGGTTAGTAGGTTTGCTGATGACACAAAGGTTGGAGGTGTTGTGGATAGTGTGGAGGGCTGTCAGAGGTTATAGCGAGACATTGATAGGATGCAAAACTGAGTTGAGAAGTGGCAGATGGGGTTCAACCCAGGTAAGTGTGAAGTGGTTCATTTTGGTAGGTCAGATTTAATGGCAGAATATAGTATTAATGGTAAGACTCTTGGCATTGTGGAGGATCATAGGGATCTTGGGGTCCGAGTCCATAGAACTCTCAAAGCAGCTGTGCAGGTTGACTCTGTGGTTAAGAAGGCATACGGTGTATTGACCTTCATCGATCATTGAATTTAGGAGCCGAGAGGTAATGTTGCAGCCATGTAGGACCCTGCTCAGACCCCACTTGGAGTACTGTGCTTGGTTCTGGTCACCTCACCACAGGAGGGATGTGGAAACCATAGAAAGGGTGCAGAGGAGATTTACGAGGATGTTGCCTGGATTGGGGAGCATGCCTTATGAAAACAGGTTGAGTGAACTCAGCTTTTACTCCTTGGAGCGACGGAGAATGAGAGGTGACCTGATAGAGGTATATAAGATGATGAGAGGCATTGATCATGTGGATAGTCAGAGGCTTTTTCCCTGGGCTGAAATGGCTACCACAAGAGGAGACAGGTTTAAGGTGCTTGGGAGTAGGTACAGAGGAGATGTCAGGGGTAAGTTTTTTACACAGAGAGTGGTGAGTGCTTGGAATGGGCTGCCGGCAATGGTGTTTGAGGCGGATGCCATATAACCATATAACAATTACAGCACGGAAACAGGCCATCTCGTCCCTTCTAGTCCGTGCCAAACTCTTATTCTCACCTAGTCCCACCGACCTGCACTCAGCCCATAACCCTCCATTCCTTTCCTGTCCATATAGCTATCCAATTTAACTTTAAATGACAACATCGAACCTGCCTCGATAGGGTCTTTTAAGAGACTCCTGGATAGGTACATGGAGCTTAGAAAAATAGAGGGCTGTGGGTAACTCTAGTAATTCCTAAGGTAGGGACATGTTTGGCACAACTTTGTGGGCCAAAGGGCCTGTATTATGCTATAGATTTTCTATGTCTCTATGTTTCTATAGAGGTCCACCGAAAGCCTAAAGTCGAGTTTATTGTCATAAACATATCGTTCGTCCATCGTCGTCGTTGAAGACCTCGACACCATTAGTCACTTTGAGACTGGATGCAGTGTGACCGAAGATAACTGGTCAGGCCAATTCGGGCACGGAATGGCCTGGCATATGTTGGGCAGACGTGTAGGCACTGCAGTTGTTGCGCTGGTGGCTCTGGACTTGCGCAGCTCATGTTTATGTTGTGCTTCAGCAATGTACCTTGCTTCGTAAGCTTGACAGCCCTTGTGGATAAGGCTGCGCCAGGCAGGGCGGTTTTGTGCCAGCGTTTCCCAGGAGGTCGTGTCTATGTCAAGCGACTTCAGGGAGGCCTTTAGTGTGTCTTTGTAACGTTTCTTCTGCCCTCTATGCGAGCGTCTTCCAGCAGACCGAAAAGGAGCTGCTTGGGTATGCACTCGACTGGTACGCAGATGATATGACCTGCCCACCAGGTCTGTGCTCTCATCAGCAATGTATGACTGATGGTAGACTTGCTCTAGAAAGAACTTCAGTGTCTGGTACTTTGCCTTGCCATCTGATGCCTAATATTCTGCGAAGACAAGTCATATGGAAATGGTTGAGCTGTCTTGCATGCCTTTGATACATAGTCCACGTTTCACAGACATACAGGAGGGTAGTGAGTACCACAGCTCTGTAGACCTTCAGTTTTGTTGCTGGACTGATTCCTCGGCATTCCCATACAGTTTGGGCACAGTCTACTGAAAGCAGAACTTGCCTTTGCTATTCTGCAGTTAACGTCTGTATCAATAGTCACTGCTCGGAAGAGGGTGCTGCAAAGCTAAGTAAACAGGTCAACTGCCTGTAGTTTCTGTCCTTTGATTGTGATTTTTGGTTCTGTGTACGGTGCATGAGGGGCAGGCTGGTGCATGACTTCAGTCTTTTTGATGTTAGTGGTGAGTCCAAAGTTGTCACAAGCCGTGGAGAATTTGCCCATATTGACTTGCATCTCTAGCTCCGAGCCAGTATAGAGGGCACAGTCATCGGCAAAAAGGATTTCTCTCAGAACAGTCTCCTTCACTTTGGTAATAGCTTGAAGTCTCCTCAGGTTGAAGAGCTTCCCATCCACTCTGTACTTGAGGCTGATTCCAGCATCACTGTCCTGGAAGATATCATTCAGCAAGGCAGTAAACATCATGCTGAACAGTGTGGGTGCGAGCACACAACCCTGTTTGACGCCATTGGTGACTGGGAACGCCTCAGAGGATTCTCCGCCATCCAGCACTCTGGCCATCATGCCGTCATGGAACTGGCATACTATCTGAATGAATCTGGAGGGGCAGCCGAACTTTGACATGATCCTCCACAACCCTTGTCAGCAGACAGTGTTGAAGGCTTTCGTGAGGTCAACAAAAGTTGTGTAGAGTTCGCGATTCTGCTCCTGACACTGCTTCTGAAGTTGGCGCGCGGCAAAAATCATGTCAATAGTCCCACGGCCTTTGCGAAAGCCACACTGTGACTCTGGCAGCAGGCCCAGCTCCAGATGGGTGACCAGACAATTTAACAGGACTCTTGCAAGGGTTTTTCCTGCAATGGAGAGTAGCGAGATTCCTCGGTGGTTGTCGCATACCTGTCGATTGACCTTCCTCTTATAGAGGTGTACCATGGATGCATTTTTAAGTTCCTGAGGAATGGATCCATGCTTCCAAAAAGACTTCTCTATAAGTATAGGACCACTGGCTTTGTAGATCTCTGCAGGTATGGCGTCTGCCCCTGGGGCTTTGCCACTGGATAGCTGGCTGACAGCTTTCGTGACTTAGGCTACTACCGGTGGGTCATCCATGGCGCTGTTGATGTCGACCTAGGGAATCCTGTCTATCGCCTCATCGTTAATAGATGACGGTCGGTTGAGGATGGCTTCAGAGTGTTCAGCCCACCTCTGCAGGATCTGAGCCTTCTCTGTAATGAGAGTTGTACCATCTATACTCAGGAGGGGGGAGCTCCGGAGAGACTGAGGTCCGTACAGAGTGTTGAGGGCTTCATAGAATTGTTTTAAGTCGTTTCTGTCAGCGTATCCCTGTATTTCATCTGCCTTGGCGCTCAGCCAGGCATCTTGCATTTTACGCAGTTTATTCTGGACTGTCCTGCGAGCACTGGTAAAGGCGTTTATCTTGGCAGCTGATGATGGGTCGTTCTGATGGGCACGATGAAGGTGGTGCTTTTCAACAAGTAGAGCCTGTATCTACTCATCATTCTCATCGAACCAGTCATGCTGCTTGCGGGTAGAGAGCCCTAGCATCTTCAGTGCAGATGAATGGACAGCATCCCTGAAGTGATCCCAGTCATCCACAGCGCTGCCTACAAGGTGTAGGTCAGCAAGCTTGGTTCCTCAATCTTCAACCAGTGCTGAAGCAATGCTGGGGTTCTTCAGCCTCGTCACATTGATTCTTTTCATAGCCTTGCTTCCTTGTGTTTGCCTCTTGGGTCTGATGCAGAGCTTCATTTTGGAGACAATGAGCCTGTGATCTGTCCAGCAGTCAGCACCACACATGGCCTTGGTCACTGACATCCTGCCTGTCTTTTCTTCTGACAATGACATAGTCGATAAGATGCCAATGCTTAGAGCGGGAGTGCATCCAGGAGGTCTTGTTATGGGTAGGCAGGCGGAAAGTTGTGTTGGTGATGAGCAGGTTGTATGCTGCACAGGTCTTCAGTAAGAGTAGGCCGTTACTGTTACATTTGCCCACTCCATGACTCCCAACGACTCCCTGCCAGGCTGCGGAGTCGCACCCTACTCTTGCATTGAAGTTGCCGAGCAAGATCAGCTTGTTGGCACTGCTCACTGCTGATAGCAGGGCGTCTAGTTCTTCATAGAACCTGTCTTTAGTTTCTTCCGGGTTGGTCATTTTGGGGGCATAGGCGCTGATCAGGGTGGCTTGACTTCTGTTCTGTAGCGGAAGCTGTAGTGTCATGAGCCAGTCACTCACACCCTTGGGGAGACTGGCAAGTTTCCGAACAAAGTGACTCCTGACGGTGAATCCAACTCCAGCATCACGACGCTCATCGCTGCCGCGACTGCTCCAGAAAAAAGTGTATCTGCTCCAGTTTCAGTCAGCTGACCTATGTTGGCAAGACAAGTCTCCCTCAGGGCTGCTATGTCAATGTTGTAGCTTGCAAGCTCTCTGGCAACTAAGGCTGTTCTTCTGTCTGGTCTGTTTGCTGTAGGGTTGTCCAATAGCGTGCACATGTTCCAAGTGCCAATGGTGAGTGGTGTCACCTTGCGTTTCGTTGTGTTTGTTCAACCGCCAAGATAGGATCCCCACCAGCTGCGGCAAACTGGCCAGGGTGTAATGAAGCAGGCTATGTTTGGGGCACGTTTTCTATCCCCTTCCTCATACTACAGGGGTGAGCAGTGCATTCCTAAAGAGGGCTGCTCAGTCGCCAAGTTAGATGCCGAGTTTCACTGCTGCTTCGGTCAGTGAAAAACGACCATTAGACCTGAGCTGCCTGTGTGCAGGTCTGTGACTACAGCTCCCAGTGTATCCACACCTGCTGCTTCGTCACTCGCCCATCGCCACAGGACTTCAAAAGTTGAGGATGATGATGACGGTGTCGAGACGAGCGCTTGATTTGGATTTAAGTGAGGGAGAGTTGTGCAGGATCGGCCTCACTCTCTCTTCCCAATTCCCATCTGGATCCAGTGGCAAGACAAGAGTCGAGACGGCTGGAGATGGGACTAGGTGCAGTGGATGACCAGGACCTCTTCTGTGTCTTGTCATGCTCTACACGATCCACGACACTTGCAGAGACTGCCTTCTTGACCATTGGACCTTCCATTGGGCTCGTCCGCTCAATCCGCCGGAGTCTGTCTTCACATGCTGGGAGAGACAACTCCCTATCTCACCGAGGGTTTGAGACCCGTTGGCTACCCTCATCTGGTTTAGCCGGCTTGTCAAAGCTGTTGCCCGGGGTGTGGCCGCTGTCGCATGCAAACAGCTACGAGGAGCCACAGGTGAGAGCTGAGTACCAGGTGGGGACCGAAGGTGGACTAACTGCCTTGAAAAGGACGCAACATGTTCCCCCACCAGAGGTGCTACCCCTCCCTGACACCCCATACACCCTCATAAGCACAAATACATAGGTGGAATAACAAACTTAGTTGCAGCAGCATCATAGGCACTTTGTATCACATGAGCAGCATTCACAAGAAAAACATAAATTATACACTAGTTTTACAAGAAAGGATACAATTCGAACAAGGTCCATTGTAGTGTCAATTCATCAAAGTGGTTATAGTGTTGTGATACTGAGGTAGTGGTTAGTGTTGTGGAAATTGGTTCAGGAATTGAATGGTTAACCATATAACAATTACAGCACAGAAACAGGCCATCTCGGCCCTTCTAGTCCGTGCCGAACTCTTACTCTCACCTAGTCCCACCGACCTGCACTTAGCCCACAACCCTCCATTCCTTTCCTGTCCATATATTTATCCAACTTAACTTTAAACGACAACATCGAACCTGCCTCAACCACTTCTGCTGGAAGCTTGTTCCACACAGCTACCACTCTCTGAGTAAAGAAGTTCCCCCTCATGTTACCCCGAAACTTTTGCCCTTTAAATCTCAACTCATAAGAGATAAGGTTGAAGAGAAGTAGCTGTTCTTGAATCTGATGGTGTGTGACTTCAGGCCTCCTGGCAGCTGCAGGCTGTGAGAAGATTGCATGGTCCAGAAATTGGAGGATCTCTGATGATGGATTTGGTCTTCTTGAGGTAACACCTCCTGTAGATGCTACCAATGGACTGTGCCTGTCAAGAGTCCACTATTCTCTGCATTCCTGCACATTCAAATTGTTGTATAAGACCATAATTCAAACAGCTGGGACATGGGAATTTGCAAATTCAATTATTCTATTGTCTCTCATGGTTCATTGCAGATACAATGAGTTCACATTGTTAGTGCACTGTGTCAGCTATGTATTTACTCTGTCATTCGGCCCAGAGACTGTGCATTCACTTTGGGGATCCTATGGATTAGATTCAGATTTATTTAGCGCATATGCTTTGTAACATACAGGATTAGGTATTCACTTAGTGGCCTATTCTGTGGTCAACACATTCACTGACAATCTGTCACATGGGCCATGCACTCACTCTGACAGAATTATCAGTAGGCCATGGATTCTCTTTAGCTACCCTTCTTTGCCAGCTACTGCAGCCTGATTTTATGGGAGATTGGGGCTGAAAGGAAAATTGGATCAGCCATGATGAAATGGCGGAACAGACTCAATAGGCGAAATGGCCTAATTCTGCTCCTGTATCTTATGGTCTTAAACTGCCTTTTCCTACAGCTCTCTTTTGGAAAGTGCTATAGGACTATTAAAACAAAAACCATGCCTGTTAAAAATTTTGTTCCCCCGGGCAGTTAATATGATCAACCATCCTACTTAGCCCTCTCACCCCTCTGTCTATTAGCCCCCACACCCCTCTGTCTATTAGCCCCCTCACTCCTCTGTCTATTAGCCCCCACACCCCTCTGTCTATTAGCCCCACACCCCTCTGTCTATTAGTCCCTCATCCTTTACTGTATTGCACTGTAGACATTTTAAACCACATTTTATAATGCTGTTGAATTGAATTGACTTCATATCTCACATCCTTCACGTATGTGAGGAGTAAAAATCTTTATGTTACATCTCTGTCTGAATGTGCAATTTATAGCAATTTTTAATAAACAGGATAGTCAATATAACATAGAAATATAGCTGCGTCAGCATAAATTAAGCAGTCTGATGGAAGAAGCTGTCCCAGAGCCTGTCGGTCCTAGTTTTTATGCTGTGGTACTGTTTCCGAACAGTAGCAGCTGGAACAGTTTGTAGTTGGGGTGACTTGAGTCCTGAATGATCCTTCGGGCTCTTTTTACACACTTGTTGCTGTAAAAAGCTGTCCTGGTGCATGTAGGTACTAACAATAAAGGAAGAAAGTGGGATGAGGTCCTACAAGCTGGAACTTAGGGAGCTAGGAGATAAATTAAAGAGTAGGACCTCAAAGGTAATCATCTCAGGATTATTACCGGTGCCCCATGCTAGCCAGAGTTGGAATAGCAGGATAGCTAGAATGAATATGTAGCTTGAGCGGTGGTGCAGGAGGGAGGGTTTCAGATTCTTGGGGCATTGGAACCGCTTCTGGGGGAGGTGGGACCAGTACTGTCCGGTCTACATCTGGGCAGGGCCGGGATCAATGTCCTAGGGAGATTGTTTGCTAGTGCTGTTGGGGAGGCTTTAAACTAATATGGCGGGGGGATGGGAACCGACACAGAGAAGAAGAGGGAAGTGATGCAGAGACCAAAGCTAAAGTTAGTGAAGAAAAAAGTAAGAGTAGAGTGCATAAAAGTAAAAAGCAAAAATCGCATAGGTCACTGGATTCTAAAAGGACAATGAGTATAAGGGCACTTTATCTAAATGCCCATAGTATTAGAAACAAGGTTAGTGAACTTGTGGCACAGATCAGTACTAAGGCATATGATTTAGTGGCCATTACAGAAACCTGGTTGCAGGGTGGAGATGACTGGGCATTAAATATCCAAGGGTATCAGGTAATACAGAAAGGTAGGCAGGAAGGCAGAGGAGGTGAGGTGGCCCTCTTGATTAGAGATGAGATCAGGGTGATTACGAGAGACGATATAAGATCTACGGAGCAGAATGTTGAGTCCATCTGGGTAGAGATTAAGAATAGTAAAGGGAAAAAATCACTGGTGGGAGTTGTCTATAGGCCAACTAATAAAAATATTGCCATGGCAGAGGCGTTTAACCAAGAAATAACTGAGAAGAACGGAACGGCAATTGTCATGGGGGATTTTAACTTCCACATAGATTGGGTGAATCGGGTTGGTCAGGGAAGTCTTGAGGAGGACTTTGTAGAATGCATCCATGATGGCTTTCTTGAGCAACATGTTAGTGAACCTACAAGGGAAAATACTATCTTAGATCTAGTCCTGTGCAATGAGGCAGGTAAGATTAACAATCTTGTAGTCAAGAATACTCTTGGAAAGAGTGATCATAGTATGATTGAATTTTGCATTCAGATGGAGGATGAAATAGTTAGATCTAAAACTAGTGTATTATGCTTGAACAAGGGAGACTACAACGGGATGAGGGAGGAGTTGGCTAATGTGGATTGGGAGCACAGGCTATTTGGTAGGACAGTGGAGGAACAGTGGAATACTTGCAAAGAGATTTTTCACGGTGCTCAGCAGAAGTATATTCCGGTCAAAAATAAGGACAGTAAGTGTGGGGAGAGCTAGCCTTGGATAACTAAGGAAATAAAAGATAATATCAAATTAAAAGCTCGTGTGCAAAGTCGCAAAGACTAGTGGGAGACTGGAGGATTGGGAGAACTTTAAAAAGCAACAGAGAACAACTAAACAGGAAATAGGAAAGGGAAGATAGAGTATGAAAGTAAATTAGCACAAAATATAAAAACAGATAGCAAAAGTTTTTATAAATATATAAAGCAGAAGAGGGCGGCTAAGGTCAACGTAGGTCCCTTGGAAGACGATAAGGGGAAATTGGTATTGGGTGATAAGGAAATGGCTGAGGCATTGAACGACTATTTTGTGTCAGTTTTCACGGTGGAGGACACATCTAATATGCCAAAGACGATGTTATGGACGAAATGGGAGGTGAGGACCTCGATAAAATCAGTGTCACTGAGGAGATAGTGATGAGCAAACTAGAAGGCCTGAAGGTGGACAAGTCCCCTGGTCCTGATGGGATAGTAGACGCGTTGGTAATGATTTATCAAAACTCTCTGGACTCTGGGCAGGTCCTGGTGGATAGGAAGACAGCAAATGTCACACCACTTTTTGAAAAAGGATGTAGGCAAAAAATTGGCAACTATATGCCAGTTAGCTTAACATCTGTAGTCAGGAAAATGCTTGAAGCTGTCATTAAGGAAGAAATAGCGAAACGTTTAGAAAGGAGTGGTTCCATTAGACAGACACAGCATGGATTTAGAAAGGGCAGGTCCTATACTTACTGGAGTTCTTTGAAGACATAATGAGTGCAGTGGATAGAGGGGAACAGGTGGATGGGTGGATGTCATATACTTGGATTTCCAGAAGGTGTTCGATAAGGTGCTGCACAAGAGACTTATAAATAAGATATGGATGCAGGGAGTTGGAGGAAGTGTATTGGCATGGATAGTGGATTGGTTAACCAATAGAAGGCAGAGAGTTGGTATAAATGGGTGTTCCTCCGGCTGGCAGTCAGTGGTGAGTGGGGTGTCGCAGGGGTTGGTGCTGGGCCCGCAGCTGTTTACCATTTACATTGATGATTTGGAAGAGGGACTGAGTATAGTGTAGCAAAATTTGCTGATGACACTAAACTGAGTGGAAAAGCAAATTGTACAGGGGATGTGGAGAGTCTGCAGAGGGATATAGATAGGTTAAGTGAGTGGGCCAAGGTCTGGCAGATGGAATACAACATTGGTAAATGCGAGATCATCCACTTTGGAAGCAATAATAGAAGGGCAGATTATTTTATTTAAATGGTGAAAGATTGCAGCATGCTGTTGTGCAGAGGGACTTGGGAGTGCTTGTTCATGAATTGCAAAAAGTTCGCTTGCAGGTATAACAGGTTATTATGAAGGCAAATGGAATGTTGGCCTTCATTGCTAGAGGGATTGAATTCAAGAGCAGGGAGGTCATGCTGCAACTATACAGGGTACTGGTGAGGCCGCACCTGGAGTACTGTGTGCAGTTCTGGTCTCCATACTTGAGGAAGGATATGCTGGTTTTGGAGGCAGTGCAGAGGAGGTTCACCAGGTTGATTCCAGAGATGAAGGTGTTAACCTATGAGGAGAGATTGAGTCGCCTGGGACTATACTCTCTGGAGTTCAGAAAAATGAGAGGGGATCTTACAGAAACATACAAAATTTTGAAAAGGATAGATAAGGTAGAAGTAAGAAAGTTGTTTCCATTGGTAGGTGAGACTCAAACTTGGGGACATTGCCTCAAGATTCAGGGGAGAAGATTTAGGACTGTTCTTTTTTTACTGTTCTTCCCAAAGAGTGGTGAATCTGTGAAATTCTCTGTGCAGGGAAGCAGTTGAGGCTTCCTCACTAAATATATTTAAGAAACAGATAGGTTTTTACATAGTAAGGGAATTAAGGGTTATGGGGGAAAGGCAGGTAGATGGAGCTGAGTTTACGGACAGATCAGCCATGATCTTATTGAATGGTGGTGCAGGCTCGTTGAACTGGATGGCCTACTCCTGCTCCTATTTCTTATGTTCTTGTATTCTTAAATGTCCTGTATAGTGGGAATTTCACATCTACAGATGCACTGGACTGACTGCACCACTCTCTGCAGAGCTCAGCCATTGAGGGAAGTACAGTTCTCATACCAAGCAGTGATGCAGCCAGTCAGGATGCTCTCAATTGTGCCTCAGTAGAAAGTCCTTAGGATTTAGGGACTCGTGCCCAACTTCTTCAACCGTCTGAGCTGAAAGAGGTGCTTGTACTTTTTTTTCACCACACAGTCGGTATGTACAGACCATGAGATCCTCGGTGATGTGTAGGCTGAGGAACTTAAAGCTGTTCACCCTCTCAACCCCAGATCCATTGATGTCAATAGGGGTTAGCCTGTCTCCGTTCCTCCTGTAATCCACAGCCAGCTCTTTTGTTTTTGCGACATTGAGGGAGAGCTTGTTTTCTTGACACCATTGTGTCAGGGTGATGACTTTTTCTCTGTAGGCTGCCTCATTAGTATTTGAGATAAGGCCAATCAATGTAGTATCATCTGCAAATTTTATTAGCAGATTGGAGCTGTGGGTGGCGACACAGTTATGGGTGTACAGAGTAAAGGAGAGGGCCTAGGACACAGCCCTGAGGGACACCTGTGTTGAGGGACAGAGGTGAGGGAGCCCACTCTTACCACCTGCCAGTGATCTGACACCAGGATCCAGCTGCACACTGCAGGGTGAAGGTCGAGGTCTCTGAGCTTCTTGTCAAGCCTGGAGGGAATTAATGGTGTTGAATGCTAAAATGGCAGTCCAAGAACAGCATTCTCACATAAGCACCCTTCTCCAGATGTGTAAGGACAGTGTGTAGAGCAGTGGCTATTGCGTCATCTGTCGATCGGTTATGTCGGTAGGTTTATTGTAGTGGGTCCCGTGTGGGTGGTAGCATGCAGCAGATATTTATATTGTAAGTACATGCTGGTATTTATGTACATTTGATTCCATATGCATAATTTAATCTCTAACTTTATTTCTATATAATATAGAAAATATTTAATAATAGTATGTATATAAATTTGATTCTTTATTCTTTGTAAGCATTGAATATTGTTTCTCATTGCCCATTGTGCCCTGATGTCCACACCACAACGGATTCCTAATACATGTAAATGTATTTGTAATTGGCGAATAAAGTTGATCCTGGTCCTTGATTTGTTTTGGCCCTCAACAGTGACCTTCAACCACATTGAGAGTGGTGTCTCATCATGTTGTCAAAGTTAATCACCAACTATTGTCAATGTAGTTGATTGGCATGGTTGATTCTCGAAGCAAATGCAGTAGCTAGCATGAAGAGAGGCCAAAGCAACCCCATAGCCCACTTGAGGTTCTGCTAGAGTGAATATTTGTGTTGGTAGGTCAGCACAAGTTCTGTATATTTGCTCTGAGTATGTTGTGTGGGCCAAGAGCCCCATCACACAGAATATGCATTCACTCAGACAATGAGTCCTGCTGAAGATGACAGAGATATCATCTAAATTTTGACCTTGTTCATTTGCATTAGTGTAGCTAATCCCTTTCCGAGACCATTCACTATCCATCCTACGACCTAAGGTTTAGTTTCGCTGTCCTTTGTGCAGATTTTGCATCTAAGCTGTGATCTGTTCTGGAGGTTGGTGGCCAGACATGTGCTCTGGTAGGCCATTACATAGACCATGTATTTGCTTTGGTGGTCCATGGCGTTGACTCAGGTGATCTCTCACCTCAACTTTGCTGCCTTCTGTCTGGTAGCTGATCTTACAGGCACTGGATTTCCCCTGGTATTCCATTCCACCAAGCGTGCACGCAATACTACAATGGGCCAACATGTCTATACTGACTGCATCACAGCCTGTTAAGGAAACACCAATGCCTTTTTGAATAGAAAACATAGTTGATACAACCCAGTCCATCATGGTTAAAGCCTTCCCCATCATTGAGCACAGCTACAGGGAACACTGTCACAGGAAAACAAGACCTCCACCGTCCAGGTTATGCTCTCTTCTCGCTGCCGCTGTCAGGAGGAGGGTATTGCAGCTTCAGGACCCACACCACCAGGTTCAGAAACAGTTATTACCCAATCATCTGGCTATTGAATCGGGGGGATAACTTCACTTGGCCCATTATTGAACTGTTCCTCATAACCTATGGACTCACTTTCAAGGACTCCTCATCTTATGTTCTTGATATTTATTTATTATTATTTTATTTATTTTTTTAATTTTGTATTTACAGTGTTGTCTTTTGCACATTGGTTATTGTCCATCCGATTGGATAGGTCTTACATTGATTCTATTGTGTTTCTTGTATTTACTGTGATTGCCAACAAGGAAGTGAATCTCAGGTTTGTATATGGTGAGATATATGTAGTTTGATAATAAATTTACTTTGAACTTTTGAACTTTGGTGGCTGTCACACTGGTTAATCATTCATCCTGGTGATCTATATCACAGACGTAGCATTAACTCCATCAGGTCTTTGCTTTGGCAGTCTTCTACGCTGCCTCAGTCGTCACTCTGAGATTTCAAGATAGAGACTATACACGTGTTCTGTAGTACATTGCACCCGTTATGCGATCTGTCTGCGCAGTCGGTGTGTTTGTCTTGGCTGCCAGTAGTGGAGCAGCCAATTTGATCAGATGGCCTTTGGATGGACTGTGTGTATATTCTGACAATCAATTTTACTTTAAAAAAAACACAAGAAGCTGCAGATGGTGGGGTCCAGAGCGACAAATGATCTGCTGGAGGAACTCTGGCAGAAATGTAGATGGAAATGGACAGCCGACATCAGAATCAGAATCATTGATATATATATATAGTGAAATTTGTGTTTTTTGGCAGTACAGTGCAAGGCATAAACGTCACTATTAATTACAAGTAAATAGTTAGATAGACAGATACACAAACAATAAAGAGTAAAAAAGAGGTATGGCAAGGTTCGTGGACCATTCAGAAATCTGATGGCAAAGGGGAAGAAGCCATGGGCCTTTAGGCTCAGTTACCTCCTCTCTGATGGTAGTAATGAGAAGAGGGCATGTCCCAGATTGTGGGGGTCCTTAATGCACTGCTTTTTGAAGATGCCCTTGATGGTGTGGAGGCTTATACCCATGAAGCAGCTGGCTGACTTTACAACTCTGCACAATCCTGGGCATTGGAGCCTCCAAACTAGGTGGAGATACAACCAGTCAGAGTGCTCTCCATGGTACATCCATGCAAACATCCTGAAGTCTGGTGACCTTTCATCTGGACTCAGTAGTGTGAAAGCTTTGTCCACTTTGATAGTCCATTGTCCAAGAACTGATTGTGGACCTCAGGAAGGATAAGGCAAGGGAACATGAATCAATCATAGGAGGATCAGAAGTGGTGTGAGTGAGCAATTGCAAGTTCCTGGGTGTCACGATCTCTAACCTGGTCCCAACATGCCAATGCAAAGAAGGCAAGGTAGCGGCTATATTTCATTTGGAGTTTGAAGAGATTTGGTTTGTCACCTAAAACACTCAAAAACTTCTACAAATGTACCGTGGAGAGCATTCTGACAGGCTGCACCACTGTCTGGTGAAGTGGGGTGGGGGCTATTGCACAGGACTGAAAGAGGCTACAAGAAAGTTGTAAAATGAGTCATCTCCTCTATACTAGCCTCTATAGTATCCAAGACATCATCAAGGAGACATGCCCCAGAAAAGCCGCGTCCATTATTAAGGACCCCCATCATCCAGGACCTGCTTTATTCTCATTGTTACCGTCAGGAAGAAGGCACGCACTCAGTGATTCAGGAGTAGCTTCTTCCCATCTGCCATCCAATTCTGAAATGGATGTTGAACCCATCGATGAACACTACCTCACTTGTAAAAAAATATTTTTTCTGTTTTGTGCTTTTTAAAACTATTTAATATACTTATATATAATTACTGTAATTGATTTACAGTACTTTTCTCCCCTTCTATATTATCATGAATTGCATTGTACTGCTGCTGCTAAATTAACAAATTCCACAACATGTGCCGGTGACAATAAATCTGATTCTGATTCTGATTCATTGCACAGACTGTGTCTTTGTTCTGCTGGCTCATCATGAGACTAAGCATTCAGTCTAATACTCCAAGCTCAGGCTAAGCTTTCACCACAGTGCTTCATCATTCCATGTCCACTTTGCATTCCAATGGACCATTGTGAATTTGAGAGTTTTTTTCTGAATCACTAAGGAAACTATTTGGAAAAGGACAACCTGGAAGAAGTTGAAAGTCTTAGATACAATAATGTTACATCCTTTTTAACTGAAGCCAAAGCAATCCTCCACCCATTACTGAACCTCATTAAGACTCAACCTGAAATTCAAGCACTTTAGTTTCCTTTATAAAGAAAGGCTCACTTAAATTTCATTTGCTGATCCTGGAAATTGTTTGTTGCTTTCTTTCACATTGTAGCAGCAAGAGCACTAAACAATAAATTGTTCCAAACAGTTTTGTGATTCTGTGTGTATTACAAATAGCAGAAATGATGCTGTGAATTACTTATGACCTCAAGTTCTGAGCTTTCTGACGGAATCGATTGTGTCATCTGTTTCTAAATATGTTTTCTGAGCATGAGACATGCATCCAAAATTATGGTGCAATAAGTCATATACCTTTATTGGCAGTGTGAGACTAGGATTTCTATATCTGTTGCTTTCCTCCCAGACTGATGATGTGGACATGATCTTGAGGATGGTTTAATCCCCTCAGAAGTAGGGTACCAATTTTATATAACACTCTGGGAAAGGTTTCGCGGCTAACATAATAGTCTTTCTGTAGAAGCAGTGTTTGGGTTACGGTTGGAGATAATGGGTGCTTTGGCACATGAGCTGGGCCCTTTGTTCGGCGGGAGGTGAAGAGGGAAGACGCTGGAGAGAACGGTCATGGGATTCTACCTGGTGGGGGACCGTGATTTGATGGAGGAGGTGCTGCAGTCGACTGAGGATTGGTGAATATTACTTTCGAAGAGTTGAGCTCCAACTTGACTGTTGACTATTGAATTAAAATGGGCGCTTTTTGTTTTTTTTCTTTTCTTTACTAACCCTTTAGTTAAGATTCATAAAAATAATTTACTTAATTTATACAGTGTGCTGTCTGTTATTTCTTGGCACTGAGTTCTAACAGGGTAGCAAATTATGCAGCATCCACACAAACCTGGGTTTGGAGTGGGATAGCTGTCAATCTCATGGGTTTGTTAGGACCAGAGCGTGTATTCCCTAGACTTACGCAGCCAAGGAAGCCAGTGGGGTTTCATTTGTGGGGGCTCGTCCGGGATTGATTTTGTTGGATGCTGTGAGCATTGATCCAATGGGTTGTGTGTTTAAGCCTGTGTTAAACTACTGTCCGGTAGAGTGATTAAGATACATGGTTATGGACGCTGCAGGGGTCGAGCTGTGGTGCTAATTCATGAGGTTACCAGTAACAAATGCATGAATATTGAGTGAGGTACACAATCGTACTTCCGATGAATTGTTAATTCGTACTTTAAGTACTGTTAAAGCATTTGGAACAGTTACGATCATGGAGTGGAGGTTTGACAAAATGGCAGGCAAAGTCTTTGTTTTAGTTCAGACTAGCGCTGACGTAACAGCAGTGGATCTACCTGGTACTATTGGGGCTCTGGGAGAGGAGGGGCCGTGGGCAGTCCATATTTGCCGGGAGGAGGGGAGTATAGGTGAGCGTGCCAAATCGGAAGCCGAATTTCCCTTAGCTGGGGGCAGAGACTTTGAAGACAAGTTATTCTCATTTCTGCAGAGCAAGGGGAAGGAGTGGTCTGATATATAAGGTCTAATGAGTCCGCCAGTGAGGGGTGAGCATTCTGAGTTGACAGTGGCCCCTACCTCCTTGACGAATAAATGGCAAAGTGCCCAGGTTCAAAGTACCAGTTATTGTCGTCTCAGCATGTTCTCGGAAATGAAGCCCACCACTAAAGAGGAAGAGGAGTATGAGATTTGGGTGGAGCAGACCTCTCAGATGCTGGATGAGTGGCAGTGCTCTGATGACAGCAATTGGTAGAGAGTTTGAGGGGGCTAGCTGTTGACGTAGTGAGATCCTTAAAGACACAGAACTCATTTGCTACTTCTGTGGGCTACGTACAAGTGCTACTAAACATTTTTGGTATGACAGTGTTTCAGAACACGATTCAGGAGAAGGGGGAGAAACTTTCCACCTACATTTTATGGCTAGAAAGGCAGCTGAGTTGCTTGCGGCGTCGGGGGGGGGGGTGGCATTCAAATGGCTGAGGTGAACCAGTTAAGAATGGACCAAGTGGCAAAAGGTGCACAGTCACAGGACCCGATCGTTGGGGTCTCCGCATGTCTCATGAGACGCACCCTCCTCTCTTGTTTGTTGAGCTGATCAGCGAAGTAAGAGAGGGGGAGAATGCAACGGAAGTGCAGTAGTAGCAGTAGGGTACAGTTCTCAGTAGTAGCCCGTTTGGTTGAAGTGACCACGCCAGGGAGTATTAAAAGGAGCTTGTGGCAAAGTGTAAGACTGAGATGTCTCAGTTGTTATTGGCGGCCACCCCACACGACAAAGCCGACAGGAAATCAGAGCCCCTGAGGGGACGGACTAAGCAGGGGGCTGCGAGTGAACAGGGCCCTACAAGAAGGGGAGTGACCGGTATTGATTGTCTGTTATAACTGTGATGAAGACGGACACTTCAAGCGAGTGTATGACAGATGGGAAAACCCTCAGAGAGTGAGCCTCCCCGGGTACCTCAGTGGGGAGGCCCAGTGAGGGAATAGCATGGTGTCTCAGGAGGAACACTTTCCCAGCAACGTATCAAGGAATACCTTATAGCAAAAAACCATATTCCTGAAGGATTACTGGGGCCAAGTTCCAGTGTATCGTTACAGATTGAGGGTATGTATGCTGGAGACATGCTCTCGGGTTACTCTGCTATACCATTTGTTTTACGACCAGTATTTGACGCATTTACGATTAATGCCGCTCCGTGCGCTAGAGATCTGGGGCTTTAGTATGGATGACTATCCGTACGGCGGTTACTTGTCGTTGAAACTGGAGTTTTCGAAGGCAGATATGGGAGTAGCTGAGGTCCTTGATACATTTGTGTTTGATATGAGAAGGGAGCTGAAAAAAAGCTTATGAACTAGCTGAGGTCTTGACTACCAAGCAGAATCAAGGATATAAGAGGAAGTACGATCAAAGGTTAGGTTCTCCTAACTGATGCCTGGAGACAGAATCCTCATAAAGAATTTGGTGCTACCTGGGAAGCATAAGTTGGCTGACCACTGGGCAGCTAAGCCTTATGTAGTGGAGAGTCAGATGCCAAACGTACCAGATTTCTGGGTGCAACCAGAGGATGGGAATGGGCCTGTCAATATTCTCCATCAGAACCACCTTCTCCCTCTGGGACAAGAGGTACGTGTTGACCCAGAGCCTGACCTGGGCCCTACACCTAGTAAGAGGACTTTGTGGTAATGTGGGACCAGCAATGAGATGAATTAGTCCATACCCTGAATGTGATATGGACTCAGAGGATGAGGAAATGGGGGTGTGATATATGCTGCCCTTTGCAACCTCCCCAATAATTAATGAAGAGATTCCCAACTCTTCTCACACTGAGGCAGGTGAAACGGGGAGAACTATCAGTGGACAAGTAAGTTTGCGCTTAGACTCTAAAGTAACTGGGCATGAAGCCGAGCTCAGCCAAGTGACGAGAGGACCTGAGTTGTCAGAAGGCATGAGTAATTGACAAGCAGGGGCCTCCCCAGGTAGACAGGAAAGAGACCAGGGAGTGTCTGAAGCTGAAGAAGTAAATGATGGGTAAGGAGGTCCCAAAGTGTCAGGAGACCCCCCCCCCCCCAGACAGACAGGCCTATATCGCAGCCAGGAAAAAAGTGTGGGACCTATCCTATTGGTAAGCTGTCACAGCCATTTGCACCTGGGTTGGACTTTGTGCTTTGTATGAAGGGGTGACAAATCATCTCAACGTCATGAAGACATGATTAATTTTGGTGGGCGAAGAGGGTGACACCCTGGGAAAGGTTTCACTACTAATGTAATAGTCTTTCTGAAGAAGCAGTGCTTGAGTTATGGTTAGAGATAACGGGTGCTTTGGAATGTGAGCTGGGTCCTTTGTTTGGCGGGAGATGGAGAGGGAAGACTCTGGAGAGAACCGGTCATAGGATTCGAACTGGTGGGGGACCGTGATTTGATAGAGGAGGTGCTGCAGTCGACTGAGGATCGATGAATATTACTTTTGAAGAGTTAAACTCCAAAGTGCATATTTAACTGTTTAATTATAATGGGCTCTTTATGTTTTTTTCTTTTCTTTACTAACCCTTTAGTTAAGATTCATAAATACAATTTCTTTAATTGTATGCAGCGTGAAGTCTGTTATTTCTTGGCACGGAGTTGTAACAGGGTAGCAAATTACACAGCATCCAGACATATCGAGGTTTGGAGTGGGAGAACCGTCTCAATCTCATGGGTCTGACAGGACCGGAGTGTGTATTCCCTAGGTTTATGCAGCCAAGGAAATCAGTGGGGTTTCACTTATTGTTAGAATCTACTCCCAAAAACAAGAAAAAACACCTATCAGTGAAATAGGTGTCATTTGAAGGAGGAACTTGTACTGCTTCCCTTCCCCCTACCTTCTTATTGTGGTTCTGCCCTGTTCCTTTCCTGTCCTGATGAAGGGTTTCAGCTCGAAACGTCAACTGTTTTATTTCTCTCCACAGATGCTGCCTGACCTGATGAGTTCCTCCTGCACCTTGTGTGTTTGTCTCCAGGTTTCCTGCATCTGCAGAATCTCTGTAAAGCAAAGGTTTTCATTGAACATCAGTATATGTAACATTAGCAAACCATTACATCAATTTACAAGTTTTAATTAACTAACATTTAAAACTCTGAAGCTTGGCTTACATTCAAAGTTCTCCCTGGGTTGCAAACACCCATGTATCAACTCCAATAGATGTAATGAGTTCTCATAATGTTAATAAAATTGGTAAGTTGGTTTATTATTGTCAGATATACTGAGGTTCAGTCAAAAACTTTGCTTTATGGATCATTTCTTCGCATATATTTGTTTCCCTGCCTCCACCCACTCTGCCCATCACCCACACTCCTTCCTGCTGTTCCCACTGCCCACACCACCTCCCTTATTTGTTTCTATGCACCAACTTCCTTTCCTATCAATCTCCATCATCTGCAGCCCTCTGATCTCCTCCCTGCCTCTGTCAAGATTTCCACTCTTCCATCTGCCATCTGCCATTTGCCTGTCACCCTTCCTCACCCGGATTCACCTGTCATTTCCTACCTCTTGTTTCATTCCGATAACAGTGAGTTAGAAACTTCCTTGAGCTCAGTGCAATATGCTTTGGGTTTACTTAAGGCAGAGGTTGATAGGTTCTTGATCAGTCAGGGCATGAAAGGTTACGGAGAGAAGGCAGGAGGGAAAATGGATCAGCCAAATGGCCTAATTTTGCTCCGATCTCTTATGGTCTTATGGTCTTTCAGGTTGTTGATGTAAATCATTACAATTACTGTGGAGTACTGTAGATTATACTGTAGACTATTTATTCCTCTCCATAGATGCTGCTTGACCTGCTGAATTCTTCCATCATTTTGTGTGTGTTGAGGAAAATTACAGTGATTAGTAATCTGTTCAGTGAAAGCAATGCTGGCCTCACGGTATCATTAGATGAATTGTTGAGGAAATAGGTGAAAAGATGAATTAAAGAGACTATTTCAAGAAGGACCACCCTAGAAGATGTTGGGAGTCTCGAAAACCAAGACCAGCCGATGTTAAGTTCATTTTAACAAGAGCAAAAACAGTGCTCAACTCATCAGCTAAAACCTTCTTCAGTTGAAGAGGCCTGTAAGAATCCAGATCTTTATGCACAAAAGACTTTTTTACATGACATCAAAGTCTACACTGTATGCCCATCAATTCTGGAAAAAGAATGCTTTATAATTTAATCAGAAGTGACGTCTGACAGTTTGGACCTGATAGAAAGGAGAAAGATGTAACATGGATCAAGCACAACAGAAGGCCAATAACCTTTGTAGAATATTAACTCAGTGAATCTCAGTAAACTGGTCATTGTGTCAAAGGACAAACAAACTGCATACATGTAAAGTAAACAGTCCCCTTAGGAGAATATCATAGTTGCCTCGAGTGATCACACTGCCACCCATACACTTCAATGCTACATGTAAAGGTGTAAAATAGAATTTTTATCATCATCTCTTTTGATGACAAAGTCAGAAATAGTCGTACAGTTAATCAATACCAGCCACCATTACCATTCATTGGTAAGAATTAAAAAAGGAAACGTTGTTTCAATTTACTCTTAATACCTTTCTCAGTAAGATAATTTTGTATCTATCTATTATATCTATCTATAACTATCCATCTATTATATCTACCTGTCTGTCTATTTATTTATTTATTGTAACATAGTAATTTATGCCATGCCTTGTACTGCTGTCACAAAACAATAAATTTCACAGCATATAGGGCTATAAGACATAGAAACAGAATGAGGCCATTGAGTCTACTCCACCATTCCATCGTGGATGATTCATTGTCCCTCTCAACCCTATTCTTCTCCTGCTTTCTCCCTGTAACCTTCACACCTTCTAATCAGGAACCCATTAACCTTCTCTTTAAATATATCCAATGACTTGTCCTCTACTCCCACCTGTGGCAATGAATTCCACAGATTCATGACCCTCTGGCTAAAAAACATTCCTCCTCATCTTTGTTCTAAAGGGACATCCTTCTATTCTGAGGCTGCGTCCTCTGGTCCTAGACTTCCCCCTAAGGGAAACATACTCTGGGCTTTTCAATAACCCCCTTTCCCCCATTCTGCTAAACACCAGCGAGTACAGGCTCAGAGTTATCAAATGCTCCTCATACATTAACCCTTTCATACCCAGGATCATTCCTGTGCTCCTCTGGATCCTCTCCAATGCCAGCACATTCTTTCTTGGATAAAGGATCCAAAACTGCTCACAGTACTTCAAGTATGGTCTAAGATACAGAAATTAAAGGATCGAAATAATCTGGTTTGTATCCACGGGAATCTAAAAAAATATCAAGTCCTCTCATCAGATGGTGCTCCTCTTTGATTTACTCCATTTGCTGCTTCAATGAATTTGAAAAGTCCCAGGCTCAAGAACAAAAATGCTCAGCCCAATTATTTATCACCTTTCAAAATAAACTTGTGATTTTCATAACACGTTGAAATAATTGACTTTACACTATTATAGTAAGCAACAGAAGAATACTTAACAAGGATTCAATCTGACGGGATGACTGAACTCTGAAAAAATACAAACTCAGCTGGGAGATTAGTAATGACAAAATCATGTTGAATTAACCTTGCCAAGCAAATAACATAGTCAACAGTTATCGTTTGGAAGGAAGTCAGCAGATGTCATATACAGTAGGTGGAGCTGTTAGAAAACACTTGAAACTGGAGCCAATTTATTGATACAATTGGGAAATCGGTTAGGAGTTAGGAAATATTTGACCAAGGTAATGGGGAGACAATCCAATTTACAAGATGTGACTTGAACGTATGGAATTGGATTGTCTACTACCTTAGAATAGATTGTGCTGGAAATCACTGGTGCCTGATGTGTTTTCTTTATGTCGAAATGTGCAAACAGATATTGGAGCACTCTGACCTCATGCAGATGCTCGTTTGTTGCTTCTTTGTGGCTTTCAAAGAAACACAATGTTGAGATTGAGATACAAAGCACCTTCAGAAGTGAGTAACTCCTGAGGGAGCCTGCACTACCAGACATTATCAATGGCTGGCACTGCCTGGAATAATGACTTGTGAGTGTGAGTGTGTGTGGTGGGGAGGGTGGGGGTGAAGTGGAATGTCCTGGCTCCTCACACGAATGATCTTCATAACGTAGCTGTTAGGCACAATTACAAAGGGAAGCACTGGAGTACCAGGACAGTAGTGGACCTCCAATAATATCTGTGGATGTCAGCGAGTCCCAGGTTCATATGGGTCAATGTAAACAGGAGGCATGAAAAGGCACAAGGGCCGGTCTGCTAGCGTGCCCATAGTTCAGAGTACAGCATCCCAAGATTGGCTAGTCTGGAAGTTGATATCAAAGATCGGATCCCAAAGATCATTCGGAAGCTTGGAAGTCTAGAAGTCGATGCCCAATGGCTGAAGCCTGGAGAGTGGGGACTGGAGACTGGAGGCGCAGAGGCCTGTTCTGCAGTTGGAGGATGGGAAGGAGGAAAGCTGCTTGTTTTGCTGTCGTTGTTTTGTTGCTTGTTGTGTTCTGTGAACAAGGTGGGCATGCTATTTGTGGTGACACTTGTGGGCTGCCCCCACAATATCCCTAGATGTGTTAATGCAAATTATGCAATTCCCTATATGTCTTGATGTACATGTGTTAGTAAATGGATCTGGATCTGAATCTGAATCTCTAGAAGATGAGATTTCAGAATCAGGTTTAATATCACTGGTATATGTTGTGAAATGTGTTATTTTGTGGCAGCAAGACATTGCAATGCATAATGATAAAAAAACCTATAAGTTACAGTAAGTATACATAAAAATAAATTAAATAAATCCTGCAAAAAGAGAGAGAAAAAATAGCAAGGTAGTGTTCATGGGTTCACTGTCCATTCAGAAATCTGATGGCAGAGGGGTAGAAACTGTTCATAAAACATTGAGTGCATGTTTTCAGGCTCCTGTACCTCCTCCTTGATGGTAGCAATGAGAAGGGCGCATGTCTTGGGTGATAGCTGTCCTTAATGATGGATGCCACCTTTTACAGGTGTCCTTGATGCTGGGGAGTCTAGTGCCCTTAATGGAGCTGACAGAGATCACAACTTTATGCAGCAATTTCTAATCCTATATAGTGGCCCTTCGACACCAAATGGTGATTCAACAAGTTAGAATGCTTCCTACAGTACACCTGTAGAAATCTGCAAGAGTATTTGGTGACATCCCAAGTCTCCTGAAACTCCTAATAAAGAGTAGCCACTGTCATGCCTTATTTGTAACTGCTTCAAATGCAGGGCCCAGTATAGATCTTCAGAGATGTTGGAACTTGAAGCTGCTTACCTTTTCTACTGCACATCCCTCGATGTGGACTGCAGTGTGTTCCTTCAACTTCCCCTTCCTGAAGTCCATAATCAATTCCTTGGTCTTACTGGCATTAAGCAAAAATATAAAGGAGGATAGTAAAAGCTTCTTTAAGTATGTGAAGAGGAAAAAATTAGTTAAGACCAAAGTTGGGCCCTTGAAGAGAGAAACAGGTGAAATTATTATGGGGAACAAGAAATGGCAGATGAGTTGAACAGGTACTTTGGATCTGTCTTCACTAGGGAAGACACAAACAATCTCCCAGATGTAATAGTGGCCAGAGGACCTAGGGTAACAGAAGAACTGAAGGAAATTTGCATCAGGCACAAAATGGTGTTGGGTAAACTGATGGGACTGAAGGTTGATAAATCACCAGGGCCTGATGGTCTGCATCCCAGGGTACTTAAGGAGGTGGCTCTAGAAATCGTGGACGTATTGGTAATCATTTCCCAATGTTCTATAGATTCAGGATCAGTTCCTGCGGATTGGAGGGGAGCTAATGTTATCCCACTTCTTAAGAAAGGAGGGAGAGAGAAAACAGGCAATTATAGACCAGTTAGTCTGACATCAGTGGTGGGGAAGATGCTGGAATCAATTATAAAAGATGTGATGGTGGCATATTTGGATAGCAGTGGCAGGATAGGGGAAATCATGCTTGACTAATCTTCTGAAAATTTTTGAGAATGTAGCTATGAAAATAGACATGGGAAAGCCAGTGGATGTAGAGTACCTGGACTTTCAGAAAGCCTTTGATAAGGTCCCACATAGGAGGTTAGTGTGCAAAATTAGAGCAAATGGTATTGGGGGTAGGGTACTGACATGGATAGAAAATTGGTTGGCAGACAGGAAACAAAGTGTAGGGATTAATGAGTCCCTTTCAGATTGGCATGCGGTAACTAGTGGGGTACCGCAAGGCTCGGTGCTGGGACCGCAGCTATTTACAATATACATTAATGATTTAGATGAAAGGATTAAAAGTAACATTAGCAAATTTGCAGATGACACAAAGCTGGGTGGCAGTGTGAAATGTGAGGAGGGTGTTATGAGAATGCAGGGTGACTTGGACAGGTTGGGTGAGTGGGCAGATGCATGGCAGATGCAGTTTAATGTGGATAAATGTGAGGTTATCCACTTTGGTGGCAAGAACAGGAAGGCAGATTACTATCTGAATGGTGTCAAGTTAGGAAAAGGGGAAGTACAACAAGACCTAGGTGTCCTTGTTTATCAGTCACTGAAAGTAAGCATGCAGGTACAGCAGGCAGTGAAGAAAGCTAATGGCATGCTGGCCTTCATAACAAGGGGAATTGAGTATAGGAGCAAAGAGGTCCTTCTGCAGTTGTACAGGGCCCTGGTGAGACCACACCTGAAATATTGTGGACAGTTTTGGTCTCCAAATTTGAGGAAGGACATTCTAGCTATTGAGGGAGTGCAGCGTAGGTTCACGAGGTTAATTCCCAGGATGGCGGGACTGTCATATGTTGAAAGATTGGAGCAACTGGGGTTGTATACACTGGAATTTAGAAGGATGAGAGGGGATCTGATTGAAACATATAAGATTATTAAGGGATTGGACACGCTAGAGGCAGGAAACATGTTCCAGATGTTGGGGGAGTCCAGAACCAGAGGCCACAGTTTAAGAATAAGGGGTAGACAATTTAGAATGGAGTTGAGGAAAAACTTTTTCACACAGAGGGTTGTGGTTCTGTGGAATGCTCTGCCTCAGAAGGCAGTGAAGGCCAATTCTCTGGATTCTTTCAAAAAAGAGTTAGATAGAGCTCTTAAAGATAGCGGAGTGAAGGGATATGGGGAGAAGGCAGGAAAAGGGTACTGATTGTGGACGATCAGCCATGATCACAGTGAATGGTGGTGCTGGCTTGAAGGGCTGAATGGCCTACTCCTGCACCTATTGTCTATTGTCTATAAGCACAAGGTTGTTTCTGTGACAACACCACTCAGCCAGCTGATCTGTGTTGCTGCTGGATGCCTCCTTGTCACCATCAGAAATTCTGTCAATAGTTGTGTCATTGGTAAATTTATAGATGGAGTTTGAGCTGTGCCTGGCTGCACAGTCATGGGTGTAGAGAGAGTAGAGTAGTGGGTTAAGCACGCATCCTTGTGGAGCGCCAGGGTTGATCGTCACTGAGGAGGAGATGTTATTTCTGATTCGCATAGACTGCAGTCTCCCAGTGAGGAAGTCAAGGATCCAGTTGCAGAGGGACATGCCGAGGCCCAGGTTTTGAAGCTTGTTAATTAGAACTGAAACTATGATCATGTTGAACACTGAGCTGTAATTAATAAGCAGCAGCCTGACATAGATATTATTATTGTCCAGGTGATCCAGGGTTGAATACAGAGCCAGTGAGATTGCATCCACTGTAGACCTATTACGGTGATAGGCAAATTGCAGCGAGTCCAGATCCTTGCTTTAGGCAAGAGTTGATTCTAGCCTTGACCCACCTCTCAAAGCACTTCAACACAGTAGATGTGAGTTCAACAGTTGTTGAGGCAGCTCACCCTGCTTTTCTTGATTTCTGGTATACTTGTTGCCCTTTTGAAGTAGGTGGGAACCTCCAAATGCAGCAGTGAGAGATTGAACATTCCCAGCAGTTGGTTGGCACAGATTTTGGTGTGCCCCACTGCGTACACCATCAGGGCCTGAGACAGAGATCACAGGATCACAAGATGCTGCAGGGATTTGCACAGGTGTAGTTTTATTCTCCCTTTCAAAGCATGCATAAGAAGCATTGAGCTCATCTTGGAGCGAAGCACTACAGCTATTCATGGTGTTAGGTTTCATACTGTAGGAAGTAATGACCTGTAAACACTGCCAGAGCTGAAGTGTATCCGATTCCATCTCTAACTTCAATTAGAATTGTTTTCTCCCTCTGGATTGCTGCTCGTGCCACTCGCTAGTGAGGGTAAGATGATTTGGCTGAGGAACTGGTGCAGGGGGTAGGGTTTCAGATTTATGGATCATTGGGATCTCTTCTGCGGAAGGAATGACCTGTAAACCTGAACACAGGGTGTCCAATATTCTGTGAGCAGGTGTACTAGAGCTGTTTGGGAGGGATTGAACTAATTTAGCAGGGGATGGGAATCAGAGTGGTAGTGTTGAGGATGAAGTAATTGGTTTACAAGCAGAGGCAGTGTGTAGTGAGACTGCTAGCAAGGAGAGGCTGATGATAGGGCAAAATTTCATTGAACAGGATGAGTTGCAATGTAAAAGGTGGACAAGATTGAAAAAGGTGACTCAGGACTGAAGGTGGTATATTTGAATGTGCACAATATACAGAATAAGGTAGATGAATTTGTAGGGCTGTTACAAATTGGCATGCATAACATTGTGAGCATCACTGAATCGTGGCCGAGAGAAGATTATAGCTGGGAGCTATCCAAGGATATACACTGTATCAAAAGGACAGGCGTGGCTCAAATCAAATCATTAGAAAGAGGTGACTTAGGGTCGGAAAGTACTGAATCATTATGGGTAAAGTTAAGGAACTACAAAGGTAAAAAGACTCTCTTGGGAGTTATATACACTGCCCCCCCACCGGCAAACAGTAGTAAAGATGTGTCTACAAGTTACAATGGAAGATACAAAATGCATGCCAGAAGGGCAATGTTACAATAGTCATGGAGGATTTCAATATGCAGGTAGATTAGGAAAATAAGTTTGGTGCTGGATCCCAAGAGAGGGAAATTCTGGAATGCTTATGAAATGGCTTTTTAGAGCAGCTTGTAGTTGAGGCTACTAAGGGACCAGCTATTTTGGATTCAGTGTTGTACAATTGATTAGAGAGGGAAAGTAATCATAATATGATAACATTTTACCCAGCAATTTGAGAAGGAGAAGCTAAAGTCAGATGTATTACAGTGGGTTAAGGGGAATTACAGAGGCATGAGAGAGGAACTGGCCAAAATTGATTGGAAAAGATAAATGGCAGGGATGACGGCAGAGCAGCAATGGCTGGAATTTCTGGGAGCAATTCGGAAGGCACAGAATACATATATCCCAAAGAGGAAGAAGCATTCTAAAGGCAGGATGACACAACTATGGCTGATAAAGGAAGTCAATACCAACATAAAAACCAAAGCAAAGACACATAATAGAGCAAAAATTAGTCAGAAGTTAGAGGATTGTGAAGCTTTTAAAGACCAGCAAGCAACTAAAAAAGTTAATAAGAGAGAAAAGATGGAATATGACAGTAAGCTGGCCAATAATTGTAAAGAGGATACATAAAGTGTAAAAGAGAAGTGAGAGTAGGTATCGGACCACTGGAAAATAATGCTGAAGAGGTAGAAATGGGGGTCAAGGTAATGGTGGACAAGCTGAATAGGTATTTTGGATCAGTCTTTGCTACGGAAGACACTAGTAGTATGCCGTGAGCCTAAGAGTGTCAGGGGGCTGAAGTGTGTGAAGTTGCCATTACTATGGAGAAGGTTCTTGCAAAACTGAAAGGTCTGAAGGTAGATAAATCACCTGGACCAGATGAGTTACACCCTAGGGTTCTGAAGGAGGTGGGTAAAGAGATCTTTCAAAATTCAATTAATTCTGGCATGGTTCCGGAGGAATGGAAAATTGCAAATGTCACTCCACTCTTCAAGAAGGAAGAGAGGCAGAAGAAAAGAAATTATAGGCCAGTCAGCCTGGTTTCTTTAAGGGAAGTTCTTGGCTGATAAATCTATTTGAATTCTTTGAAAAAATATCAAGTAGGATAGACGAGTGAGAATCGATGGATGTTGTATACTTGGGTTTGCAGAAGGCCTTGACAAGGTGCCACACATGAGGCTGCTTAACAAGTAAAAAGCCCATGGCATTACAGGAAATATAACAGCATGGATAAAGCAGTGGCTGATCGGTGGAGACAAAGAGTGAGAAAGGGAGCCTTTCCTGGTTGGCTGCCGGTGACTACTGGTGTTCTACAGGGTCTGTGTTGATGTAATGTTGAATCAAGTCCATGGGTCTGGCAAGTGAGATAGAAAACACTGACTGTGAATAAGTATATCAATTATTTATTTGCAAACAGTAAAAATTTAACTAAATAGTTATGTTCCCCAAGTTACAGAACATACAAAGTTGAATATTCAACAAACATATGTACTTAGCTAAAAGCGTGTGTAGAGCATACCTTCCCAATGGGCATATGCACCGCTTCCCTTAAACAAAGGAAGAGGGATAAAGAACCACCCACACGGGCTCTCGATATACCCAGAATATTTGAAACTGAAGGCTAGGCAGCTAACCATGGGAGAAGAAGCCACTACCAATCACAATGGAAGCGACTTTTGACAATCAGAATAAGGGACATTCCCACAGGGCACTCTACCCCTCAAAAGTTGTGAACGTGATGATCCACCCTTCAGACTAGTATGACTCTCCTGAACTCCCAACTAAACTACATATAAAACACAGAAGTACAATTCTGACTACTGTAAACTCAATAGTCACCCTCCTCCCTAAGCCCAAAAAGGCCACTGGCCCCACCCTGGAGTGTAATAGCCAATGAACTGGTCACCCCACTTAATCTTATACACTGACTCTGAGTTGTGATCAACCAGGTGAGTAGGAATGTAGGTGCAGCATTCTTAACCAATAACAGTACAAGTGCCACAAATTTTGTGAGCAGGTAATCTGAGGTCATCAAAATCAGCTCCGTGACAATCTGGCCACACTGTGCTGAGAAAAGCTATCATTCGAAACCTCCCTTCCTCTGTTATAACCCTCTTATCGACCAACATGGGCAAGGTGCTGGGGTGGTATACATATAGTACAACCCAGTGGGGACAATGGGTTGATCTAGGAACTGCATATCCCGTAAGTGCCATTCAGTACCCAACAAATGCCTAGCTTCACAACACCCTTTAGTGTAGACACAGCCATCCCAGGACACTGTTCTTGTTAACACTAACCACCCACCATGCACCTTGTACCTGTTTCAACATACCACCTACACCAACACTCTCTGTCACTTTAAGAGAAAGGACATCACAGTTATACAAATGGGAAATACCAGCCCTCAAAGCAGTCACTTCACCAAGGCTATTAAGGCTCAAGTACTTTAAGGCTGTTACCATACTCTGGGTTGAAGTTGGCTGGAATAGATTACTCCCTCCCAGCTCCCCAAAAACAGAATGCTAAAACCCGAAAACCACTTAATTTCCCCAACAGTCGTCAAACAAATCAATATCAGTGGCATCACATCCATGATATAGTAGAGTCCTCATACAAATCCAGCAATCTAACCCATTGGTCCAGTGTGCAAATTCAAACACCACATCCTCAGGAATGTATCACAGGATCTCCCACCACAAATCAGCATCCACCACTTTGCCATTCTGTACTGCAGGGAAATACAATATCCTCACTCCTGATTAGTTAGTGGATATTTAGAAACACAAAAAGCAATAGAACTACTAGAATTGTGCCCCAAGTGCTGAATTTCCTCTGAAATGTGGGCCTCTCATATCCAGAATAAAGTTGCCCAAATATCTAGTCCATCGACTCAAATTTCATGTGGCCAGTATGAAAACTAAATTATCCCTAAAACTAATTGCATGGGGAAACAAGTAACAAAGCAACAGATTAAGACATAATAGACATGTAACAGATTCACTTTCAAAGTGCTGATTGGGCATCCTCCAACTTTGACTCCAGCCTTCACCAACAGCACCTCCAGGCTGGGATTGTACGTGCTGCCACTGGAATCCCCATGCCTCCCCTTTGCAACCATCACTCTGTAATCCCGTGTGTCTCAGGTCCCACCACCAGCTCTTGACTCCACTTTCCTCTCACCGCATCTTCTCTGAACACCCCAACCCTCCCCTCTCCTCTGACAATACTAACCCATTCCCCCTTCTGATTCCAGCTCTCATCTGTGCCAGTCTTCACCTCCGACCGTCCCCTCTTTGAGGCAGAATGTTCTGTCCACAGTAACGGCCTCAATTTTGTCCCCCCACGCCCTCACCTCAGTGAGTTCCATGCCTGCCATGATGCTGAGCTCTTCTTCTGTTGCCTCCGTCTCCTTCTCCAGCTCTGTATCTCTATCAGCAACTCTTTACTTCAACCCTCCCCACTCCCGGTTTCCCCTATCAACTTGTGTTTCTTCCTCCTCCGCCCCACCTTCTTACTCTGATTCCTCATTATTTTTCTCCAGTTTGGGTGAGGGTCTCGGCCCGAAACGTCGACTGTACTCTTTTCCATAGATGCTGCCTGAGCTGCTGAGTTCCACCAGCATTTTGTGTGTGTTGCTTAGATTTCCAGCATCTGTAGATCTTCGCTCGTTACAGATTAAGAAACCATAGGACCATAAGACATAGGAGCAGAATTAGGCCAATTGGCACATCAGGCCTGTCCACAACTCAGTCACGGCTGATCCTTTTTTTCTCCTCCTCAGCCCCATTTCCCAGCCTTCTCCCCGTAACCTTTGATGCCGTGTCCAATCTAGAACCTATTAATCTCTGCCTTAAATACACCCAACGACCTGGCCTCTACAGCCAGCCTCTGTCTGAAGCAATTTCTCTGCTTCTCTGTTTTGAATGGACACCCCTCTATTCTGAGGCTATGCCCTCTTGTCCTAGACTCTCCCACCATGGGAATCATCCTTTCCACATCTACTCCGTCTAGTCCTTTCAACATTCGAAAGGTTTCAATGAGATCCCTCCTCATCCTTCTAAATACCTACGAGTACAGACCCAGAGGTATCAAACGTTTCTCGTATGATAACCCTTTCATTCCTGGAATTATCCTTGTGAACATCCTCTGGACCCTCTCCAATGCCAGCACATCTTTTCTGAGATGAGGGGCCCAAAACTGTACACAGTACTCAAGGTGAGGCCTCACCAATGCCTTATAAAGCCTCAGCAACACATCCCTGCTCTTGTATTTTAGACCTCTTGAAATGAATGCCAACATTGCATTTGCTTTCCTCGCCACCGACTCAACCTGCAAGTTTACCTTTAAGGTGTTCTGCACAGGGACTCACAAGTCCCTTTGCCTCTTAGATTTTTGGATTTTTCCCCATTTAGAAAATAGTCCGCACAGTTATTTTTACTACCAAAGTGCATTACCATGCATTTTCCAACATTGTATTTTATTTGCCACTTTCTTGCCCATTCTCCTAATCTGTCTAAGTCCTTCTGCATCCTACCTGTTTTATATACAAACATAGTACTCTCAAAATTTCACTTTCAAAGGCTTCCCGCTTACCAACTACACCTTTGCCAGAAAACCTGTTCCAATCCAGTCTTGCCAGATCCTTTCTGATACCATCAAAATTGGTCTTCCTCCAATTTAGAATCTCTACCCAAGGGTCAGACCTTTTCATAACTGCCTTGAAACTAATGGCATTATGATCACTAGATGCAAAGTGGTCCCACAACTCAACAAATACACTCAAAAACTTCTATAGTTGTACGTGGAGAGCATTCTGACAGGCCGCATAACTGTCTGATATGGAGGAGTTACTGCACAGGACCGAAAGAAGCTGCAGAAGGTTGTAAATCTAGTCAGCTTCATCTTGGATACTAGCCTACAAAGTACACAGGACATCTTCAGGGAGCGGTGTCTCAGAAAGGCAGTGTCCATTATTAAAGACCTCCAGCACCCAGGGCATGCCCTTTTCTCACTGTTTCCATTAGGTAGGAGTTACAGAAGCTTGAAGGCACACACTCAGCTATTCAGGAACAGCTTCTTCCCCTCTGCCATCCGATTCCTAAATGGACATTGAACCCGTGAATACTACCTCACTTTTTCAATATATATTTTTTTCTGTTTTGCATGATTTTTAATCTAAATATACGTATATTGTAATTGATTTACTTATTATTATTTTTCTTCTATATTATGTATTGCATTGAACTGCCGCTGTTAACAAGTTTCATGACACGTGCCAATGATAGTAAACCTGATCCTGATTCTGATTCTGCTATAAACAACGTTATGTCTCTTGCAACAGTCTGCGATCTCATGAAGGATCCCACCCTAGCCCTTCTCATGGGCTGTTTGTCCCACTCCCATCAGAGAAGAGATTACATAGCATCCACACCAAGACACTTCACTCAAGCAGTAAGGCTGATCAACACCTCCACCCACTAACTGACCTGTATACACCTTAAACCACCAATACCTTATCATTTCCTGTCATTCAGATTACGTAGGCACTCCTGTGCCTAGCATCACTTTATGTAACCATGTAGTATGCTACCTACACTCACAAAAAGCTGAAGGAACTCAGCAGGTCGGGCAGCATCTGTGGAAAAAATCGGTCGACGTTTCGGGCCGGAACCCTTCGTCAGGACGGGTTCCGGCCTGAAACTTCGACCGATCTGTTCCACGGATGCTGCCCGACCTGCTGATTTCCTCCAGCTTTTTGTGAGTGTTGCTTTGACCCCAGCATCTGCAGATTATTTTGTGTTTAGTATGCTACCTATGTATTTATATTTATTATGATCCTTATCTTGTGTCTTCTTATCTGACATCAGATCCAGAATAACAATCATTTCATTCTCCTTTACACCTGTGTACTAGAAATGGCTTAAACAATCTTCAATTTTTAATCTAACTCATGGCAACATTTACAATTTTCTCCTAAAGGCTGGACATCTCTGGTCCACTGTGTGGCCCAAGTGGCCGCACCAGATCTTAAGTTGATAGCTTCCACTTGGTGCATATGTCTATAATATAAATATGCCATACAATTGACAAAGGAAATCAAATAGTCCATTGCCTCCATGATTTTCTCTTCAAAATGCCCTCTGTGAAAAATGATATCGTATCTGTTAAATAGGGGCCATGGACAATTCTGATTTGATGGAGAATGGACGTGAAAGCACAGAGGAACATCTGGAGAAATTTCTGAAACGCTTGTTTGCTGCTGTCGTTACTGCATGGTCGGGAATCTTTCGGAGGGTAGGCCTCAAAATCCCCGGCTTTGCCTGCTGTTGGCGACCGAGGTTGAGGTTGAATCGTTTGGACAGAGATGGCGCACAGTACCCGGTGTCGGAGAGCTGATCAGAGCTCGAAGTTTTCAGATGACTCAGAGTCAGACTGTGGTCGGCATGGCAGGGAGAGTTCTTCCTTCTCCCGTCTGCGTGAGATGTGGGACATTTGAGAGACTTTGAACTTTTACTGTGCTCATGGACTTCTTCATTAAGTTATGGTATTGTTGCACTGTTGTAACTATATGTTATATTTATGTGGTTTTGTTAGTTTTTTCAGTCTTGGTCTATCCTGTGTTTTGTGATATCACACCGGAGGAAATATTGTATCATTTCTTAATGCATGCATTACTAAATGACAATAAAAGAGGACTGCGTGTCTTCATAATCTAAAAACAATTGAAAACAAAGGCAACACCTCCAACTAGAAATATTTGAAAGATTTTTTTGCAAGACAATGATGCACCTATTTTTATAGAAATATGTTGTTAAACCTGTCATATCACTCTGAATTGGAGTAAGAGTCTTTGCTCTCCCTGTGTTGGTGGGTCTGCATGTTGCAATGGGCTTCACAATGAATTACATTTGATTTCACGACTGACATTTCCCTGATAGATTCATTCTAGTTTGTAAGAACAAAACTAGAATGCTGAAATGACTTGGTGGGTCAAGCAGCATTGGTGAAGGCAGTTGATATTTCCTGCTGCGAGTCTGCATTGGAACATAAATGATCAGACAGTATATCAGGCCTGGGGCAGAGTCTATCAAGTGATAAGTGTCACCATAAGGGGAGGAGATAATGGGTAGATGGAACCAGGTAGAGGAGGGTGTAAACTTTAAAAACACCGGACCAAATAACCACAGCACAAAAGATTGTTACTTATCTTTTCACCCGTTTATTTCCTCGAGCTCAGCCAGCGAGTGAACTTGGTCCCGACATCAGGGGAGGAGCGTTCTCATCCCTCCAGCGGTTCAACAAGTTCACTGCCTGATGTCAGAATTGTTAGAAGTTATAAGGCAAAGGCAAAGATATAAAGGAACAATCAGTTTGATAAGCATTCCAGCCACGTCAATGGACTATTGATACAAAAGAACAATCAGTTTGATAGACACTCCAGCCACTTTAATTATGAAAGGAGTGTCCTGTCTAATTTCCATCAGGTACCGCCTTTTGTTGAAACCAAAAGGTGTGAAGAATCAGAAGATAGTTTATATGGATCTGTGTGAACTTTAACCCTTATCTTGCTCCAAAGAAGCAGCAGTGAGACATTATTCAAACACACTGCAGTCACAGACATAGTTGGTACTTAACCCATTATTTGCAGGAATCTGAGAATCCCCCAATTCCCTTAAACTTTATCAAGGGGACAGGGGAAATGAATAAAAAAACTTGGTAGACAGATCCATGTGTCTGAGTGCATGTGAGAGAGAGAGAGAGAGAGTGTCTGTCAGTATGTGCATGAGCATGTGTGTGTGAGCATGCACTTATGAGTGTGAGTATGAGTGTGCCTATATGAGTGTGTGTGTGGAGACAACACCAGGGTTGTGGACTGTATGCTATAGGATTGCCCAGCTCTCTAATATATACTGGCAATCTATCCTGTTCCCTCTCAGTCCACTTCACTCCACTCTTTATGAAAGGAGGAAGGCAGCACAAAGGAAATTATAGACCAGTTAGCCTTACCATAAGACCATAAGATATAGGAGCAGAATTAAGCCACCTGGCTCATCAAGTCTGCTCTGCCATTCAATCATCACTGATCCTTTTCTTTTCTCCTCCTCAACACCAGCTCCCGGCCTTCTCCCTGTAGCCTTTGATGCCATGTCTAATCAAGAACCAAGCAATCTCTGCCTTAAATACACCCAACGACCTGGCTTCCACAGCTGCATGTAGCAACAAATTCCACAAATTCACCGTCTTTTGGCTAAAGATATTTCTCAATTTCTCTGTTTTGAAAGGGCACCCCTCCATCCTGAGGCTGACTGTACCCTCTTGTCCTAGACTCTCCCACCACGGGTAACATCCTTTCCACATCTACCCTGTCTAGGCCTTTCAACATTCGAAAGGTTTCAATGAGATTCCCCCTCATCCTTCTGAATTCCAGCAAGTACAGACCCAGAGCCGTCGAACATTCCTCACATGATAACCCTTTCATTCCTGGAATCATCTTTGTGAACATCCTCTGGACCCTCTCCAATGCCAGCACATCTTTTCTGAGATGAGGGGCCCAAAACTGTACACAGTACTCAAGGTGAGGCCTCACCAATGCCTTATAAAGCCTCAGCAACACATCCCTGCTCTTGTATTTTAGACCTCTTGAAATGAATGCCAACATTGCATTTGCTTTCCTCGCCACCGACTCAACCTGCAAGTTTACCTTTAAGGTGTTCTGCACAGGGACTCACAAGTCCCTTTGCCTCTTAGATTTTTGGATTTTTCCCCATTTAGAAAATAGTCCGCACAGTTATTTTTACTACCAAAGTGCATTACCATGCATTTTCCAACATTGTATTTTATTTGCCACTTTCTTGCCCATTCTCCTAATCTGTCTAAGTCCTTCTGCATCCTACCTGTTTTATATACAAACATAGTACTCTCAAAATTTCACTTTCAAAGGCTTCCCGCTTACCAACTACACCTTTGCCAGAAAACCTGTTCCAATCCAGTCTTGCCAGATCCTTTCTGATACCATCAAAATTGGTCTTCCTCCAATTTAGAATCTCTACCCAAGGGTCAGACCTTTTCATAACTGCCTTGAAACTAATGGCATTATGATCACTAGATGCAAAGTGGTCCCACAACTCAACAAATACACTCAAAAACTTCTATAGTTGTACGTGGAGAGCATTCTGACAGGCCGCATAACTGTCTGATATGGAGGAGTTACTGCACAGGACCGAAAGAAGCTGCAGAAGGTTGTAAATCTAGTCAGCTTCATCTTGGATACTAGCCTACAAAGTACACAGGACATCTTCAGGGAGCGGTGTCTCAGAAAGGCAGTGTCCATTATTAAAGACCTCCAGCACCCAGGGCATGCCCTTTTCTCACTGTTTCCATTAGGTAGGAGTTACAGAAGCTTGAAGGCACACACTCAGCTATTCAGGAACAGCTTCTTCCCCTCTGCCATCCGATTCCTAAATGGACATTGAACCCGTGAATACTACCTCACTTTTTCAATATATATTTTTTTCTGTTTTGCATGATTTTTAATCTAAATATACGTATATTGTAATTGATTTACTTATTATTATTTTTCTTCTATATTATGTATTGCATTGAACTGCCGCTGTTAACAAGTTTCATGACACGTGCCAATGATAGTAAACCTGATCCTGATTCTGATTCTGCTATAAACAACGTTATGTCTCTTGCAACAGTCTGCGATCTCATGAAGGATCCCACCCTAGCCCTTCTCATGGGCTGTTTGTCCCACTCCCATCAGAGAAGAGATTACATAGCATCCACACCAAGACACTTCACTCAAGCAGTAAGGCTGATCAACACCTCCACCCACTAACTGACCTGTATACACCTTAAACCACCAATACCTTATCATTTCCTGTCATTCAGATTACGTAGGCACTCCTGTGCCTAGCATCACTTTATGTAACCATGTAGTATGCTACCTACACTCACAAAAAGCTGAAGGAACTCAGCAGGTCGGGCAGCATCTGTGGAAAAAATCGGTCGACGTTTCGGGCCGGAACCCTTCGTCAGGACGGGTTCCGGCCTGAAACTTCGACCGATCTGTTCCACGGATGCTGCCCGACCTGCTGATTTCCTCCAGCTTTTTGTGAGTGTTGCTTTGACCCCAGCATCTGCAGATTATTTTGTGTTTAGTATGCTACCTATGTATTTATATTTATTATGATCCTTATCTTGTGTCTTCTTATCTGACATCAGATCCAGAATAACAATCATTTCATTCTCCTTTACACCTGTGTACTAGAAATGGCTTAAACAATCTTCAATTTTTAATCTAACTCATGGCAACATTTACAATTTTCTCCTAAAGGCTGGACATCTCTGGTCCACTGTGTGGCCCAAGTGGCCGCACCAGATCTTAAGTTGATAGCTTCCACTTGGTGCATATGTCTATAATATAAATATGCCATACAATTGACAAAGGAAATCAAATAGTCCATTGCCTCCATGATTTTCTCTTCAAAATGCCCTCTGTGAAAAATGATATCGTATCTGTTAAATAGGGGCCATGGACAATTCTGATTTGATGGAGAATGGACGTGAAAGCACAGAGGAACATCTGGAGAAATTTCTGAAACGCTTGTTTGCTGCTGTCGTTACTGCATGGTCGGGAATCTTTCGGAGGGTAGGCCTCAAAATCCCCGGCTTTGCCTGCTGTTGGCGACCGAGGTTGAGGTTGAATCGTTTGGACAGAGATGGCGCACAGTACCCGGTGTCGGAGAGCTGATCAGAGCTCGAAGTTTTCAGATGACTCAGAGTCAGACTGTGGTCGGCATGGCAGGGAGAGTTCTTCCTTCTCCCGTCTGCGTGAGATGTGGGACATTTGAGAGACTTTGAACTTTTACTGTGCTCATGGACTTCTTCATTAAGTTATGGTATTGTTGCACTGTTGTAACTATATGTTATATTTATGTGGTTTTGTTAGTTTTTTCAGTCTTGGTCTATCCTGTGTTTTGTGATATCACACCGGAGGAAATATTGTATCATTTCTTAATGCATGCATTACTAAATGACAATAAAAGAGGACTGCGTGTCTTCATAATCTAAAAACAATTGAAAACAAAGGCAACACCTCCAACTAGAAATATTTGAAAGATTTTTTTGCAAGACAATGATGCACCTATTTTTATAGAAATATGTTGTTAAACCTGTCATATCACTCTGAATTGGAGTAAGAGTCTTTGCTCTCCCTGTGTTGGTGGGTCTGCATGTTGCAATGGGCTTCACAATGAATTACATTTGATTTCACGACTGACATTTCCCTGATAGATTCATTCTAGTTTGTAAGAACAAAACTAGAATGCTGAAATGACTTGGTGGGTCAAGCAGCATTGGTGAAGGCAGTTGATATTTCCTGCTGCGAGTCTGCATTGGAACATAAATGATCAGACAGTATATCAGGCCTGGGGCAGAGTCTATCAAGTGATAAGTGTCACCATAAGGGGAGGAGATAATGGGTAGATGGAACCAGGTAGAGGAGGGTGTAAACTTTAAAAACACCGGACCAAATAACCACAGCACAAAAGATTGTTACTTATCTTTTCACCCGTTTATTTCCTCGAGCTCAGCCAGCGAGTGAACTTGGTCCCGACATCAGGGGAGGAGCGTTCTCATCCCTCCAGCGGTTCAACAAGTTCACTGCCTGATGTCAGAATTGTTAGAAGTTATAAGGCAAAGGCAAAGATATAAAGGAACAATCAGTTTGATAAGCATTCCAGCCACGTCAATGGACTATTGATACAAAAGAACAATCAGTTTGATAGACACTCCAGCCACTTTAATTATGAAAGGAGTGTCCTGTCTAATTTCCATCAGGTACCGCCTTTTGTTGAAACCAAAAGGTGTGAAGAATCAGAAGATAGTTTATATGGATCTGTGTGAACTTTAACCCTTATCTTGCTCCAAAGAAGCAGCAGTGAGACATTATTCAAACACACTGCAGTCACAGACATAGTTGGTACTTAACCCATTATTTGCAGGAATCTGAGAATCCCCCAATTCCCTTAAACTTTATCAAGGGGACAGGGGAAATGAATAAAAAAACTTGGTAGACAGATCCATGTGTCTGAGTGCATGTGAGAGAGAGAGAGAGAGAGTGTCTGTCAGTATGTGCATGAGCATGTGTGTGTGAGCATGCACTTATGAGTGTGAGTATGAGTGTGCCTATATGAGTGTGTGTGTGGAGACAACACCAGGGTTGTGGACTGTATGCTATAGGATTGCCCAGCTCTCTAATATATACTGGCAATCTATCCTGTTCCCTCTCAGTCCACTTCACTCCACTCTTTATGAAAGGAGGAAGGCAGCACAAAGGAAATTATAGACCAGTTAGCCTTACCATAAGACCATAAGATATAGGAGCAGAATTAAGCCACCTGGCTCATCAAGTCTGCTCTGCCATTCAATCATCACTGATCCTTTTCTTTTCTCCTCCTCAACACCAGCTCCCGGCCTTCTCCCTGTAGCCTTTGATGCCATGTCTAATCAAGAACCAAGCAATCTCTGCCTTAAATACACCCAACGACCTGGCTTCCACAGCTGCATGTAGCAACAAATTCCACAAATTCACCGTCTTTTGGCTAAAGATATTTCTCAATTTCTCTGTTTTGAAAGGGCACCCCTCCATCCTGAGGCTGACTGTACCCTCTTGTCCTAGACTCTCCCACCACGGGTAACATCCTTTCCACATCTACCCTGTCTAGGCCTTTCAACATTCGAAAGGTTTCAATGAGATTCCCCCTCATCCTTCTGAATTCCAGCAAGTACAGACCCAGAGCCGTCGAACATTCCTCACATGATAACCCTTTCATTCCTGGAATCATCTTTGTGAACATCCTCTGGACCCTCTCCAATGCCAGCACATCTTTTCTGAGATGAGGGGCCCAAAACTGTACACAGTACTCAAGGTGAGGCCTCACCAATGCCTTATAAAGCCTCAGCAACACATCCCTGCTCTTGTATTTTAGACCTCTTGAAATGAATGCCAACATTGCATTTGCTTTCCTCGCCACCGACTCAACCTGCAAGTTTACCTTTAAGGTGTTCTGCACAGGGACTCACAAGTCCCTTTGCCTCTTAGATTTTTGGATTTTTCCCCATTTAGAAAATAGTCCGCACAGTTATTTTTACTACCAAAGTGCATTACCATGCATTTTCCAACATTGTATTTTATTTGCCACTTTCTTGCCCATTCTCCTAATCTGTCTAAGTCCTTCTGCATCCTACCTGTTTTATATACAAACATAGTACTCTCAAAATTTCACTTTCAAAGGCTTCCCGCTTACCAACTACACCTTTGCCAGAAAACCTGTTCCAATCCAGTCTTGCCAGATCCTTTCTGATACCATCAAAATTGGTCTTCCTCCAATTTAGAATCTCTACCCAAGGGTCAGACCTTTTCATAACTGCCTTGAAACTAATGGCATTATGATCACTAGATGCAAAGTGGTCCCACAACTCAACAAATACACTCAAAAACTTCTATAGTTGTACGTGGAGAGCATTCTGACAGGCCGCATAACTGTCTGATATGGAGGAGTTACTGCACAGGACCGAAAGAAGCTGCAGAAGGTTGTAAATCTAGTCAGCTTCATCTTGGATACTAGCCTACAAAGTACACAGGACATCTTCAGGGAGCGGTGTCTCAGAAAGGCAGTGTCCATTATTAAAGACCTCCAGCACCCAGGGCATGCCCTTTTCTCACTGTTTCCATTAGGTAGGAGTTACAGAAGCTTGAAGGCACACACTCAGCTATTCAGGAACAGCTTCTTCCCCTCTGCCATCCGATTCCTAAATGGACATTGAACCCGTGAATACTACCTCACTTTTTCAATATATATTTTTTTCTGTTTTGCATGATTTTTAATCTAAATATACGTATATTGTAATTGATTTACTTATTATTATTTTTCTTCTATATTATGTATTGCATTGAACTGCCGCTGTTAACAAGTTTCATGACACGTGCCAATGATAGTAAACCTGATCCTGATTCTGATTCTGCTATAAACAACGTTATGTCTCTTGCAACAGTCTGCGATCTCATGAAGGATCCCACCCTAGCCCTTCTCATGGGCTGTTTGTCCCACTCCCATCAGAGAAGAGATTACATAGCATCCACACCAAGACACTTCACTCAAGCAGTAAGGCTGATCAACACCTCCACCCACTAACTGACCTGTATACACCTTAAACCACCAATACCTTATCATTTCCTGTCATTCAGATTACGTAGGCACTCCTGTGCCTAGCATCACTTTATGTAACCATGTAGTATGCTACCTACACTCACAAAAAGCTGAAGGAACTCAGCAGGTCGGGCAGCATCTGTGGAAAAAATCGGTCGACGTTTCGGGCCGGAACCCTTCGTCAGGACGGGTTCCGGCCTGAAACTTCGACCGATCTGTTCCACGGATGCTGCCCGACCTGCTGATTTCCTCCAGCTTTTTGTGAGTGTTGCTTTGACCCCAGCATCTGCAGATTATTTTGTGTTTAGTATGCTACCTATGTATTTATATTTATTATGATCCTTATCTTGTGTCTTCTTATCTGACATCAGATCCAGAATAACAATCATTTCATTCTCCTTTACACCTGTGTACTAGAAATGGCTTAAACAATCTTCAATTTTTAATCTAACTCATGGCAACATTTACAATTTTCTCCTAAAGGCTGGACATCTCTGGTCCACTGTGTGGCCCAAGTGGCCGCACCAGATCTTAAGTTGATGGCTTCCACTTGGTGCATATGTCTATAATATAAATATGCCATACAATTGACAAAGGAAATCAAATAGTCCATTGCCTCCATGATTTTCTCTTCAAAATGCCCTCTGTGAAAAATGATATCGTATCTGTTAAATAGGGGCCATGGACAATTCTGATTTGATGGAGAATGGACGTGAAAGCACAGAGGAACATCTGGAGAAATTTCTGAAACGCTTGTTTGCTGCTGTCGTTACTGCATGGTCGGGAATCTTTCGGAGGGTAGGCCTCAAAATCCCCGGCTTTGCCTGCTGTTGGCGACCGAGGTTGAGGTTGAATCGTTTGGACAGAGATGGCGCACAGTACCCGGTGTCGGAGAGCTGATCAGAGCTCGAAGTTTTCAGATGACTCAGAGTCAGACTGTGGTCGGCATGGCAGGGAGAGTTCTTCCTTCTCCCGTCTGCGTGAGATGTGGGACATTTGAGAGACTTTGAACTTTTACTGTGCTCATGGACTTCTTCATTAAGTTATGGTATTGTTGCACTGTTGTAACTATATGTTATATTTATGTGGTTTTGTTAGTTTTTTCAGTCTTGGTCTATCCTGTGTTTTGTGATATCACACCGGAGGAAATATTGTATCATTTCTTAATGCATGCATTACTAAATGACAATAAAAGAGGACTGCGTGTCTTCATAATCTAAAAACAATTGAAAACAAAGGCAACACCTCCAACTAGAAATATTTGAAAGATTTTTTTGCAAGACAATGATGCACCTATTTTTATAGAAATATGTTGTTAAACCTGTCATATCACTCTGAATTGGAGTAAGAGTCTTTGCTCTCCCTGTGTTGGTGGGTCTGCATGTTGCAATGGGCTTCACAATGAATTACATTTGATTTCACGACTGACATTTCCCTGATAGATTCATTCTAGTTTGTAAGAACAAAACTAGAATGCTGAAATGACTTGGTGGGTCAAGCAGCATTGGTGAAGGCAGTTGATATTTCCTGCTGCGAGTCTGCATTGGAACATAAATGATCAGACAGTATATTAGGCCTGGGGCAGAGTCTATCAAGTGATAAGTGTCACCATAAGGGGAGGAGATAATGGGTAGATGGAACCAGGTAGAGGAGGGTGTAAACTTTAAAAACACCGGACCAAATAACCACAGCACAAAAGATTGTTACTTATCTTTTCACCCGTTTATTTCCTCGAGCTCAGCCAGCGAGTGAACTTGGTCCCGACATCAGGGGAGGAGCGTTCTCATCCCTCCAGCGGTTCAACAAGTTCACTGCCTGATGTCAGAATTGTTAGAAGTTATAAGGCAAAGGCAAAGATATAAAGGAACAATCAGTTTGATAAGCATTCCAGCCACGTCAATGGACTATTGATACAAAAGAACAATCAGTTTGATAGACACTCCAGCCACTTTAATTATGAAAGGAGTGTCCTGTCTAATTTCCATCAGGTACCGCCTTTTGTTGAAACCAAAAGGTGTGAAGAATCAGAAGATAGTTTATATGGATCTGTGTGAACTTTAACCCTTATCTTGCTCCAAAGAAGCAGCAGTGAGACATTATTCAAACACACTGCAGTCACAGACATAGTTGGTACTTAACCCATTATTTGCAGGAATCTGAGAATCCCCCAATTCCCTTAAACTTTATCAAGGGGACAGGGGAAATGAATAAAAAAACTTGGTAGACAGATCCATGTGTCTGAGTGCATGTGAGAGAGAGAGAGAGAGAGTGTCTGTCAGTATGTGCATGAGCATGTGTGTGTGAGCATGCACTTATGAGTGTGAGTATGAGTGTGCCTATATGAGTGTGTGTGTGGAGACAACACCAGGGTTGTGGACTGTATGCTATAGGATTGCCCAGCTCTCTAATATATACTGGCAATCTATCCTGTTCCCTCTCAGTCCACTTCACTCCACTCTTTATGAAAGGAGGAAGGCAGCACAAAGGAAATTATAGACCAGTTAGCCTTACCATAAGACCATAAGATATAGGAGCAGAATTAAGCCACCTGGCTCATCAAGTCTGCTCTGCCATTCAATCATCACTGATCCTTTTCTTTTCTCCTCCTCAACACCAGCTCCCGGCCTTCTCCCTGTAGCCTTTGATGCCATGTCTAATCAAGAACCAAGCAATCTCTGCCTTAAATACACCCAACGACCTGGCTTCCACAGCTGCATGTAGCAACAAATTCCACAAATTCACCGTCTTTTGGCTAAAGATATTTCTCAATTTCTCTGTTTTGAAAGGGCACCCCTCCATCCTGAGGCTGACTGTACCCTCTTGTCCTAGACTCTCCCACCACGGGTAACATCCTTTCCACATCTACCCTGTCTAGGCCTTTCAACATTCGAAAGGTTTCAATGAGATTCCCCCTCATCCTTCTGAATTCCAGCAAGTACAGACCCAGAGCCGTCGAACATTCCTCACATGATAACCCTTTCATTCCTGGAATCATCTTTGTGAACATCCTCTGGACCCTCTCCAATGCCAGCACATCTTTTCTGAGATGAGGGGCCCAAAACTGTTCACAATACTCAAGGTGAGGCCTCACCAATGCCTTATAAATCCTCAGCATCACATCCTTGCTCTTGTATTCTAGATCTCTTGAACTGAATGCTAACATAGCATTTGCCTTCTTCATCATTGACTCTACCTGCAAGTTAACCTTCAGGGTGTTCTGCACAAGGACTTTCAAGTCCCTTTGTATCTCAGATTTTTGGATTTTCTTCCTGTTTAGAAAATAGTTCGCGTATTTATTTCTTCTACCAAAGTGCATGACCATGCATTTTCCAACATTATATTTCATTTGCCACTTTCTTGCCCATTCTCCTAATCTGTCTAAGTCCTTCTGCATCCTACCTGTTTCCTCAACACTACCTGCCCTTCCACCAGTCTTCGTATCATCTGCAAACCTGGCAACAAAGCCATCTATTCCATCATCTAAATCATTTATATACAGCATAAAAAGAAGTTGTTCCAACACCGACCCCTGTGGAACGCCACTAATCACTGTCAGCCAACTAGAAAAGGATCCTTTTATTCCCACTTGCTGTCTCCTACCAATTAGCCAATGCTCTAACCATGTTAGTAACTTTCCTGTTACACCATGGGCTCTTCAATTGGTAAGCAGCCTCATGTGTAGCATCTTGTTAAAGGCCTTCTGAAAGTCCAAATATACAACATCTACTGCATCCCCCTTTTCTATCTTATTTGTAACCTCCTCAAAGAATTCCAGCAGGTTCATCAGGCAGGATTGTCCCTGAAGGAAACGATGTCAACATTGTACTATCTTGTCCCGTGTCATCAAGTAGTCCCATCACTTCATCCTTAACAATTGACTCTAACATCTTCCCAACCACTGAGGTCAGGCTAACTGGTCTATAATTTACTTTCCGCTGCCTTCCTCCTTTCTTAAAGAGTGGAGTGATGTTTACAATTTTCCATTCCTCTGTCACCATACCCGAGTCCAATGATTTTAGAAAGATCATTTCTAATGCCGCCACATCTCTGCCACTTTCAGAACCCTAGAGTGCAGTTCATCTGGTCCAGGTAACTTATGTACCTTTAGGTCTTGCAGCTTTTTGAGCACCTTCTCTCTTATAATAGCAACTGCACCCACTTCTCTTCCTTCACACACTATAACACCCGGCATACTGCTAGTTTCTTCCACAGTGAAGACTGATGCAAAATACTCATTTAGTTCATCAGCCATCTCCCTGTCCCCCATTATTATTTCTTCTGCCTCATTTTTTAGCAGTCCTATATCCACTCTCATTTCTCTTTTATTTTTAACATACTTGAAAAAATCTTTACTCTCCACTTTGATATTATTTGCTAGCTTGCTTTCATAGTTCATCTTTTCCCTTCTAATGATCTTTTGGTTGCTGTCTGTAGGCTTTTAAAAACCTCCCAATCCTGTATCATCCCACTAATTTTTTGCTTTGTTGTATGCCCTTTCTTTTGCTTTTTCAATAGTTTTGACCTCCTCTGTCAGCCATGGTTGTACCATTTTACCATTTGAGTATTTCTTCATTTTTTGAACACACATGTCCTGCACCTTACACATTTTTCCCAGAAATACAGATCATTGCTGCTCTGCTGACATCCCTGCCAGCAGCTTCTTCCAATTTACTTTGCCCAACTCCTCTCTCTTACCACTGTAATTTCCCTTCCTCCACTGAAATACTGCTACATCAGAAATTACTTTCTCACTATCAAATTTCAAGTTGAACTCAATCATATTGTGATCATTGGTTCCTAAGTGTTCTTTTACCTTAAGCTCCCTAATTACCTCAGGATCTTTACATAACAACCAATCCAGTATTGCTGATCCGCTAGCAGGCTCAATGACAAACTGCTCTAAAAAGCCATCTTGTAGGCGTTCAACAAATTCACTCTCTTGAGATCCATTACCAATGTGATTTTCCCAATTGGCATGTTAAAATCTCCCATGTCTATCATAACATCGTCCTTTTGACATGCCTTTTCTATTTCCTGTTATAATCTGTGGTCCACCTCCCAGCCATTGTTGGGAGGCCTGTGTATAACTGCCATCAGTGTCCTTTTACCCTGGTAGTTTTGTAACTCAACCCACAGGGATTCAACATCTTCCGAACTGATGTCACATCTTTCTACTGATTTGATGCCATTCTTCACCAGCAGAGCCATGCCACCCCCTCTGCCTACCTTCCTATCCCTCTGATACAACGTGTAACCTTGGACATTCAGCTCCCAACTACAACCATCCTTCAGCCACAATTCAGTGATGGCCACAACATCATACCTGACAATCTGTAATGGTGCAACAAGATCATCCACCTTATTTCTTATACTCACGCATTGAGATATAACACCTTGAGTACCGTATTCACTACCCTCTCTGACTTTGCATCCCTAATGTACTGATACTCACCCAGTTGGCTGCAACTATGTCCCATCGCCTGCCGGCCCTTCCTGACAGTCTGACTGCATGCTATCTTTACTTTTTCACCATCCATCCTATCCTGAGTCCCATCATTTTGGTTCCCCCCCCCCCACCGTGCCAAATTAGTTTAAACCCTCCCCAACAGCTCTAACAAACCTGCCCACAAGAATATTGGTCTCCCTTGGGTTCAGATGCAACCCGTCACTTTTAAACAGGTCATACCTCTCCCAGAAGAGATCCCAATAATTCAAGAATCTGAAGCCCTGCCCCCTGCATCAGCTTCTCAGCCACACATTTATCTGCCAAGTCATTCCTTTTCTATCCTGTCTTGTGCATAGACAAGCAGCAATCGAGAAATTACTGCCCAGGAGGTCCTGCTTCTCTGCTTTCTTCCTAGCTCTCTAAATTCTCTTTTCAGGACCTCATTTCTTTTCCTTCCTATGTCATTGGTACCAATATGTACCAAGACATCTGGCTGCTCTCCATCCCTCTCCAAAATGTTGTGGACATAATCTGAGACGTCCCTGACCCTGGCACCTGGGAGGCAACATACCATCCGGTTGTCTTGTTCACGTCCACAGAATCTCCTGTCTGTTCCCCTCACGAATGAGTCCCCTATCACTACTGTTCCCTTCTTCTCCCTCTTTCCCTTCTGCACCATGGACTCATGCTCAGTGCCTGTAACCTGGTCACTGTGGCATTCTCCCGGGAGGTCATCCCCCACAAAAGTATCCAAAGCGGTGTACTTGTTTTTGAGGGGAATGGCCACAGGGGTGCTCTGCTCTGACTGCCTATTTACATTTCCAAACCAAGAAACAAAGTTACTGACAAAACAAGCACAAAAAACAAAGTAACAGTTTAGAACACTCAACACAAAACACAAAGCCCAGGTTGCACTCCTCTTCTCTTAAAACTTCGTATGGATCTGCAAAAACAGACAGTTAATTTCTCACAGAGAAACATCAGACATGAGAGAACAGCTGAGAGGGAAAAAGCAACTGGCCGGAGCCAACACATTTCGCTGAGTGCCTTAAAGGTAAAGTCCACACACACACACACACACACACACACACACACACACACACACACACACTCATACTCACACTCACACCCTCACACACACTCTCTCTCTCACACACACACAGAAAAGTAAACTGGTATTTCACATATTAAAATCATTCACACTATTTACAAGGAGGAGGGATGCAGGTTGAATGACTCCCTCCCTACAATAATCAGGCACTAACCACCCCAATTCCCACTGTTGGCGAACATTAGCCATGACGCTTTGAAGAGAATCCTGAATGGATTGCGAGGAATCTGGCAGAGGACAAAAGAAGCCCTTATCTGCAGGGGGCTTGAAGAACAGCCCTCCCCCCTCTCAACAACCTCCCTCTCTTGCTTTCCCAGACAGTACTTCCTCCATGTTGCATAGATGGTTGGGATGGGTACTCCATTTATCTACTCCTTTGGGACCCCAGCATTAAGCAATGCTAAAAAAATTCCTTAGGGGATATGCAGAATTCCCCTACTCCCCGTCTACTTATCCAACATGGCTACAGGCACCCTCTTCTTCATACGCTAAACCTTGTAATGATTGAATCACGCTACTTATAGGATGACCAACAGCTGGTGCTATTAAAGACAGCCCTATCCCTTTTATTGGGAAAACCACCGCTGTAACCAAATGTCCTATCATTCCAGAAGCTAATTAAATATCCTCTGATGGGATACCACTATCACGGTATATTTCTGTGATAAAAGCCCACTGGTGTAGAACTTTAGTGTCCTCCTCTACTGTGCTGCACTCCACTTGGAGTATTTAATTCCATTCAGGAAGAGTGGGATAGCCAAGTTTAACTACTGCCATTACCCGAATCCATAGTGAGGCATGATGCTCAGAGGAAACAAGCAGTGTTCTCAGGGCATTAGTGAACATATGTTGGGATGATAGACTCTCTAAAGCACCTATCTCTCTGTTAGATAGGATCACTCCCATATCCCATATCCTCAATAACCACATCGCCAAAAACTCCCCAGACTTTTGTCTGTACCTATCCCCTAAACTCACTAATTCCTTAGTGGAGAATTCCAGGCTTGAAAGGCTTGTCATATGAAGAGCGTTTGATGGCTCTGGGCCTTGACTCACTGGAATTCAGAAGAATGAGGGGTGACCTCTTTGAATGTTGAATGAATGGTCTTGATAGAGTGGATGTGGAGGAGATGTTTCCTATGGTGGAGGAATCTAAGACTAGAGGACAGCCTCACAATGGGGGGGGGGGGGGTCCTTTTAGAACGGAGATAGGGAGAAATTACTTTAAACGAGGAGTGATGAATTTGTTGCCATGGGCAGCTGTGGAGGCCAAGTCATTGAGGATATTTAGGGCAGAGCTTGATAGATTCTTGATTTGTCAGAGCATGAAGGGATATGGGGAGAAGGCAGGAGATGGGGCTAAGAGGGAAAGTGGATCAGCTGTGATGAAATGGGGGAGCAGACACGAAGGCCAAATGGCCTAATTCTACTCCTATATTTGTATCTGGACTTCTTTTATACTTCTGGATCACAGTCTGGGGGTGCCTGTGGTACATGCTATGGAGAAAATGCTGTGGTGACTTTATTGTCATCTGCTGTAGGCTGAGCCAGCTTGTCAAATGAAGACAGCAGCAGTTTCTGGAGGGACAGGAGCAGAAGACTTAGATTCTGAGGGCCATGACATAGAGCCTAAAAAACAGAGGGAGTAAGACGAAGATGATTGGAGACTATTGGTTTTAAGGAGAGGATGGACATATTGGAGACCTCAGTTAGTTTAGATTGGCAGCAACATCTCCTCTACAATCTCCATCTGCAGTGGTGCAGCACAAGGGTGCGTGCTTAGCTCCTTGCTCTGCTCACTCTGCACTTATGATTGTGAGGTTAAGTAAAGCTCCACTGTCATATTCAAGTTTGCTGATGACACCACTGTCTTTGGCGAATCAAAGATGGTGATGAATCAGCATATAGGAGGGAGATTGAAAATCTGTTTGAGTGGTACCACAGCAACCTCTCACTCATTGTCAGCAAGGCCAAGGAGCTGATTATTGATTTCAGGAGAGGAAACTGGAAGTCTATGAGCCAGACTTCATCGAGGAATCAGAGGACGAGAAGGTCAGCAACTTTAAATTCTTTGGTAATATTTCAGCGGATCAGTCCTGGGCCCAGCATGTAAGTGCAATTACATTGAAAGCACAGCTTCCTCAGAAATGTGCAAATATTCAACATGACATCTATAACTTCTATAGATGTCTGCTGGAGGGTATATTGACTGGTTGCCTTATGCCTTGTATGGGAACACCAATGCCCTTGAATGGAAAATCTGACAAAAAGTAATGGATACGGCCCAGTCCATCATGGGTAAAGTCCTCCCTCCCATTGAGCACATCTACATGGAGCACTGCTGCAGGAAAGCAGCATCCATCAACAGGGACCCGCTATTGTCATCAGGAAGGAAGTACAGAAGCTTCAGGATCCATTGCATCAGATTCAGGAACAGTTATTACTCAATCATCAGGCTCTTGAACCAGTGGGGATAACCCTATTACTGAACAGTTCCCACAGCCTATAGACTCACTTCCAAGTTCTCAATATTTGTTGATTAGTTACTTATTATTATTATTATTATTATTCTTTTCCTTTTGCATTTGCACAGTTTGTTGTCTGTTGTACATTGGTTTTTTGTCCATCCTGTTAGCTGTGGACTTTCATTGATTCGGTGTGTTTCTTCAATTTACTAAGTATGCCCGCAAGAAAATGAATCTAAGGGTTGTATACGCTGACAAATATGTACTTTGATAATAAATTTACTTTGAACTTTGACCTTTGGCACATCAGAGGCTGAGGGGAGACTTGATAAAAGGTTATAAAGTTATGAGATGCACTGCCATACAGACAGCTGGGTAGACCAAGTCATCGGAATATTTAAAGCTGACTTTGATAGGTGCTTGATTAGGCCAGTTCTTTGTTCTAAGTTCCACATTCTCAACCCTCCTCACCATTGAGCACAGTTACAAGGAGTGCTGCACAAGAAAGCAGCATCCATCATTAATGTCCCCCACCACCCAGGCCATGCTACCATCAGGAAGGAGGTACAGGAACCTCAGGTCTCACACCACCAGGTTCAAGAACAATTAGCCCTCAACCATCTACCCACTAGGGGTAATTTACAGTGCCTATTAACCTACCAACTTGTCTGTATCTATGATGTTGGAGGATATGTGAACATTCAGAGGTCTGTTTCCGTGCTGTAATCGTTATATGGTTATATTATTTAGCAGACCAATAACTAATACTGGAAGGTTTTATGTACTCAAGGAAGTCAGCTTCACAGCATTTACAACCTTTGTTATTTATGTCTCCATTTGTGTTAAAAGAATATCTGAGGGAATATCAAGTGTATGTGAAGTCATCCAAGTGGAAAGAAAAGATATAAATGTAGAGAGCAGTTGACACTTTTTAGGAATGGGGTAAGGAACATCAAGAAAGCTGGAAGAAACATGGGGTGAGCTAGATTACATTAACCTAGTTTCTGTTTCTACCATGGATGACTTGTTCACCTGTATTATGCTATGTATTTTTAGTTAATAGAAATTAGTTTTTAGTTTTTGGAAATCCTTATCCTTTGTGCTTTATGTTTAGAAATGCTTTGCATTTTAGGAAATAGTTTGTGTTTTAAAATGGTTTGTGATTTGGAAATATTTAAGATAGAGATCCTCTTGTTTTTTCTTCAGCAGTTTGATTGAGGGATGACTGCGCAAGCACATGGACGTCAGTGAGTTAGACCAGCGCGAAGGATTTAAAAGGAAACAGTTTTTTCTTCAGCGGTTTGAAGGAGGAACGACTGCCCAAGCGTGTGGACGGCAGTGAGTTAGACCAGCACGAAGAGTTTAAAAGGAGACAGATTTATAGAGTGGGTGTTGGAGGAGCGGGCGTTGAGTGAGGGAGTCAGAGTAGGAGGGCTTTGGCTCAACAGGGCTTCGGTGATAACCGGTCGAGGCGAGGTAGGTTACCTGTGAAGAATAGAAACAGAAAGTATGTCTGTGATGCCAGTGTTCTGTACTGGGTGTCAGATATGGGAAGTCCAGGAGACTCCCAGCCTCCCGGAAGGCCACATCTGCACCAAGTGCGTCAAGCTGCAGCTCCTTAGGGACTGAGTTAGGGAACTGGAGCTCCAGCTCGATGACCTTCATCTGGTCAGGGAAAGTGAGGAGGTGATAGAGAGGAGCAATAGGCAAGTAGTCACACTGAGGCCTCGGGAGACAGATAAGTGGATAACAGTCAGGAGAGGGAAGGGCATGTGCCAGATACTAGAGAGTACCCCTATGCCTGTCCCCCTTAACAATAAGTATTCCTGTTTGAGTACTGTTGGGGGGGAATGGCCTACCTGGAGGAAGCAACAGTGGCCACACCTCTGGCACAGAGTCTGGCCCTGTGGCTCAGAAGGGTAGGGAAAGGAAGGAGGCAGCAGTATTAGGGGACTCCATAGTTAGGGGGTCAGACAGGAGATTATGTGGACGCAGGAAAGAACCACAGATGGTAGTTTGCCTCCCAGGTGCCAGGGTTTGGGATGTTTCTGATTGAGTCTACGATATTCTGAAGTGGGAAGGAGAAAAGCCAGAGGACGTGGTACATATTGGTACCAATGACATAGGCAGGAAAAGGGGAGAGGTCCTGAAAACAGACTACAGGAAGTTAGGAAGGAAGTTGAGAAACAGGAACTCAAAGGTAGTAATCTCGGGATTGCTGACTGTGCCACGTGACAGTGAGTATAGGAATAGAGTGAGGTGGAGGATAAATGTGTGGCTGAACTATTGGTGCAGGGGGCAGGGATTCAGATTTCTGGATGATTGGGACCTCTTTTGGGGCAGGCATGACCTGTTCAAAAAGGACAGGTTGCACTTGAATCTGAGGGGAACTGGCAGGAAGGTTTGCTAAGGCTGTTGGGGAGAGTTTAAACTAGAATAACTGGGGGATGGAAATCGAACTGAAGATACGGAGGAAGGTGCTATTGGCTTACAAATAGAGAAAGCTTGGAGACAGTGCGAGAGGGAGGATAGGCAGGTGATAAAGAAGGGATGTGCTCAGACCGATGGTTTGAGATGTATCTGTTTTAATACAAGAAGCATCATGAACAAAGCAGATGAATTTAGAGTGTGGATCAGTACTTGAAGCTATAATGTTGTGGCCATTTCAGAGACTTGGATGGCTCAGAGGCAGGAATGGTTACTTTGAGTGCCAGGCTTCAGATGTTTCAGAAAGAACAGGGAGGGAGGCAAAAGAGGAGGAGGCATGGCACTGCTGATCAGAGATAGTGTCATGGCTTCAGAAAAGGAGGAAGTCATGGAGGGATTGTCTACGGAGTCTCTGTGAGTGGAAGTTAGGAACAGGAAGGGGTCAATAACTCCACTGGGTGTTTCCTATAGACCACCCAATAGTAACAGGGACATCGAGGAACAGATAGTGACACAGATTCTGGAAAGGTATAATAATATACTTTATACTTTACTTTATACTTTATTGTCGCCAAACAATTGATACTAGAAGGTACAATCATCATAGCAATATTTGATTCTGTGCTTCCCGCTCCCTGGATTACAAATATTAAATATTAAACATATAAAAAATAGTAAAAATTAGTAAATATTAAAAATTTAAATTATAAATCATAAATAGAAAATAGAAAAATGGGAAGTAAGGTAGTGCAAAAATACCGAGAGGCAGGTCCGGATATTTGGAGGTTATGGCCCAGATCCGGGTCAGAATCCGTTCAGCAGTCTTATCACAGTTGGAAAGAAGCTGTTCCCAAATCTGGTCATACGAGTCTTCAAGCTCCCGTGCCTTCTCCTGGAGGGAAGAGGGACGAAAAGTGTGTTGGCTGGGTGGGTCGTGTCCTTGATTATCTTGGCAGCACTGCTCTGACAGCATGCGGTGTAAAGTGAGTGCAAGTTTGGAAGATTGGTTTGTGTGATATGCTGCGCTGCGTTCACGATCTTCTGCAGCTTCTTTCGGTCTTGGACAGGACAACTTCCATACCAGGTTGTGATGCACCCTAGAAGAATGCTTTCTACGGTGCATCTATAAAAATTAGTGAGGGTTTTAGGGGACAGGCCAAATTTCTTTCGTTTTCTCAGGAAGTAAAGGCACTGGTGGGCCTTCTTGGCAGTGAAGTCTGCTTGGTTGGACCAAGTCAGGTCATTTGTGATATTGACCCCGAGGAACTTAAAGCTTTTGACCTGTTCCACTTGCGCACCACCGATGTAAATTGTGTCGTGCAGTCCGCTACTCCTTCTGAAGTCAACAACCAATTCCTTCGTCTTGCTGACTTTGAGGGATGGGTTATTGTCTTCTCACCATGCCACCAGGTTCTTAATTTCTTCTCTGTACTCAAACTCATCGTTACCCGAGCTAACAGGGTTGTCGTGGTGGGAGATTTTAATTTCCCAAATATTGATTGGCATCTCCCTAGAGCGAGGGTTTTAGTTGGGGTGGAGTTTGTTAGGGGTGTTCAGGAAGGTTTCTGACACAATATGTGATAAGCATAAGACTGGCTGTACTTGATCTGGTATTGGGAAATGAATCTAGTCAGGTGTCAGGTCTCTCAGTGGGAGAGCATTTTGGAGATAGTGATCACAATTCTATCTCCTTTACCATAACATTAGAGAGGGATAGGAACAGACAAGTTAGGAAAGCGCTTAATTGGAGTAAGGGGAAATATGAAGCTATCAGGCAGGAACTTGGAAGCATAAATTGGGAACAGATGTTCTCCGGGAAATGTACGGCAGAAATGTGGCAAAGGTTCAGGGGATATTTGCGTGGAGTTCTGCATAGGTATATTCCAATGAGATAGGGAAAGGATGGGAGGGTACAGGAACCGTGGTGTACAAAGGCTGTTGTAAATCTAGTCAAGGTGAAAAGAAAACCTTATGAAAGGTTTAAAAAACTAGGTAATGATAGAGATCTAGAAGATTATAAGGCTAGCAGGAAGGAGCTTAAGAATGAATTTAGGCGAGCCGGATGAGGCCATGATAAGCCCTTGGCGAGCAGGATTAAGGAAAACCCCAAGGCATTCCACAAGTATGTGAAGAGCAAGAGGATAAGACGTGAGATAATAGGACCAATCAAGTGTGACAGTGGAAAAGTGTGTATGGAACCGAAGGAGACAGCAGAGATACTTAATGAATACTTTGCTTCAGTATTCACTACAGAAAAGGCTTGAAGAGTTTGAGCATATAAACGTTAAAAAAGAGGATGTGCTGGAGCTTTTGGAAAGCATCAAGTTGGATAAGTCTCCAGGACCAGACAAAATGTATCCAAGACTACTGTGGAAGGTGAGGGAGGGGGTTACAGAGGATTGCAGATTGCAGGAGGTTTGCAGATGTTGTTCCCTTATTCAAGAAAGGGAGTAGAGATAGCCCAGAAAATTATAGACCAGTAAGTCTTACTTCAGTGGTTAGTAAGTTGACAGAAAGGATCCTGAGAGGCAGGATTTATGAATATTTGGAGAGGCATAATATGATTAGGAATAGTCAGCATGGTTTTGTCAAAGGCAGGTCCTGAGCCTGAAGGATGTGACTAAACACATTGATGAAGGAAGAGCAGTAGATGTAGTGTATATGGATTTCAGCAAGGCATTTGATAAGGTACCCCATGCAAGGCTTATTGAGAAAGTAAGGAGGCATGGGATCCAATGGGACCTTGCTTTGTGGATCTAGAATTGGCTTGCTTACAGAAGGCAAAGAGTGGTTGTAGACGGGTCATATTCTGCATGGAGGTCGGTGACCAGTGGTGTGCTTCAGCGATCTGTTCTGGGACCCCTTCTCTTGATCTGCTCTGGGACCCTTTCTCTTCGTGATTTTTATAAATGACCTGGATGAGGAAGTGAAGGGATGGGTTAGTAAAATTGCTAATGATACAAAGGTTGGGGGTGTTGTGGATAGTGTGGAGGGCTGTCAGAGGTACTGTAGCAGGACATCGATAGGATGCAGAACTGGGCTGAGAAGTGGTAGATGGAGTTAAACCCAGATAAGTATGAGGTGGTTTATTTTTGTTGGTCAAATATGATGGCAGAATACAGCATTAATGGTAAGACTCTTGGCAGTGTGGAGGATCAGAGGAATCTTGGGGTCTGAGTCCATAGGACACTCAAAGCTGCTGTGCAGGTTGACTCTGTGGTTAAGAAGGCATATGGTGCAATGGCCTTCATCAACCATGGGATTGTGTTTAAGAGCCGAGAGGAAATGTTACAGCTCTATAGGACCCTGGTCAGACCCCACTTGGAGTACTGTGCTCAGATCTGGTCACCTGACTACAGTAAGGATATTGAATTGAATTGAATGATCTTTATTGTCATTATACATAGGTACAATGAAACTCTGTTTGGCTTCCTCTCAGGCAATCAAATAAAGCGGTAGATAAAAACAAGACAGTAATAGAAAAACAGTATTAAATAGATAAGTAGCAGAAAATAAGTTGCAGCAGCTCCAGAATATCACAGTAATGCACAAAGTGTCGATAGTGCAAGTATTTGAGTCCTTGTGTGTGCATGTGTGTGCTCACAGTTTCAGTCATTGTTATGGGAGTGGTGTGATGGAGACAACAGCTCTCAAATAGAAGCTGTTCCTCAGTCTATTTGTTCTGGCTTTTAGTGTCCTGAACCTTTTGCTGGACGGCAGTGAGTCAAACAGGGAGTGGCCGGGGTGTGTGGTGTCTCCGATTATGCTGATTGCTTCCCTCCTGAGTCTGCTGGAATAGATGGTGTCCAGTCCTGGGAGCTCCATCCTGACAATTCGCTGGGCCGCCTTCACCACGTGATGCAGATCTGGTCGCTTAGCGGCTGTGCAGCTGGCATACCACACTGTGGCGCTGTTAGTCAGGATGGTTTCAATTGTGCTTCTGCAGAAGTTAAGCAACAGCTTTTGTGGGAGTTTGGCCTATTTCAGCTTTCTGAGGAAGAAGAGTCTTTGTTGTGCCTTTTTTACAAGCAGCGAGGTGTTGGTCCATGTCAGCTGTTTTGACAACATAACTCCAAGGAACTTTAGATTTTCCACACTTTCCACTACCTCTCCATGTATATGGAGGGGGGTGTATACTCTGTCCTTTGATCTCCTGAAGTCAATGATCATCTTTTTTGTTTTAGAAGTGTTAAGGACCAAGTTGTTGTCCTTACATCACTCCGTCAGATGATCCATCTCAAGCCTGTAAACATAGAAACATAGAAAATAGGTTCAGGAGTAGGCCATTCGGCCATTCGGCCCTTCGAGCCTGCACTGCCGTTCAGTATGATCGTGGCTGATCATCCAACTCAGAACCTTGTACCTGCCTTCTCTCCATACCCCCTGATCCCTTTAGCCACAAGGGCCATATCTAACTCCCTCTTAAGTATAGCCAATGACCTGGCCTCAACTGTTTCCTGTGGCAGAGAATTCCACAGATTCACCACTCTCTGTGTGAAGAAGTTTTTCCTCACCTCGGTCCTAAAAGGCTCCCCCTATATCTTCAAACTGTGACCCCTCGTTCTGGACTTCCCCAACATTGGGAACAATCTTCCTGCAACTAGCCTGTCCAATCCCTTTAGAATTTTATATGTTTCAATAAGATCCCCCCTTAATCTTCTAAATTCCAGCGAGTATAAGCCTAGTAGATACAGTCTTTCATCATATGAAAGTCTTGCCATCCCAGGTATCAATCTGGTGAACCTTCTTTGTACTCCCTCTATGGCAAGAATGTCTTTCCTCAGATTAGGGGACCAAATCTGCACACAATACTCCAGGTGTGGTCTCACCAAGGCCTTGTACAACTGCAGTAGTACCTCCCTGCTCCTGTACTCGAATCCTCTTGCTATGAATGCCAGCATACCATTCGCCTTTCTCACCGCCTGCTGAACCTGCATGCCCACTTTCAATGACTGGTGTATAATGACACCCAGGTCTCGTTGCACCTCCCCTTTTCCTAATTGGGCACCATTCATCCTCGTCCGAGATCAGGCCAACCATTGTGGTATCGTCCACAAATTTAATTATGGAGTTGGAGGTGTAGATGGGGGTGCAGTCATGTGTGAAGAGTGTGTAGAGCATAGGGCTCAGCACACAGCCCTGCGGGATGCCTATTTTTAAGATGAGGGTGGTGGAGGTGTGCTTACCAATTCTGACTTGCTGTGGTCAGTCTGTGAGAAAGTCCATGACCCATGAGCACAGGGAGGAACCAAGGCCAAGAGTGTTCAGTTTGCTGACCAGTTTATGGGGGAAGACTGTGTTAAATGAAGAACTGAAGTCCACAAATAATATCCTCACATAAGTGTTCGGTTCCTCTAAGTGAGTCAGAGCAATATGGAGGGCTGTTATGATTGCATCCTCTGTGGAGCGGTTTGCCTGGTAGGCAAACTGGTGTTTGTCCAGATCAGGTGGGATTATAGCCTTCATGTGTGAGAGCACAAGTCTCTCATGGCTATGGGTGTCAGCGCTACAGGGTGATAGTCATTCAGGCACTTCACAGCTGATTTATTGGGCACTGGGATGATGGTGGAGGTTTTAAGGCATGTTGGAACAACAGCTTGTTGCAGTGAGAGGTTAAATATACTTGTAAACACCTCAGCAAGCTGGTCGGCACATGCTTTCAGTACCTGGCCGGGCACTCTGTCTGGGCCAGCTGCCTTACTAGCCTTCACTTTCCTCAGGGTGGATCTCACCTGATGTTGCTTAAGGACCAGTGTGGACTCATCGTTAGGTTGGTTGATGAGTGGAGCAGCCTCCTCCCTCTGAGTATCAAAGCGGGCAAAGAACTGGTATAGGACATCAGGCAGTGTGGCGTCATCATCTGGCAGCAGATTATTGGTTTTGTAGTCTGTCAGCGCCTTGATGCCTTTCCACATACTGCGGGGGTTGTCGTTATCAAACTGATTTTCAATGTGCAATTGGTATTTGTACTTTGCATCCCTGATGCCCCTGCGGAGATGCCCCCGTGCTTCACTGTAGGCTTGTTTGTCTCCTGACCTGAAGGCTGCATTGCGCTCCCTGAGTAGTGCCCTCACATTGCTGTTAATCCATGGCTTCTGATTGGGAAGCACCTTAATTGTCTTTTGTGTTATTACATTTTCTGTGCAAAACTTAATATATCCTAGGACTGAACCAGCATATTCCTCCAGGTCTGCTCCCTTTGCAATCAAACCCCAAACTGTGCTGTCAAAACGGTCCTGTAGCATTGAGGCGGCTTCCTCAGACCACACACGTACTGTCCTGTTTTACTCTGCAGATCCATGGTCTGTAAACTGGGGTCAGTGTGAGGGAAATATGGTCTGATTGTCCTAGGTGTGCAGATGGGGTCGCTTTGAATGCTCCTGGAATATTTGTGTAGACCTAGTCTAGTATGTTATTTTCTCATGTCGGGAAATTCACATTTTTGTAAAACTTGGGCATGACCAGTTTAAGATCTGTGTGATTGAAGTCCCCTGCTACAATGATCATTCCATCTGGGTGAGCCATGAGCTGTTTGTTGGCACTATCATGTAGCTTTTCCAATGCTAACTTAGCTGTAGCTTGCAGGGGAACGTATACAGCCATAATTATTATTGTTGTGAATTCCCTCGGGAGAAAAAACGGTCTACACCTTACCGCAAGGAGCTCCAAGTCCGTGCAGCAGTGTTTATCCACAATGTTCACGGCTGTGCACCAATTATCATTTACATAGACACACAGTCCTCCTCCCCTGCTCTTCCCGGAGTCCTTCGTGCGGTCGACCCTGTGAACAGAGCCGCCGGCCAGCTCGATAACGGCGTCAGGTACGTTTGCGTTCAGCCAGATCTCCGTGATGGTAGTCGCACAGTGAGGAATGGTTCTCACTCTGATCTCATCCACCTTGTTGGTGGGGGATCTGGCGTTAGTGAGAAATAGGCTTGGTAGTGCTGGTCTGTACAGGTTAGCCTTTAGCCTAGCCCGTAGCCTGGAGACCGGCCCGCTTTCCCCACTTCTGTTTCCTCTCCCTCCGCTGCCTGCACCGCCTCGTCGGTGGGATGGTAATGCTGAAGGGCTTCGGGGTGTGTAGAATCTCTGGCGGGAAGAGAGTTGTGTTAACTCCGGGATCTGTGCAGTGTTCTCCAATGAACAGTTGCTGGGATTGATCGTAGCTGGTGAGAGCTGCTACTATACTTAGGGTACTTAGCAGAACTAAAAAAAATACAAGGCCGAGAGTGAGCTGAGCCACTGCTGCGTCCGCAAGGGCTGCCATCTTGGAGCTTTCAAATGTTAAGAGGCCAGAAAAGATTAGATATGGCAAAGTTATTTCCTATGGTAGAGGATCCTCAGATCCTATGGAAACTATAGAAAGGGTGCAGAGGAGATTTACAAGGATGTTGCCCGGATTGGGGAGTATGCCTTATGAGAACAGACCATAGACCATAAGTCCATAAGGTATAGGAGCTGAAGTAGGCCATTTGGCCCATCGAGTCTGCTCCACCATTCAATCATGGGCTGATCCAATTCTTTCAGTCATCCCCACTCCCCTGCTTTCACCCCATACGCTTTGATGCCCTGGGTATTCAAGAACCTATCTATCTCTGCCTTAAATACACCCAAGGCCTCCACAGCTGCTCATGACAACAAATTCCACAGATTTACCACCATCTGACTAAAGTAATTTCTCTGCATCTCTATTCTAAAAGAATATGTCCTCTTGTCTGAGGATCCTCTACCACAGGAAGTAACTTTGCCATATCTAATCTTTTCTGGCCTTTTAACATTTGGAATGTTTCTCTGCGATCCCCCCTCATTCTCCTGAACTGCAGGGAATACAGCCCAAGAGCTGCCAGACATTCTTCATACGGTAACCCTTTCATTCCTGGAATCGTTCTCATGAATCTGCTCTGAACCCTCTCCAATGTCAATATATCCTTTCTAAAATAAGGAGCCCAAAACTGCACACAATACTCCAAGTGTGGTCTCACGAATGCCTCAACATCACATCCCTGCTCTTATATTCTAGACCTCCGGAAATGAATGCCAACATTGCCTTCTTCACAACCGACTCAACCTGGAGGTTAACCTTTATGGTATCTTGCACAAGGACTACCAAGTCCTTTTGCATCTCTGCATTTTGAATTCTCTCCCTATCTAAATAATAGTCTGCTTGTTTATTTTTCCACCAAATTGCATGATCATACACTTTCCAACATTGTATTTCATTTGCCACTTCTTTGCCCATTCCCCTAAACTATCTAAGCCTCTCTGCAGGCTGTCCGTTTCCTCAACACTACCCGTTCCTTTACCTATCTTTGTATCATCGGCAAACTTAGTCACAAATCCATTAATCCCATAGTTCAATTCATTGACATACATCATAAAAAGCAGCAGTCCGGATACCGACCCCTGTGGAACTCCACTGTTAGCTGGCAGCCAGCCAGAATAGGATCCCTTTATTCCCACTCTCTGTTTTCTGTCGATCAGCCAATGCTCCACCCATGCTGGTAACTCCCCCGTAATTCCATGGGCTCTTATCTTGCTAAGCAGCCTCATGTGCGGCACCTTGTCAAAGGCCTTCTGAAAATCCAAGTACACCACGTCTGCTGCATCTCCTTTGTCTACCCCGCTTGTAATTTCCTCAAGCAGTAGGTTTGTCAGGGAGGATTTTCCTTTCAGGAAACCATGCTGGCTTTGGCCTATCTTGTCATGTGCCTCCAGGTATTCCATAATCTCATCCCTAACAATTGATTCCAACAACTTCCCAGCCACTGATGTCAGGATAACAGGTCTATAGTTTCCTTTCTGCTGCCTCCCACCCTTCTTAGTAGCTGAGTAACATTTGCAATTTTCCAGTCATCCAGCACAATGCCAGAATCTATCGATTCTTGAAAGATCATCGTTAATGCCTCCGCAATCTTTCCAGCTACTTCCTTCAGAAGCCAAGAGTGCATTCCATCAGGTCCAGGAGGTTGATCCACCCTATGATCATTAAGCTTCCTGAGCACCTTCTCAGTTGAAATTTTCACTGTACAAACTTCACTTCCCTGACACCTTGAATGTTTGGTATACTGCAGACGTCTTCCACTGTGAAGACTGATGCAAAATATGCATTCAGTTCCTCTTCCATCTCTGCATCTCACATTACAATATATCCAGCGTCATTTTGTATTGGTCCTATATCTACCCTCAGCTCTCTTTTACCCTTTATATACTTAAAAAAGCTTTTAGTATCCTCTTTGATATTAGTTGCCAGCTTCTCTCATAATTCATCTTTTCCTTCTGAATGACCTTCTTAGTTTCCTTCTGCAAGTGTTTAAAAGCTCCCCAATCCTCTACCTTCCCACTAGCTCTGGTTCCCTTGTATGCCCTTTCTTTTGCTTTTACTTTGGCCCTGACTTCACTTGTCAGCCATTATAGCGTCCTTTTTCCCTTTGAAAATTTCTTCTTCTTAGAATAGGTTGAGTTAACTTGCCCCTTTCTCTTTGGAGCAATGGAGGATGAGAGGTGACCTGATACAGATGTATAAGATGATGAGAGGCATTGATCATGTGAATAGTCAGAGGCTTTTTCCCAGGGCTGAAATGGCTAACATGAGATGGCACAGTTTTAAGGTGCTTGTAAGTAGGTACAGAGGAGATGTCAGGGGTAAGTTTTTTATGCAGAGAATGGTGAGTTCATAGAATGGGCTGCTGGCAATGGTGGTGGAGGCGGATACGATAAGGTCTTTTAGGAGGCTCCTGGATAGGTACATGGAGCTTAGAAAACTAGAGGGCTATGTGTAACCCTGGGTAATTTCTGAAGTAAGTACATGTTTGGCACAGCATTTTGTGTTGTAGGTTTTCTATGTTTCTATGTTTAAGAGTGTTTTGTTGATTTACATGTGTATAACTGAAAATAAATTAACTGTGTTTTAAACTACTTTGTTAGCTGGAAGTATCTTCTCCTTGTTAGGAGAGGAGACCTGTTGTGTATTGTAACTTCAGAAACTACTCAAAAGGAAAAACACGAGAGCTAGGAACTATTATTGTCGTGATAAAGCCCTTTGTGAACGTTTATGGTGGGAAATACTTTGGTCTTTTCTTCCATCTCCATCTGTAGGTAGGCCTCAGATGTCCACTTTGGTGTTTTCCTCCAAAAAGGTTTGCAAGAGTGTCCTCTATCCTGGGCAGAGGGTATTGATCTACTTTCATTTCCGGTTTGATGGTAACCACATTTCCTGACAGACCTTCTTGGCTACTGGGACCTCTGGAGCTGCCCATGGCTCCATTCAGTCTTGGAAAGCTTGCCTTCAGTTCCATGCAATCTAGTTCACTGGCTACTTTATCATGTATGGTATAAGCAACTGGACAGGCTTTGTAAAACTTGGGTGTGGCATTTCCATTTAACATTATTTTACCCTTGTTATGAGTTTTTCAATGCCATCCTTGAACACTTGTGGCATCTTCTATTCCATTTCAGGGGATGTGAAATATAAATGGCACAGTCATTTACAACCCCACATTGCTGGCTTTCCTGTTTTTACCATCTACAAGCCCAGTGTACCTTGTTAATTGTTGCCACAGGAGGTATCTTTTCTGTAATATAAGTTCCTAGTTAGATATCTGCAGGCTCCAGTTCAGTATCTTTGAAATGCTGTTCAAACTCATTTTGTGGAATGACTGAAACAGCCGAGCCAGTGTCCAATTCCATTTTAAGTAATTTTCCATTCACATCAGGTGTAAGCCATTTTGCTTGCTTCCGGTTAGTTTTCACATGTAAATCTCAAGCCTACCTAGTCCTGTATTACTTCCATCATTATCAGATTTTTCATCAACAGCATGCAGATTTTTTGAAACTGCCAACTTGACTTTTTATCTTTTTCTTTTCCTTGTTGTGTGTCCAACATGTTCTTTGTATCTGTCCTCTTTTGTTGCATTTTCTGCAAGTTCACCTTTAAACTTGCATTGGTCTGGTCTTTGTGAGCACCTGCCTCATTGGTAACACAATTTGTTTGGACAGGCAGGTTTCTGTTTAGACACTGCAATTTTTTCCCATGTACACTTTCATTCTTGGCTGCAACTCAGTTGAATCTCTGGCTGCTGTTTCCATTGATACAGCAATTTCAACTTCTCCTTTAAATGTGAGTTATGCTTCAGCTAGGAGCTGTTTTTGAAATCTTTCTTGTAAGATTCCACAAACTAAATGATCTCTCAGTACATTATTAAGCCCAACACTGAACTGACAGTTCTCAAACAATCTCTTAAATTCAGCTACATACACTAAAATGGACTCCCCTTCCTCTTGATTCCACTTACGAATCCTAAAGCATTTTGCAATCATCAATATTTTTGGTTCTAAGTGTTCCTGTATTACGTTCACGGTGTTAGCAAAGCTCATTTTGGCTGGCTTTGTTGGAGCAGTTAAACTTTTTAGCAAACTGTATGCTTTACACCTATTGCACTCAGTAAGACTGGTGCCCACTTTTCATTGTCTAGTTTATTTACTTCAAAATGAATTTGCTTCAAACTGTTCAATTCATACAGTATACAATATCCGGTTATCTCTTGTGCCATCGAATGTGTCTATCTTTCCAATGTAGCCAGCCATTTCTACTTTTATTTATATATTATTAGTATTATCACTTGGTGCTCACTGTTCATGTATCCACAAATTTCATCTGTGTTCTGCAATTTTTTAAAAACTCGAATGTCTCGCTGAGCTTCAACATGTTGGTAGTCATCTTGGGTTCACATTTACAATATTACTTAAATATTACTAATGTTATATGAATTTAAATATATATCACTGAAAATAAATGAACTGGTTTTTAAACTATTTTGTTAGGTGGAAGTATCTTCTCCTTGTTACAGAGAGAGGACCTACCTCTTGAGTAGTGGGTACTGGCAGCTGAACTTGCCATGGAGAATAAACAGGGAACTGAACTATTCTTTGAAGTTAAAGTATAACCTTGCTTTAGAGTAGTTGTGGCTATTTATATCCGATAGAGCATAAGGTTTTTGTTTGAGTTTAGAACTTCATGGTCAGCAAATCCAATACCATTACAGAACCTGAGTCTCTGAGGCAGCAGCTCTACGAGATGTGTCACTGACCTGGTGTAAATAGTGGTATATAAATTGACCTGTCACATTCTGTGAGATCAAGGCATTACTTTCCACTGTGTGGGGATCTCTCTCCTGGAAAATAACCACTGTAGCCATCTCTAATCGCCCTTTCTTGTTGTTGCCTAGTGAGTCTTCTACCTTCTCAGGCACACAGGACCTTCTTCATGACATACACTCAGTGGCCACTTTTTTAGGTACACACATATGCCTGCTCGTTAATGAAAATATGTAGTCAGCTAATCATATGTCAGCAACTCAGTGCATAAAAGCATGCAGACATGGTCAAGAGGTTCAGTTTTTGTTTAGACCAAACATCAGAATGGGGAAGAAATGTTATCTAAGTGACTTTGACCATGGAATTATTGTTGATGCCAGATGGAGTGGTTTGAGTATCTCAGAAACTGCTGATCTCCTGGGGTTTTCATGCACAACAGTCTCTAGAATTTACAGAGAATGATGCAAAAAACCAAAAAAAATCCAGTGAGTGGCAGTTCTGTGGAGAAAAACACTTCATTAATGAGAGAGATCAGAGGAAAATGTCCTGACTGATTCAAGGTGACAGGAAGGCCTGAGTAACTCAAGAAACTCTCTGTACCACAGTGGTGTGCTGAAGAGCATCTCTGAATGCACAACATATTCAACCTTGAAGTGGATGGGCTACATCGGTAAAGGACCACAAACATCCGCTCTGTGGCCATTTTATTAGGTATAGGAAATACAGTAAGTACCTAATAAAGTGGCCACTGAACATATGTCTCATAGTCTAGAACTTGCCCAGTTCTTTAAGTAAATGTGGAACTCGCATTCTTCCGTAGCAACAAAAGTGCATATTACTGCTATGTGACTACCAAATGGGGTGTGCCTTTAAGGACTGACTCCTTTCTTTAGAAATTATGGTTAACTGTTTGAGATTAGTGATGTTCCACAGCTGACTTCCTGGTGTAAACCATCCTAACGCTCTTTACAATAGTGGCATTTAAGAAGCTTTTGGATAGGGTCATGAATTTATAGGGAACGGAGGTACAGTGTATATACATCATGTGCAGGCAGAAGGATTTATGCTTAACACAGACGGGTGGGCCGAAAGCCTGTTCCTGTGCTGTATTGTTGTATGTTTTATGTTCAATGTATTTTAGTCAATTTAGTGATTTCTTTTGCATTCCATTGCATTACACATTGCAAGCATGTTGTAGTCTGCCAAAAACAGAAGCAATCCAGTTTCTACGTAGTAATACATTCTAGAAATTGGTAGCAGACTTTCAGTTTTTCATTAACAGATATGAAGGAGTTTATTATTGGCGGTTTAGAGGGCACACTAAAACTACTAAGAACCTGTATCTGATAAAGCACGTGGGAAGTTCTTACAGAGTGGAGCTCATTGTGGAGAAGTGTGAGATTAATCAGTCCGCACCCAAGGAAATAGGTCAATTTCTTTTTAGATAAGAGACTGTGATCTGTGGTGGAGCAGGGAGTTTTGAAAACATGTACAGAGATCAACAATTGGTGAAACAAGCACAATTTTCAAATGAATTGTTAATCTTTAAATCAAGTGCTATGTAAGGTAAATAAGTTAAATTTGCATGACTGTTGTAATAGCACACTGGTTAGACTGTAAACAAACGAATGATTTCAGTGACTAAGGAAGTATGTATATGTATATACCGTGAATAAGGAAGGAATTTTTGGTTTCAGATCAGCTAGAGTAGTGGTCACCAACCTTTTTAAGCCCAAGATCCCCTACCTCGACCTCAGTGAAAGGCAAGATCTACCTACTAAATCGTTTAGAGAAAAAACAGCTCAGATTGTACTTCCAATTTGAGGCCTTTTATTTGGGTGAATTGTATTTGAATTACACAAAATACTTTTGTCAAACTTTCAAATTAATTCAAACAAGAAAACACTGTAACTAGCATATCAAACAGGCCATACCTGTCTTTCTTTAAGAATATTACAATACTTCACACCTTTAATTCTAAGTTTCATTATTTAATTTTATTTCAACATGAAAAATAAATGAATAAAAATTGATCGTTGCACTCAGTGTGATGACTGGGGCTGAATACTTTCTGCTAATTTCCTGAAATTTGGCTCATAACTACAGACAGCCAGTCTGAGACAGTCTGTGAGGTGTAGGGTTGCCAACTGTCCCGTACTCCCCCCGCTAAGGTAGAACATTCCTATGAAACCTTTAGTGCCAACATGCTTTATGCCGAAGAAGCAATTACCATTAGTTTATATGGAAAAAATTTTGAGTGTTTCCAGACCCAAAAAAACCTACCAAATCAGACCAAATAACACATAAAACCTAAAATAACACTAACATATAGTAAAAGCAGGAATGATATGATAAATACGCAGCCTATATAAAGTAGAAATAATGAAAATTAAGCCAAAACTGATTCGTGGGGTAAAAAAAAATCTGCACGTACGCGCGTGTGCACACAGATATCCGCGCAAGACTTCATGAGGTAGTCTTTCTCGAGGTAAACACAAATGTCCCGGGATTTGACTGCTACTTTTGTCCGTTATTTGGGAGTGAGAAAGTTGGCAACCCTAGTGAGGTGTCTGTCAGTAAGTCAGCTCCTGTACTTAGATTTAATAAATTTCATCTGTGAAAATGCATAGATAAGTTGACCCGAAGTAGGCACTGACTTTTAGTGGTATAAAACCAACGCGCACACCGCGCATTACTCGGCCCCATCAGTAGTAATTGCCACCAGTTTATGAATGGGGATATCATTTTCACGGACATATTTTTTTAAACTCATTGTAAATATCCTCACCTCTTGTTCTTTCCTTTAATTTCAAAAGAGTGAGGAAGTCCTCCTTTGTTGTAAAATCCTGGAAAGCCATTCTGACAAATACAACAAGCTGAGCTGTTTGCATTACATCCAGGAATTCATCGAACTGCAGTGAAAAATGTTCATGTCATCTGACGGTGACTCTACCCTCCTTGTCACTGTCGCAGGGCCAAGCGGTATATTACGTATTGTGGTTGTGATGCCGTTTTTGTTTTTAAAGTCATTAAAAACAGTCTCTGCGGTAATGACCATTGCTTCCTTGAATAAATCGCCATCTGTAAAAGGCTTCTTGTGTTCAGCCAAAAGGTGACTTACAAGAAATGATGCTTCAATAGCAGCCTTATTTTGAGCAGCATGTTTTGTGGAAAACGATTGCTGGGCCTTCAACCCCAATTTCAGCTCAACTTTCCTGGAACGAATTGCGCTCTTTGTGGGGTAGGTGTCTTTAAATTCCTGGTGGTTGGTGTTGTGGTGCCGCTCCAGATTCCCTCTTTTAGTCAGTGTTTGTGTTTGGTGGCACAACATACATACACACTTGTCTTTCACCAAGGTAAATAGAAATTCCTCTTCCCGTTCTGGATGTAATTTGTATGTTTTCGCCTTCTTTCGTGGAGCCTCCGCTGTGCTATCAGGATATCACGAGTGATTGCCGATTGCGTCACCTCTGATCTGAGCTGACATGTGGCACCTAATTAATTAGCTTGTTTATTTCGGCTTTTTTTCTTAAAGATGTGCTGTGTGCATCCCGACTACCGCTGCACCCCTGCATGCTTCGCGGCCCGGAGGTTGGGGACACTGCCGTATATTGATGTTTGCAACAGTCTGTACTCTTATCTAATCTGATTGGTCACTTTGATGCAGCACAGGCTACGCTGAAAACACGGTGCATAACGGGGGAACTACTCAAATGTGCACTGGGCAGAAAGAATGGAACTAAACCCCCGCAACCCGGAAACAATCTCTCTTTACAAACAGCTTTTTAGTGAAAATATTGCGATATTACCATTATCCTAATTAGTATTACTTACTTTTATAATGCTCACATTACAACAGTATTTATGTATTTATTTTTGATTTTTCTTCGGGACCTACTGGGAAAGTCTCAAAGATCGACCGGCCGATCGCGGTCGACAGGTTGGCGACCCCTAAGCTAGAGGCATGCCAGGACTCTGTGATGTGTTGACAGAGCTCGTAAGTGTTTGAATGGTGCAGATTATTAAGTGATCCAAATATGGAGTTTGAGATTCAACACCATGACAGGCCTCAATCACCTCCTCTGGCAGCTTGTTCCATATCCCTCTGAGAGGTTGTCACAAAGCACACCTGGTGCCTTGCCTCAGTATGTCACTGCTCTGGCCCTGGACTCACTGCTGAGTCAAGCAACAGAACGGGCAGCTGACTTTCCGAAGTCCTGAATTCTCATGTTTGGCTGCATGGCTGTGGACCTCCTGGAGTGGGAAATGATCTCTTCAAAACTGTTACCCTACAGTCTGGTCAAATTCCTAATCCAAAGTATCAGGAGCAAAGGCAGGCAACCAAATCAGGATTATGGATCAGCTAGTGGCTCAGCAGAATCATGAGGCTAACAGTTTGCTTCCCCTCCTTCTAATTCTCAGAATAGAGTTAAATAAAAATGGTATATCCATATTTCTGTTGGAGAACAATATTTACATTCAGCAGAATGCTTGTCACTTATTCAAATTGTCTGTTTTTTCTAAGATACTAATTGATAAAAGTTCCACACACAAAATACTGGTGAACGCAGCAGGCCAGGCAGCATCTCTAGGAAGAGGTACAGTCGACGTTTCAGGCCGAGACCCTTTGTCAGGACCCACTGAAGGAAGAGTTAGTAAGAGATTTGAAAGTGGGAGGGAGAGGGAGAGATCCAAAATGATAGGAGAAGACAGGAGGGGGAGGGATGGAGCTAAGAGCTGGAAAGATTGGCAAAAGGGATACAAGGCCGGAGAAGGGAGATGATCATGGGGTGGGAGGCCAAGGGAGAAAGAAAGCGGGGGGGGGGGAGCCCAGAGGAAGATGGAGAGCAGGCAAGGAGTTACAGTGAGAGGGACAGAGGGAGAAAAAAGAGAGAGAGGAAAAAAGAGGAAAAAAATAAAAAATAATAAATAAATAAGGGATGGGGTAAGAAGGGGAGGAGGGGCATTAACAGAAGTTAGAGAAGTCAATGTTCATGCCATCAGATTGGAGGCTACTGAGATGGAATATAAGGTGTTGTTCCTCCAACCTGAGTATGGCTTCATGTTGACAGTATAGGAGGCCGTGGATAGACATATCAGAATGGGAATGGGACATGGTGAAGTGTCGCCTCACCTGGAAGGACTGTCTGGGGCCCTGAATGGTGGTGAGGGAGGAAGTGTAAGGGCATGTGTAGCACTTGTTCTGCTTACAAGGATAAGTACTAGGAGGGATATTGGTGGGAAGGGATGGGGGGGCCGAATGGACAAGGGAGTCGTGTAGGGAGCGATCCCTGTGGAAAGCAGAAGGTGGGGGAGAGGGAAAGATGTGCTTGGCGGTGGGATGCCGTTGGAGGTGGCGGAGGTTACGGAGAATTATATGTTGGACCCGGAGGCTGGTGGGGTGGTAGGTGAGGACAAGGGGAACCCTATCCCTAGTGGGGTGGTGGGAGGATGAGGTCAGAGCAAATGTGCGTGAAATGGGAGAGATGCGTTTGAGAGCAGAGTTGATGGTGGAGGAAGGAAAGGCCCTTTCTTTAAAAAAGGAAGACATCTCCTTTGTCCTGGAATGAAGAGCCTCATCCTGAGAGCAGATGTGGCAGAGACAGAGGAATTGCAAGAAGGGAGTGGCATTTTTGCAAGAGACAGGTGGGAAGAGGAATAGTCCAGGTAGTTGTGAGAATCCATAGGTTTATAGTCGACATCAGTAGGTAAGCTGCCTCCAGAGATAGAGACAGAGAGATCAAGAAAGGGGAGGGAGGTGTCAGAAATGGACCAGGTAAACTTGAGGGTAGGGTGAAAGTTGGAGGCAAAGTTAATGAAGTCAACGAGCTCAGCATGCATGCAGGAAGCAGCGCCAATGCAGTCGTAGATGTAGTGAAGGAAAAGTGGGGGACAGATACCAGTATAGGCTTGGAACATGGATTGTACCACAAAACCAACAAAAAGGCAGGCATAGCTAGGACTAATACGGGTGCCCATGGCTACACTTTTAGTTTGGAGGAAGTCGGAGGAGCCAAAGGAGAAATAATTAAGAGTAAGGACTAATTCCGCTAGATGGAGGAGAGTGGTGGAAGAGGGGAACTGTTTAGGTCTGGAATCCAAAGAGAAGCGGAGAGCTTTGAGACCTTCCTGGTGGGGGATGGAGGTATATAGGGACTGGACATCCATGGTGAAGATAAAGTGGTGGGGGCCAGGGAACCTTGTCCTCACCTACCACCCCACCAGCCAACAGGTCCAACATATAATTCTTCGTAACTTCCGCCACCTCCAACGGGATCCCACCACCAAGCACATCTTTCCCTCCCCCCTTCTTTCTGCTTTCCTCGGGGATTGCTCCCTATGCGACTCCCTTTGTCTATTCATTCCCCCCCCCAATCCCTTCCCACCGATCTCCCTCCCGGCACTTATCCTTGTAAGCGGAACAAGTATCTTTGTAAAGGAACAACCTGCCCTTACACTTCCTCCCTCACCACCATTCAATGCCCCAGACACCTTCCAGGTGAGGCAACACTTCACCTGTGAGTCGGCTGGCATGATATACTGCGTCCGGTGCTCCCGATGCAGCCTTCTATATATTGGCGAGACCCGACGCAGGCTGGGAGACCATTTCGCTGAACACCTACGCTCTGTCCACCAGAGAAAGCAGGATCTCCCAGTTGCCACACATTTTAATTCCACGCCCCATTCCCATTCAGTTATGTCTATCCACAGCCTCCTCTACTGTCAAGATGAAGCCACACTCAGGTTGGAGGAACAACACCTTATATTCTGTCTGGGTAGCCTCCAACCTGATGGCATGAACATTGACTTCTCTAACTTTTATTAATGCCCCTCCTCCCCTTCCTACCCCATCCCATATTTATTTATTTATCCCTACCCCACTTTTTCTCTCTTTTTCTCCCTCTGTCCCTCTCACTATAATTCCTTGCCGGCTCTCCATCTTCCTCTGGGCTCCCCTCCCCGTTTCTTTCTCCTTACACCTTCCGTCCCATGATCCTCTCCCTTCTCCAGCTTTGTATCCCTTTTGTCAATCACCCGTCCAGCTCTTAGCTCCATCCCTCTCCCTCCTGTCTATTCCTATCATTTCGGATCTCCTCCTCCCCCTCCCACTTTCAAATCTCTTACTATCTCTTCTTTCAGTTAGTCCTGACGAAGGGTCTCGGCCCGAAACGTCGACTGTACCTCTTCCTATAGATGCTGTCTGGCCTGCTGTGTTCACCAGCATTTTGTGTGTGTTGCTTGAATTTCCAGCATCTGCAGATTTCCTTGTGTTTGCGTTGATAAAAGTTCGTCAGCTTTCACAACTCAAACTTCCTGCATATTTCCATCACAGATATCATCCACAGTTCTCTGTACAGCTTAAAGTAATTGTGAGCTGTAAACATTAATTCTATTTCAAGTGATTGAAAAGTTGTAAGCAGCATTCAGTTCCCTGGCGTTCACAGTAATATTGACGCTTAATAGAAAGTATAAACTTAAATTATATCTTCTGGTATAAAAAAGTCTCACCAGAATCTTTGACAGCTCTCAGTATGACAACATTGCACTTATTTGAAGAATCTATATTTTACAGAGTCTAATATGGTTAAAAGGAGGATGTTATTTTAGACATTTTGAACTACTGATTTAGTTTTGCTTTTGTCAATTTATAACTCTGCAAAAGTCTTTTGAAAACAGCCATTTGTTGATGTAGCTTAAGTGACAGTTGCAACCTGCTGGGGCTATCCACATTCCAAAGGGTAACTACAGGTACTGAGGCAAAAGATTGAACAGACTTTGCAAGCATGCAAAAGACCCTTAATCACACTTTACATCAAAGTTGCTGGTGAACGCAGCAGGCCAAGCAGCATCTATAGGAAGAGGCGCAGTCGACGTTTCAGGCCGAGACCCTTCGTCAGGACTAACTGAAGGAAGAGTGAGTAAGGGATTTGAAAGCTGGAGGGGGAGGGGGAGATGCAAAATGATAGGAGAAGATAGGAGGGGGAGGGATAGAGCCGAGAGCTGGACAGGTGATAGGCAAAAGGGGATACGAGAGGATCATGGGACAGGAGGTCATGGGACAGAGAAGACAAGGGGGGGGGTGACCCAGAGGATGGGCAAGAGGTATATTCAGAGGGACAGAGGGAGAAAAAGGAGAGTGAGAGAAAGAATGTGTGCATAAAAATGAGTAACAGATGGGGTACGAGGAGGAGGTGGGGCCTTAGCGGAAGTTAGAGAAGTCGATGTTCATGCCATCAGGTTGGAGGCTACCCAGACGGAATATAAGGTGTTGTTCCTCCAACCTGAGTGTGGCTTCATCTTTACAGTAGAGGAGGCCGTGGATAGACACTTTATCACACTTAATCACACTTTATCTCTTTGATTTATAACACTTCTTCTGCAGCTATCATGTATTCCACTTGTGTACTGGTCTGGACTCCTCCACTCCAAATTCCCTAACATGCTCCAAATCCACTCCAATCCCTAAAACCCACCAACTGCACTCCAAATTCATACCACCCAAACCAACTCCAAACCAAATTCCCTAACACCCTCCAATTCTGCTCCAAATTCATAACACCCAAACCAACTCCTCACCAAATTCCCTGACACTTCCAACTCCACTCCAAATTCATAACACCCAAACCAAATCCATGCCAAATTCCCTAACACCTTCCAACTCCATGCCAAATTCCCTAACACCCTCTAACTCCACTCCAAATTCATAACACCCAGACCAACTCCTCACTAAATTCCCTAACATCCTCCAAATCCACTCAAGATTCATAACACTCAAACCAACTCCATGCCAAATTCCCTAACACCCTCCAACTGCACTCCCAAATTTATAACTCCCAATCTCCTCACCAAACTACCTACAACCTTCCAACTCCATGCCAAATTCTCCAACACCCTCCAAGTCCATACCAAATTCCCTAACACCCTTCAACTCCACTCCAAATTCACTAACACCCTCCAACTCCACTCCAAATTAATAACACCCAAACCAACTCCACACCAAATTCCCAAACTCCAATTACACTCCAAATTCATACCACCCAAACCAATTCTACACCAAATTCCCTACAACGTTTCCGACTCCCATATCAAATTCCCAACACTCTTCAACTCCACTCCAAATTCACTAACACCCTCCATTTCCATTCCAAATTCCAACGCACCAACTTCACTCTAAATTCCTTAACACCATCCCAAGTCCACTAGAAATTCCCCAACAAACTCCATCACCACCCCAAGTTTCCTAAAACCCTCCCACTTCATTGCAAATTCCCTAACACCCACCAACACCACTTCAAATTCCCCAACACTCTGTCTCCTTTGCCAAAGCACTGGAGAGGGATAGGAGCAGAAAATTTGGGAAAGCATTTAATTGGGGTGGGGAAATATGATGCTATTATGCAGGAACTTGGGAACATAAATTGGGAGCAATTATTCTCGGAAATGCCCGGCAGAAATGTGGCAAACGTTCAGGGAACATTTGCATGGTGTTCTGCATAGGTATGTTTCTTGAGGCAGAGAAAGGATGGTACGGTTAAAGAACCATGTGTACAAAGGATGTAGAAATTCTAATTAAGAAGAAAAGAAAAACTTACAAAAGGTTCAAGAAACGAGGTATATTAGAGCTCTAGAAAATTACAATGGTGCCAGGGAAGGAGCTCAAGAATGAAATTAGGAGAACTAGAAGG